>NC_090971.1:678033-1005789 GCF_040807025.1 Struthio camelus
CTCTCACCGTGACGGGCAGCTTGGCACCCTCGTACTGCAGGTTCACCACAGCCACCGCCACAGCAGGGATGCGCCGCAGCTCCTGGGCCAGCGGCTCAGCTTCGGCGGGGAGCACCTCAGCCAGGGCTGGAAGCAGAGCGACATCAGGCAAGTTCCCGCTGCTCCTGCCCACTCCCACTGCGCAGGGGACCCAGGCGTCCAGACGCCTCCGTGCCCCTACCTCCAGCCGGGATGGCGCTCACCACGTGGTCAGCTGTCACAGTGCCGTCTGCCAGGGCCAGCTGAGGGAAGGGGCCGTGAGAGGAGGGTGCCACGGGGTCCACAGAGCAGCCCCCCCCGTGCCAGGAAGGGAACGCTGGCGTCAGGGCTCTGCTCTTACCTGCCAGCCGCTGCCAGGGCCCCGCTGCAGGCGCCGCAGGGGCGCGTGGCAGTGCAGTTCCACGCCACGCTGGCGCAGGAAGGCGGCCAGAGCCTCGGCCAGGCTCTCCATGCCGCCCCGCAGTGACCACTGGCTCCAGCGCTCAGCCCGTGCCCGCTGGCTCAGCGGCGACTCGGCCCCAGGGTTCTTGCCTGCGGCACAGAGAGGCCGGTCCAGCACCCACGTCCCCTCCCCAGGTCACTGCACGGAGCAGGTAGCAGTGCTGGTGTGTCTGCCCCGAATCCCTGCACACTGTGGTGGTGGTGCCAGGGTGCCCATGTGCCACAAGTCACAGTGCTGAGGTGTCCCCTAGGTCCCAAGCGTGCTGTGGTGGCAGTGCCATGGTGCCAGCACACTACCAGTGTGTTCCCCAGGTCCCTGCATGCTGTGGGTGACAGTGCCAGGGTGCCTAAACTCCACAGCTGGCAATGCCAGGGTGTCCCATCCAGGAACTCGCACGCCGTGGGTGGTGTCCCACACACGTGTTCCCCCCCCAGCTCTGGGTCTCACCTCGGCCCAGCACCAGCCCCAGGAGGACGGAGTGCCGGCGCTGCTCGGCCTCGAAGAGCGGGGGGAAGCAGGAGCGCACGCTCAGCGCCCGGCAGTCCCCAGCAAACACCCCCCGGCACAAGCTGTCCACAGCAATGTCAGCCACCTGCGGGGACACAGCAGGCTGAGGACAGTCTCCGCCCCACCCCGCGGCCCCCTCTGCCTCGCTGCAGGGCCCTGATAAGCCCTTGGTGCTATCGTCCCGTGCAGGCTCCCACCTCTTCGCCGAAGCGCCGGCAGACAAAGGCATGCACTGTCTCATCAGGCTGGGTGCTGGCGGGTGCCAGTAGGTCCCGCAGGCCGCTCCAGAACAGGGCCCGTGAGAAGGGTGGCACTGGCCGGAGCAGTCCTCTGCCAGGACACGAAGGGGTCGGGGTGAGTCTGGGAGCTGGCATGGCTCTGCAGCGTGGCACCACCGCCAGGCACCTACCCGAGGCCAGAGGGCAGCTTGTGTAGAGCCCCACGCACGTAGAGGAAGCGGTTTCTGGAGGCTGGGTGGTCCCCAGGGACAGGCAGGACGTCACCCTCGAGACCAAGCTCGGAGACCTGTGGAGACTTGGGCAGGACGGGGCCCAGCACAGCAGCCATGCGGGCCCCAGAGTCCAGAGCAGGCCTAGACGCTGCGGAGGCTGTGGGATATGCCCCTGGGGTAGCCTCAACCCCAAGCACCTTGCACCCAGCCCCAGGGACCCCCTAGGCCCTGGCACCCTACACCCAGTCACCCCTCTGACCATGGCATCTTGCACCCACGGACTCCCAGCACCCTGCCCCGGGGACCCCCCGACCCTAATGCCCTGCCCCAGCAACCCCCCTGGGACCCAGCCCCAGAGACCCTCCCCAGCACCCTACACACAGGCAGCCCCCTGACCCCCACCACCCTGCACCCCAGCACCCCTCTGATTGCAGCACCCCACATCCAGGGACCCCCAGCACTCTACACCCAACACCAGGGACCGCCCTGAGCCCCAGTACCCTGCTCCCGCGCCCCCCCCTCAGCACCCTATAGCCAGGGACCTCTGGCACCCTGCACCCAGACCCAGTGACCCCCCCGACCCCCACCACCCCGCGCCCAGCCCCTCTGCCGGCAGGGGGGCGCCCCCCACGACCCAAGGCCCGGCAGCCCCTACCATGCGCAGCGTGTCCCTGCCCACGGCGCCCGCGGGACGGATGCCCCGGGGTCCGTGCTCGAACACGGCCCCATCCTCGGTGCGGGTGGACTGCAGCCACCCACCCACGCGGGCGCTGGCTTCCAGCAGCACTACCTGGGCGGGAGCGGGTGCCAGGGCCGCGCCGGGAGGCCGGGGGCACCCCGGGGACGCCACGGCTACCCCAAAAACACCCCAGACACCCCGGGGACCACCCACCGCGAGGGTCACAGCCGCTTTGGGGACACAAGGGCCACGCCGGGGGGAGGGGGGGGGGAGAAACCAGGGCACCCCGGGGATCACGGCCACCCTGGACACCACGGCTACCGGCGGGGCCACCAGAGCCACCCCAGTGACCGCGGGCACCCTGGGGACACTGCGGCCACGCCCGGGGCACCACCCCCACGCCGGGGGGGGCCCACGGCCACGCCGCGCGGCCGCTCTCACCTTGGGCGCCTGCGCGCTGCGGGCCAGGTGGTAGCAGGCGGCCAGGCCGCTGATGCCCCCGCCGACGACGGCCACCGTCCGCGGCATGGCGGAGCTGCGCGACAGGCGGGTGAGCGGCGGGACAGGGGCGCCGCCGAGCACCCGCCCCCACGGGGCGCCGCCGGCCCCGCACGCACCTCCCCGCCCGCCCGGGCCCCGCCGGCGCCGCCCCTCCTCGGCCATCCCTGGGGAGGGGGCGGGACTAAGGAGCTCCGCGCCAATCGGGCGGCGCCGCCTCCTGATGGACAAGCGCGGGCATGGCCCGGACGGCGGCCGCGCAGGGCCGAGGGGGCGGTGAGGGACGGCCCCCGCGCGCCCCGCCCGCAGCAGACCGGCCTGCCCGCTTGGCCCCGCCCCACGGGACAAGCCCCCCCCCCCAGCTAGGCCACCTCCCTCCCGGAGTAAGCCCCGCCCCCGGTGCACACTCCGCCCTGGGCTTTATACCCGCCCTACAATAGGCCCCGCCCGGCCTGCCACTAGCCCCGCCCTTCCCACAGTAAGCCCCACCCATGAGCTCTACCCCTGCCATTCGCCCCGCCCCCAGAGCATACCCGCCCCATGGGCTCTACCCTGACCCCCATAAATCCCTCCCCTGCTGTCATTAGCCCCGCCCCTCCATTAAGCCCTGCCCCCTACAGATTAACCCCCCCCCTACACAGGCTCCATGTCCACCCTGTCTGCAACAAGTCCCTGCCATTGGCCCCGCCCCTCTGCATTAGGCCCCGCCCCTGCTGTCACTAGCCCCGCCCCCACGCACTGCCCTCCCAGGGCCCCACACCAGAACAGGGCCAGACCCCGCAGCAGGGCTGGCACCCACCAGCCCCCCGGGACCATCCCTCACCCCGTCTCCCCCCAAATTTGGGCTTTTTTTAGTAAATTTATTCACAAAAGCCCCTGCCTGGGGCAGCTCCAGGGTATTTACACGCTCATCCTATGTACAAAGCCCCGCGCCAGGGAGCCGGCAGCAGGCCTGGCCGCGGCGGGGGGCTGCGCCTGGCACGGGGGGCCCGGCCCCTGCCCCGCGCCGGCTGCGCCCCCCACGGCCCCGGCCGCTGCCTCCCCGGCTGAGGTAAGAGGGTTGTGGCAAGACACCAGCTCCGCCGCTTCACTGCTTCTTCCAGTGGGGATCGTCGAGCTCATAGAAGAGGACGTAGCCCTCGCTGGACGGCACCTGGTTCTCGCTGATGGGCGACACGCTGCAGGGACGGCGGGCGTCAGCCGCTCGGTGCCGCAGCACCGGGCCGCCGAGCCCCCGCGAGCTGGCACCTACCGGGAATCGTTGTAGACCCGCCAGCCAGCCTGGTCCCTGCAGAAGGCGGTGTAGTGCCCGTAGTGCACACTGCCCGAGTGGTTGCACAGCGCGTACAGGCTGTACACAGGGCTGCCTGTGTGGGAGGGAGGCAGAGCTCAGCGCCGCGTGGCCACCCCTCACCCAGCACCTTCCCAAACCCCGGGAGCGCCAGTGAGGGAGCCCGGCCTCATCCACGCCCTGTTCCCGCTCTGTGCGGGCCCTGGCAGTCCTGGCACTGCCTTACCTGCCTTCTCGCTAGCGAATTCCCTCAGGTTGAGCTGCTGCAGGGGGAAGTCCACGAAAACGGAGCATTTCTTGATGGAATAGCGGGTGGTGGAGAACCTGTTCAGGTCTGGGCGGCCCGAGGTTAAGGGAAGCGCTGGACCGGGAAGGGCTGGAGTAGAGCCCAGAGTGGCAGGACAGCGTGGGGCCAGGCTCTCCGTGTCACTGTGGAGCCATGTGCCACCTCCCCATGGAGGGACAGGCAAGGGCAGTGTCACCCTGGCTCCTGGTAGCCTGTGACTCAGGGACCGTGCCAGGCCGCGGTGATGATGTGCTCTCCCTGCCTCCACTCTCCAAATGCGTCCCCTGCCCATTGGCCTGGTGGCACCGGGGGAATGGAGCTCCTGAGCCCCAGCAGCGATGCTCTGGGGGGTCCCACATGGGTCGAGAGCCCACGGGCAGAGCCTGGTGCAAACAGGCGCCTCCCACCCCCCGGCCCTGCCAGCAAGGATACGAAGCACCAGGATGCGGGGGAAGCGCTGGATGGTGAGTTTTTTCGTGCTCCGAGTCCTCTGCCGGCACTTGTCGCAGACCTGCTCGAGACAGCGTGCTGGTGAGAGCGGCCGAGGCAGCACGAGCAGCCCCATGGCCAGCCCCGGCCCTGCCCTCGCAGCCTGCCCTGCCCAGGCCCAAGCATTGGCCTCTTACCGGGGCATTTTCCGAGTCCAGCTCCTCCTCCTTGGTGAAAAGGCTGAAGCAGTCGTGGAGAGAGACCTTCCCGCCAGCAAAGCCTTTCTGCAGAGGGGACAGGGACAGGGCTCAGCCACAGATGCGCGCAAGGAGCACGGGGACAGTGCGGTGGCCAGGGAAGGCACGGGGGAAGGCCACCCTGCTCTCTCCTCCATCCCTACCTTTGGGATGGGCAGGGAGAGATCACAAAACACTTCAAAGGTGGTGGAGCGGTAGCCACAGGCCTGACACTTGAGGCAGCTCTTCAGCTGTCCCACGAAAAGATCTGGGAGGAGAAAGGCAGGCGTGAGGCCAGGCAGAGCAGTGCCACCTGGGAGGGCACCCAGAGGGGCCCACCGGCTGCCTTTGGGTGCCAGACTTGCATCACCCTTTCCCAGGCCAGCACAGAGCCTTGCTCACCCACGATTTTGCTGTCCTCCCTCTCCAGGTATCGCTTCCACATCTGGTTGGCGCGTTCGTCATCGCTACAGGGAAAGGCAAAGGGTTCGTCTGGGCGACACAGGAAATGGGGCCAGGCAGGAGCTTGGAGAGCAGGTAGCTCTACCCTGGCTCGGCCGGGTGCAAGCCCAAGGCAGGGGATGGCTGGGGATCCATCCATCGAGCCCCTAAACAGGCTCCAGGGACGGGCTGCTGCGGATCCCTCCCACAACAGCTCCCACATGCCCTTGGCAGCATCCCTCTCTGTCCCTGGCCTCCCTGCCATGGTGTGGAGCGTGGACCTGCTGGGGACACGCCTCCTCACCTCAGCAGCTCCGAGTCCTCCAGCACAGAGGGCCGCTTGGTATCTGCGAGGATGCTGGGTGTCTTGCGGCCCTTCCGGTTGATCTCCACGTGCAGCCGGTCCATGAAGAACTTGAGGAACTCCTGCGCATCCTGCTGGCTGCAGATGGCACGTGCCCATCAGCACCCGTGGGTGCCCTCATCCTCCACCAGCACCAGGGTTCACCCCACACCCTGAACACGGCCATCCCCAGCCAAGCATATGCCCCACAATGGCATGAGCCCTCCTGGAGGGCACAGAGCTTGATGTCCATCTCCTTATGGCTCTGCTAGGCCCTGGTGTCCCCTCCCAGCATTCACCACACCGCTATGCCCAGGGAGGAGGGATGAATGTCCCAGGTGATGCATCCCTCTCCCCAGAACAGCCAGGACAGCAGCAGGGTCAGACCTTACCTGTAGCCTGTGAAGGATGGGACGTATTTCTGAAAGATGGCCTTGAAGCGCCCAGGGTTCACAGGCTCTGTGGAGTCCGGGTGCCACAGGGCAGTGATGACGTCCGCGAAGGCTGTGGGGAGAGGGGCCGAGCTCAGGCATTAGCACGGTTTCACCCCTTTGCTGGGGTCGGTCTCATCTGGCCCCCATCCCGAGAGGGAAGCAGGAGATGTAGGGCATGAAGCTGGGCACCCTCCTCGCAGCAGGGACAAGGCCCTCCTGCTGTGGTCACCCAGGGCAGGTGGGAAGGGCTCCTGGCTGGGCTCGACATGGTGCTGCTCGAGGCTAGTGAGCTCTGGGTTTATGTAAGAGCGGGCCCAGGAGGCCGGGCACGGCAGGGCATTTATATAACAGGTCACGGGGGAGGATTAGCTCCCGCCAGGACTAGAAAGAGGCCTCCTGGCTGCAGGGCACCCGGCTGGGTGCAGCACCTGGCTCCCTACCTTCGGTGAGCTCCTGCTGGGCCCGGGGGACACCAGGCTGCTCCTGGTGAAACTCCTTGCGCAGGCAGTAGTCTCGCAACGGCTTGGTGCTGCTCAAGCACTGCAGCACGGCGTTCATGAAGCACTGCGGAGAGAGCACCAAGGGCACACTCGCACCACCCACGGCCTTCCCGGGCAGCTGGTGTGGCTGCAACAAGCCACCAGGTCTCAGTGTCCCCCTTTGGCCCTGTCCCCTTGCACCCACGGCCGCCACACGCAGGTCTCCCCAAGGCCCTAGGGCTCACGCTGTCCTGCAGAGGCCCTGCAGACGGAAGGGTTAAGCCCGGCAGACATGGCAGCCCCATAGGGTGCTGCAGAGGGGAGGGAAGCGCTTGGTTACGACCACTCCGGGCCCAAGACCAGGGAGAGCTCCCAGGCTTGCGGGAACCACGTGAGCACCTACCTTAACTGGGAACCCCAGGGGACTTATATAAGAACTAGGAAGGGAGCAGCTGTGCTGCACAGGATGGGGCTGAGCACCCACCCTGTTCCCATTTACTCTTGCTGGCACAGAGGGGACGCGAGAGCCCGTCACTTGCTGTGGACACGGGGACGCCAGCGCAGGGACACAGGATGTGGGGGATGTGAGGTGAGGGGGCCATGGGCACTTACCGTGTTGCCCAGGTTCCTGAGTCCGATGTGGCCAGAGCCCAGAAGGAGGGTGTGATGGGTCTGTGAGAACACAGAGGGACAGAAGTGAGCACAACGTATTGGTCACCCCGAGGGCTCCCAGAGGGCACAGCACCATGCCAGCCCATCCGTCCCAGCACACAAGAGCCAGACCTACCGCCTCCATGGGCAATCCGCCCCAGCCAACCCTCCTGCTTCCTACACATGGGCGGACAGACGGATAGACTCGCTCCTTGCCCCTCATCACCTCAAAGCCAACACCTTCCCGGCTGCACAGTGATCCCTCCCCACCACGACGTGCCAGGCCACCTCATCCAGCCACGACCCGCTGCTGCCAAGGCCGGGTGCCAGGCAAGCCCTGGCGGGCATGCAGGTGGAGGAGCGCAGCTTTACCTCGCTGGTCATGAGCAGCAGCCCCATGACCGCCGTGTGCACCACCGACTCAGAGATATCAGCCCCTTTGCCTTGCAGCTCCCGCTTTGTAGCCAGGGTCCGGTGCAGCTTCCGCGGCAGCTCCACTAGTGTGGCTCCCTGCAGCCCCGGCATGGCTCCAGCACGGCTCCGGCGTGCGGAGGAGCGGGGCAGCCCGAGCACCGGGATGGGACTGCCGCACTGGGACCACTGGGGCCCTCCCTCTGCCTCTCTAAGCCACAGCTCATTAGCTGATCCGATTTCCCCTGGCTATTCTGGGCCTTGCTCAAGGCTCATCTCAGTAGGATTAATTAGAGGGAGAGCCACCTCGGGGACAGCGGGTGCTTGGAGAATGGCGGAGCAAAGGAAAATACAACCGCCCATGCCCTGCGCCATGCTCACGAGCGAGGGCGGTCCTGGGAGAGCTGCTGCAAAGGGACAGGCCACCGCTCAGCCCTGCACAGCCAGCACCACACAGGGCCACCCCTTAGCAGGACTCATGGAGCGGCCACCTCTGCTCCGGCTGGCAGATCTGCTCCATGGGGACAGGGCCAGCTGACCGTCCCACCCCGCGGCAGGCCCAGCCCCAGGATTTCAGGGCACCTAATCCTCATGTGGCCCAGGGCGAGCAGAGGACAGGGCCCAGCTGCCCCGGGGGGCAAAGGACAGTTGAAGAAACGCTCCCACGGGTGCCCAGCTTCGTGTCACCATGCTGGGGTGGCATCTCTCAGGACTCCCGGAGCTGAGGGGTGTCAACCCTTTCGAGATGGGGGGTGTCACAAAGAAGAAGGGCTTGGGGAGAGGCAACAAGACACCTCTGCCTTGCCCCAGTGCCATGCGGCAAGAGATGGGAATGAAGCCACTATCCCATGCCCCAAAAACAGGTGAAACGAGGCCAGAGCACACCCCACCACGTCCAGGATATATCCTGAAGGCTCTTACAGCTGATGCTTTCTCCTCAGGCCTGCCGGGTGCTGGGGCTCTGCTCAGGGGTGGGCTGCTGGGTGCTGAGACGTCCTGGGTGTGGGTGTACTGGGGGTCAGGGGCATGAGTCCTCGGGCAACCCTCAGGCCGGACAGAGAGCAGCGGGGCCACAGGCTTCCCGTCCAGCCCTGGAGCCACGTTGACCCTTCGGAGCGAGGAGCTTCTCTTGAGAGCGAGTGAGCCCACGCTTAGCTGGTGGCTGCAGTCCCTCAGCACCAGGCGGCTCAGCACTGCTGTCACGTCCTCGGCCCGGCCGCCACTCTGGCTCAGGTCCCCGATGCTGATGGATTTGGAGCGGGCCAGGTTGCTCCTGCGGCGCTCTGCCTCGCGCCCCACCAGTGACGCCCCCGAGGGCAGGGAGAAGGAGGCGCTGCCGCACATGGCGCCCACCTGCGGAGAGCTGGGCACCCGCACCGCGTGGTCCGCCTTCACGGGCCCTCGGCGGGATGCCGAGCTGCGGAGCACCTCACCGCGTTTCGAGGCCCGGCCCCGCTCGAGCTCCAGCTTCTTCCCCCGGTCATCGAGCGGGCCGGGCCGAGGTGGCAGGAGGCGAAGCTTGGGGGCTGGAGAGAGCCCGTTGGAGATGGTGGAGGAGGCCAAGGCAGCGGCATGGCGCTCCTGGCTCAAGGCTCGGTGTCCGTTGGGCAGCTTGGAGGCAGCCTTGGGCTGGGATGTGACGACCGCTTGGTCTCTGGCCCGGCTGACACGGTGCTCAGAGGCTTGAGGCATCGTGGAGACAATGGAGCGGAGAACCCTGGCAAGAAACATGCCACAGCTAGAGCCAGTGGCGCAGAGATGGATAGGAAGAACCAGCACTGGAGGTTCCAGGGTAGACACCTACCTCTCTCACGCCGCGAGCGTCTCTTCCCCGCCAGCTCCTGGCTCACACCCCTCCGAGGCAACCGATGGGCCGGAGAGTCCTGTCAGCAAGGGCCCTGTGGCACAACAAGAAGTGGTCCAGGTGCGGGTTCCTCCCAAACCACTGGCAGCCAGGAAGGGACGAGGGGACAGCATGGCCTCGGGGACACCCTAGGACATGAGCTCGACTGTGTCTCTGAGCCCCAGCATTTGGCCTGGAAGGGCCCGGGAGAAGGAGTACAGAGGGAATCCCCCATCCCCTCATCCAACAGCCCTCGGGTGCCACCAGGCACGCAGAGGCTGATGCGGGCTGCCATCTACCCTGGCGCCGAGTGGAGGTGACAGCTCTGCCGTGAGCTTCCCGAGCCGTCAAGGTGAGTCACAGAGCCATTCGGCATAGCCCGCAGGTAGGTTCCTCCCACCCGCCCGTTCGGGGCTCTACCGATATGGAGCTCGGAGCCAGCAGGCAAAGTGGCACGGCCATCTCCCCAGCACCGCTCGGCGAGGGGCTCCGAGGTGCCACCACCTGCCAATGGCAAAGACCTCCAGAACCCACCCGCTGCTCAGCCTGGCCCTGTCCCTCACCCTGCGTCCTGCCTGGGACATGTCCCTTACCCAGCCTGGCTCTGTCACACACCCACGTCCCACACCAGATACGACCCCTGCCGTGCCTGGCCTTGTCCCCCAGCCTGTGTCCCAGCCAGGACCCATCCCTGGCCCTGCATGCCTCTGTTACCTCTGCCATGTCCCATCCAGGACACGTCCCTCTGCCCGGCCTGGCCCTCTCCCACACCCCATGTCCCACCTGGGACACGTCCCCCCCCCGGCCTGGCCCTGCCCCACACCCCATGTCCCACCTGGGACACGTCCCCCCTGCCCGGCCTGGCCCTCTCCCACACCCCCTGTCCCACCTGGGACACGTCCCCTGCCCGGCCTCACCCTGTCTCACACCCCCTGTCCCACCTGGGACACGTCCCCCCCCCGCCCGGCCTGGCCCTGTCCCGCACCCCCTGTCCCACCCGGGACACGTCCCCCCCGCCCGGCCTGGCCCTCTCCCACACCCCCTGTCCCACCTGGGACACGTCCCCCCCGCCCGGCCTGGCCCTCTCCCACACCCCGTATCCCACCTGGGACACGTCCCCCCCGCCCGGCCTGGCCCTCTCCCACACCCCGTATCCCACCTGGGACACGTCCCCTGCCCGGCCTGGCCCTCTCCCACACCCCCTGTCCCACCCGGGACAGGTCCCCTGCCTGGCCTCACCCTGTCCCACACCCCGTGTCCCACCTGGGACACGTCCCCTGCCTGGCCTGGCCCTGTCCCCACCCCGTATCCCACCTGGGACACGTCCCCCCCCCGGCCTGGCCCTGCCCCACACCCCATGTCCCACCTGGGACACGTCCCCCCTGCCCGGCCTGGCCCTCTCCCACACCCCCTGTCCCACCTGGGACACGTCCCCTGCCCGGCCTCACCCTGTCTCACACCCCCTGTCCCACCTGGGACACGTCCCCCCTCCGCCCGGCCTGGCCCTGTCCCGCACCCCCTGTCCCACCTGGGACACGTCCCCCCTCCCCCGGCCTGGCCCTCTCCCACACCCCCTGTCCCTCCTGGGACACGTCCCCCACCTGGCCTGGCCCTGTCCCACACCCCATGTCCCACCTGGGACACGTCCCCTGCCCGGCCTGGCCCTCTCCCACACCCCCTGTCCCACACCCCCTGTCCCACCTGGGACACATCCCCCCGCCGACCTGGCCCTGTCCCACACCCCCTGTCCCACCTGGGTCACGTCCCCCTGCCGGCCTCGCCCTGTCCCCACCCCCTGTCCCACCTGGGACACATCCCCCGCCTGGCCTCGCCCTGTCCCCACACCGTGTCCCACCTGGAACACGTCCCCCCCCCCGGCCTGGCCCTGTCCCACACCCCCTGTCCCCACCTGGGACACGTTCCCCACCCCCTGTCCCCACCTGGGTCACATCCCCCCGCCGGCCTGGCCCCAGCCCCCCGGGACACGTCCCCCTGGCGTGGCCCTGTCCCACACCCCGTATCCCACCTGGGACACGTCCCCCCAGCCTCGCCCTGTCCCCCACCCCGTGTCCCACCTGGGTCACGTCCCCCCGCCGGCCTCGCCCTGTCCCACACCCCCTGTCCCACCTGGGTCACGTCCCCCCCCGGCCTGGCCCTGTCCCACACCCCCTGTCCCTCCTGGGACACGTCCCCCCTCCCCCGGCCTGGCCCTCTCCCACACCCCGTATCCCACCTGGGACACGTCCCCTGCCTGGCCTGGCCCTCTCCCACACCCCCTGTCCCACCTGGGACACATCCCCCCGCCGACCTGGCCCTGTCCCACACCCCCTGTCCCACCTGGGTCACGTCCCCCTGCCGGCCTCGCCCTGTCCCCACCCCCTGTCCCACCTGGGACACATCCCCCGCCTGGCCTCGCCCTGTCCCCACACCGTGTCCCACCTGGAACACGTCCCCCCCCCCGGCCTGGCCCTGTCCCACACCCCCTGTCCCCACCTGGGACACGTTCCCCACCCCCTGTCCCCACCTGGGTCACATCCCCCCGCCGGCCTGGCCCCAGCCCCCCGGGACACGTCCCCCTGGCGTGGCCCTGTCCCACACCCCGTATCCCACCTGGGACACGTCCCCCCAGCCTCGCCCTGTCCCCCACCCCGTGTCCCACCTGGGTCACGTCCCCCCGCCGGCCTCGCCCTGTCCCACACCCCCTGTCCCACCTGGGTCACGTCCCCCCCCGGCCTGGCCCTGTCCCACACCCCCTGTCCCTCCTGGGACACGTCCCCCCTCCCCCGGCCTGGCCCTCTCCCACACCCCGTATCCCACCTGGGACACGTCCCCTGCCTGGCCTGGCCCTCTCCCACACCCCCTGTCCCTCCTGGGACACGTCCCCCACCTGGCCTGGCCCTGTTCCACACCCCATGTCCCACCTGGGACACGTCCCCTGCCCGGCCTGGCCCTCTCCCACACCCCATGTCCCACACCCCCTGTCCCACCTGGGACACGTCCCCCCGCCGGCCTGGCCCTGTCCCCACCCCATGTCCCACCTGGGACACGTCCCCTGCCCGGCCTGGCCCTCTCCCACACCCCATGTCCCACACCCCCTGTCCCACCTGGGACACGTCCCCCCGCCGGCCTGGCCCTGTCCCCACCCCCTGTCCCACCTGGGACACATCCCCCGCCTGGCCTCGCCCTGTCCCCACACCGTGTCCCACCTGGAACACGTCCCCCCCCCCGGCCTGGCCCTGTCCCACACCCCCTGTCCCCACCTGGGACACGTCCCCCACCCCCTGTCCCCACCTGGGTCACGTCCCCCCGCCGGCCTGGCCTCAGCCCCCCGGGACACGTCCCCCCGGCCGGGCCCTGTCCCCCCCCCCGTCCCACCGGCGCTGGCCCCTGCCCGGGGGGGATCAGCCCCCGGGGCCTTCCGCCATCGCCCCCTCCCCCCCATCGCCCTCCCCCCGCTCCCCCACGCCCCCGCGGGGGTCGCGGCCCCCCGCCCCCCGCCCGGCCCTACCTCCTGCAGGACGCCATGGCAACAACTCCCGCAGCACCCGCCGCCATCTTTGAGCCTCCCTCCCGCTGCCCGGCCCCCGGCGGCTTCACGCGCCGCCCTGCGCATGCGCCGCCGGCCCCGCTCCGCCCCACCGCTGACGCCTCTGCGTCGCTATGGAGACGGAGCGGCGTCCCTTTCTCGGCGCCCTTAAAGGGACAGCGTCCCCTCGGGGCAGCGTTATTGCAGGGTCGCGCCGGGCGGCTGCGGCTGGGGGGCCCCGAGCCCCACTGCAGCCCCACGCCGGGAGGGAGCAGCGCACCGAGGGCTAACGGCGGACTCGATGCCCTGGTGAGGGCGAGCAGCGGAGCCAGGCAGGGGGAACGGGGCCTAGAAACGCCTCACGGATGCCCCGAAACTGCTCCCCGCAGGGTCGGCCGCCGGCGAGGGGCCGCACTCGCGCCCCACAGCCCTCGGCCGCCCGGGGTTGGCGGGAGCCCCGGCACGACGGCCGCGCGGCCCCAGAGAGCAGCCGACGACGGCAGGGTGCGCTGCGGCAGCGTTTATTGGGGAAGAGGAGAAAGGGAGCAGGGACGGAGGGATCCGGGAGTCGCCCTCAGGGAGGGCCCGGCTCCCGCCGCCGCCTCGGGCCGGGCTCTGCTCCGGTCACTTCTCCTTGTGCTGGACCAGGCCCTTGGCGATGAGGTCAGGGATCTCCACGGCCAGCCAGGGCCCGAGCTGCGGGACGGGAGCAGACGCCGTGAGCGGCCCCACGGCGACACCCCCGCGCGCTGCCCCGGCTCTCGCCCACACTCACCCCCAGCGCCATGAGATGGGCCAAGCCGAATTTGGGCACGTTCCGGGCCCACAGAGGCCGGAAGTGCTCAGTGAGGCAGATCTTCCCTCCTCTGCGGGGAGACAGACCTGTGAGCTCCCCTTCGTGGGGAGCCAGAGACCTCCCCAAACGCCAGCAAGAGCCTGGCGCTGGCCCCGTTTTGGGGTGGTGGAAGCACCCCCCGGCCGGTGAAGTGCAGCCCGTGGCACGGTCACGGCCGGGGACGGTGCCCCACGCGCCCCGGCCACCCTCGCTGGCAGCCCCCACGTCCGCCCAGCCGCCCGACCTGTACATCTTGGCCGTCTTCCCGTCCAGCTCCGGAATGGCGATTTCGGGGGCAGTGCCCGGGTACGTCACGGGAATCTGTCAACGGGGACACAGTGAGCAGCGCTGTGGGGATCAGCACCCACGGGACACCCTAAAGCCGTCCCTGCACCCGTGCCTGGAGGTAGCAGAGCTTTAGCCATCCCCTCCCCTCTGCCCCACGATGCCGGGCGCAGGCGGGTTTGGCTGCCGCGGACGTGGCTGGAGGAGCCCCGGGGTGCGGCGGGGAGCAGGGCAGAGCCCCGGGGGTCCTGACACGTCACCCACTCCGAGACACTCACGTCAAACTCGATGGCGAACTCGTACTTGAGCAGGTCATGGATGTACCAGCATTTCCCGAACCACCTGCAAGAGAGAGGGGGTCGGGGTGGCCACCCCCGGCCGCGGGGCCGGGACACCTGGGTCCCATCCCGCCTCTGCCAGGGACGCACGGAGCAGCCCTGCGCCACGGGCAGCCCACGGCTGGCGGGGAGCCAACGTCCTGGTGCTTCGCTCCCAGCACCAGGGGAAGAGGCAGGTGCAGGAGGGTTTTAGCCAGGCCGAACGGCGCCGAGCGCCGCGGGGCAGGTGGGCTCAAGGATCCCCCCAGCCATGCTGCCGGCTCCGGCCCGGGGCCCCGGCAGCCCGCGGGGCCGCGCGCCCGTGCCGCTCACCCACCGCGTGCCCTCCGTGTTGGACTCCAGGCGGAACCAGTCGTTGTCGGCGTTCTTGTTGTTCTCCACGTACTGGGGAGGCGGCGGGCGGTGAGCGGGAACGGGGTGACCCCGGCCCGCCTCAGCCCGACGCTCGGCCCAGCCGGAGACCCCGTCCTGCGGGGCAGCCCCACAACGGGGCTGGCGGAACCGGGGGGACCCGGCGACCGGGGGAGATGGGGCAGCTGGGAGGGGGCAACTGGGAGGAACCAGAGCAACTGGGGGAGGCTAGAGCTGGTGGGAGCGGGAACTGGGGGGGTGCCAGGGCCTCCCTGCTGGGGCGCCCCGGGGTGACGCTGGGACGCAGGGCAACCCGGGGCGCCGCTGTGGGGAGGAGGCCCCGGGCGGCCCCGGGGGCGCTGCGGGCGGCGCGGCGCGCCTCGGCCGGACCCTCCTCGGCCACCGTCGCGGCGGGGCCCCGGCAGCCCGGGCGGCGCCGGCGGGGCCTACCTTGATGAGCGCCTGGTACTCCTCCTTCAGCCGCTGCACCCACAGCTCCCGCTCCCGCGGGCCCGCCGCCGTCCGCAGCAGCGGCAGCGCCGCCACCACCTTCCGCGTCGCCTCGTCCGCCATCTTTGCCGCGGGCGGGGCAGCCCGGAAAGGGCTTCGCGGGGCTCGGTTTGCAGCGGCGCGCCGCCATCTTTGCTAGGGGCAAAAGGCCGCTGACCAGAGGGGACGCTCTGGAAGAAACTAGGCCTGAGGCCGCCATCTTTCTTAGGGGCAGGAGGACCGCGACCAGCAGTGACGTTGCGGGGTGGGGCTGGTCCCAGCGCCGCCATCTTTACTACAGGCGGGGGGGGGGGGGGGGGGCGGACGAACCGCGACGCTAGGGGGCGGTGTGCGCATCACCGCCATCTTTACTACGGGCACCGGGGGGGGGGACTCTTAACAGACCGCGACGCGGAGGGCGGTGTTCCGAGTGCCGCCATCTTTAGTGTTGGCTGTGCTGAGTCCATCGGGTCTCAGCGGTGCCCATAACGTCGTTCCCACGGGTGGGGTCCCTAGGGCCAGCCCAGCCCGGGGCCGGTTCCTCCCTACTGCCCCGACTCTGGGCCCTGCTCACCCCACATGGCTCCAGCAGCGCCCTGTCCCCCTTCCCCCATGCCACCTCCGCCCCCGTGCTGGTGCGGCAGGGAAGGGGCGCGCGCGGCGGCGGCGGCGACGACGGCTCCCCGCAGCCCCCTCCAGGCCCGGCAGCACGAGCGACACCGCGGGCGGCTCAAGGGCTTTATTGGGGCGCGGGGCGGGCGGGTGGGCAGCCCGCTCAGGACGGCTGCACCACCCGCTTGCCGGTGTCCAGCAGCTGGGAGAAGAAGTTGAAGACGCGGCTGTGCAGCTCCTGGGCCAGGGGCGAAAACTGCTGCCTGGCGCGCTCCAGGTAGACCCTGGGCGAGAGCAGCGGGCGTCAGGGCGGGCGGCCGGCCGGGGCCCCGCCGCCCACCAGCCCCGGGCCGCCCCGCGCACTTGGCCTGCTGCTTCATGTCCTTGGCCTGGAGCTGGTCGGGCAGCTCCTGGGTGAAGTAGTCGGAGAGCGTCTCCAGGTGCAGGCCCAGCGCCTCGAAGGCCGATTCCATCTGTGCCTCCAGCTCCGTCTTGCTGAGGGCCGGGGCCGGGGCCGGGCTGGGGGGCTCAGCCTCCCGCCTCACCGCGGCGCCCTCCAGCCCCCAGGGGCCCAGCGCCAGGGCCAGCGCCAGGGCCAGCACCGCCGCCGGCACCTTCATCGCGCGCGGGGCTGCGGGCGGGCGCTGGGCGGCGGAGCTGGGCATCACGACCCGGCCCCTGGGGTGCTGTGGGGCCCGGGGGCACTGCGCCCCCAGGTCTGCCCCGACCTGCCCCACACCGCCCCCAGGTCTGCCCCCTCCTGCCCCACGGTGCCCCCAGGTCTGCCCCGACCTGCCCCACACCGCCCGCAGGTCTGCCCCCTCCTGCCCCACGGTGCCCCCAGGTCTGCCAGAACCTGCCCCACATTGCCCCCAGGTCTGCCCCCTCCTGCCCCACGGCGCCCCCAGGTCTGCCCCGACCTGCCCCACGGCGCCCCCAGGTCTGCCCCCTCCTGCCCCACGGTGCCCCCAGGTCTGCCCCGACCTGCCCCACACCGCCCCCAGGTCTGCCCCCTCCTGCCCCACGGTGCCCCCAGGTCTGCCGCAACCTGCCCCACAGTGCCCCCAGGTCTGCCGCAACCTGCCCCAAAGCGCCCCCAGGTCTGCCCCCTCCTGCCCCACGGCGCCCCCAGGTCTGCCGCAACCTGTCCCACATTGCCCCCAGGTCTGCCCCCTCCTGCCCCACATTGCCCCCAGGTCTGCCCCAACCTGCCCCACACGGCCCCCAGGTCTGCCCCCTCCTGCCCCACAGCATCCCCCAGGTCTGCCGCAACCTGCCCCACATTGCCTCCAGCTCTGCCCCAACCTGCCCCACCGTGCCCCCAGGTCTGCCCCCTCCCACCCCACGGCACCCCCAGGTCTGCCCCAACCTGTCCCACATGGCCCCCAGGTCTGCCCCCTCCTGCCCCACACCGCCCCCCAGTCTCCCCCCTCCTGCCCCACAGCATCCCGCATGTCTGCCGCCTCCTGCCCACAGCACCCCCAGGTCTTCCTCAACCTGCCCCACAGCATCCCCCATGTCTGTCCCCTCCCGCCCCACAGCGCCCCCAGGTCTGCCGCAACCTGCCCCACAGCACCCCCATGTCTGTCCCTTCCCCCCCCACAGCACCCCCACGTCTGTCCCCTCCTGCCCCACGGCACCGCCATCGCCATGCTGCCCCAGCCCTGCCCCAAGGCCCTGCTGTCCCCCTCCTGCCCCATCCCAGCCCCAGCCCTGCCCCACAGCCCCCATGTCCCCATCCTGCTCCTTCCCTGTCCCATTACTGCCCCGCAGCCCCGTGTCCCCTCCTGCTCCATCTTGCCCTGGCCCTGCCCCATCCTGCCCCATGGCTGCCCCAGGGCCTGGGCGCCAGCTGCCCCCTCACCTGGGCAGGGCTCTGTGGGCTGCGGGGCCCTCGGGTGCTGCCCCGGGGGCCGCGGGCGTTTATATCCCCCACGCCGCTCCCGCCCCCGAGGCAAACGTGCCGGCCAGCCGCGGGCCCCCCACTCCCAGGTAAACACCGTGGGGCTAAGGGTCGCTGCTGGGGATGGGGCCCCGCCGTGGGGCGGCCCCGCACCGGGGCGGGGGGGTGCGGGTGCGGTGACGCTTGCCCGAAGCCAGCAGATAAACAGGGCTGTTAACGGGGGGGGGACGGGGACACGGACAATTAGCCACCACGGTGGCCCCTTGCTGGGGGGGGACCCCGGGGCCACGGCACCCGTGGGACCGGCCTCCGCGTCCGGGACCCCTCGGTGTGGGGTGGCTCGGCGAGTGGCGCCTTGGCACCCTGGGCACGCTGTAGCCCTGCAGCACGTTGTAGCCTCACGGCACGTTGTTGCCCCCAGCCCGTCGTTGCCCTGCAGCCCGTGGTCGCCCCCCGGCACGCGGGCCCCCGGCAGCACCCCCCGCCTGCCCCACAGCGGGGGTCCCCGGCGCAGGGGCCGGGGCTGCCCCTCGCCACGGGACCAAGGTCGGCGCCCGCCTTATCGCTGACCCTCGGCCGCCAACGTGACAGCGTGAGTCAGTGGAGGGGGGGCAGGCGACGGCCGCCGCCCCGCGCGGCACCGGGGGCAAAGACCCGGCCCCCCCGGGCCCCCCGCACCCGCGGGGCCCCTTAGGAAAGCCTGGTGCCGGCAGCGCGGCCAGGGGACACGGGGGCACCCAGGGAGGAGGGAGGAGGTAGGCGACGGCCAGGGACGTGGTGAGGGGACATGGGACAGAGCCAGGGGACGGGGAAGGGACAAGGGGTTGGGAACGCAGGGAAGGGACATGGACCACGGCCAGGGGACACGGGGAGGGACGTGGGGCTGCGCAGAGGCTCGGCCCACGCAGGCCACCCGGGGCCAGGCAGGGAGGGAGCAGGGCCGGCTGCCAGGCCCGGGCCGGGCCGCGGGTCGGGGCCGCGGCGCTCGCGGAACGAAGGCGAGAGCGGCCAGGGCCCGGGGTGCCCACAGGCCCCGCCTCAGCCAATGGGCTTTGAGCGCTCCCCGCTCCAGCCAATGGGCGGCGAGCGCCGCCCGCTCCCAAGATGGCGGCGGCGCCCTCAGGGCGGGAGCGACCCCGAGAAGTCGCTTCCGGGTGCGGCGGCGGCGGCGCCCGCGCCCAAGATGGCGGCGCCCATCAAGATCAGGGGGAGCGAGCGGGGGTAGGGCCGCGCCGCCGGGGCCGCCGGGGCCGCCATGCCCGGCCGGGGGCCGCCGCTGGCCGCCGCCTGCTGAGCCGCCGCGCCGGGGCCGCGGCCATGGGCAACGCGCTGGGCCCCGCCGCTCGCCGGGCGCCGCGCCGGGGGGAGCCGCTCGGTAACCCCGGGAGCTTCGACGAGCTGCACCGGCAGTGCAAAGGTGGGCGGCGGGGCCCGTGGCGCCAACGGCGGGCAGCAGGGCCCCGGGCGGGCGGGGTGGCTGGGGAGGGGACGCGGTGGCCGGGGTGGCAGCAGCGGGGGGGCTGGGCCGGGGGCTCCTGGCCCCGAGGTGGCCCGGGGGGGGGGGGCAGCACCGGGGGGGTCTGGCGGGGGGGGCCTGGTGTCTGGATGGTGTCCCCGGCGCTGACCCCGCTCTCCCCGCAGAGGTTTTCCCCCAGCAGATGGAGGGGGTGAAGCTGATCGTCAACAAAGCGCTGAGCAGCCACTTCCAGGTCGGTGGCCCCCGCGGGGACAGGGCCCCTGGGAGGGGGGCGGTGCCGGCGCTGTGGCCCCCGCTGACCCGCTGTCCCCGCAGGTGACCCACACCGTCCACATGAGCACCCTCGGCCCTTCCAACTACCACTTCAACGCCACCTACGTGGGCGACCGGCAGCTCAGCCCCACCGAGGTGAGGAGGGGGTGGGGGGCACCGCGGCTCCCAGGCCCCGTCCTGGCCAAGAAGTTGGGGTTGGGGCCCTGGCTCCTGGGCTGGGGGGGTCGCCAGCCACGCGGGAGGAAGCTCAGGGCTTGGTGCTATTGGGGTTTTATCCCTCTTGTGCAGTATTCCTGACTGTGGAATCGCCTTGAGGACGTGGTTTGGGTGGCCTGGGGACACTGGGTGGCCTTGAGAGGGCTGCAAGGCTCTGAATGGGACGGGTTTGGGTGAGCTGGGGGTGCTACTAGGCTGGGGTGGGGGTTTATCCCCAGCCTCAGGGCAAGGGGATTGTGGTCCTTGGCTCAAGCAGGGGGGCTGCTGGCCCTACTGTGGGGTCCTGGCTGGGTGTCCCTGGCGTGGGGGGGGGCAGGGGTGCCCGCAGCAGGGCAGACGGGCTCCGCGTCCCCTCTGCTGCTGTGTCTCAGTGTGCCCCGTCCCCCAGGCCTTCCCCACGCTGGTCGGGGACATGGATAACTGCGGCAGCCTCAACGCCCAGGTGCTGCACCTCGTGGCAGAGCGGATCCGAACCAAAGCTGTCTTCCAGGTGGGGCCGGGGAGGAGGATCCCCGGGGTGGGGGGCCTGTGCTGGGTGTCAGGGTGTCCCCATCAGTCCAGCCTGCCTGGAGGTGATGCCGGTCAGTCGTGGTGAGCCCAGTGCCGAGAGGGACCTCCCAGCCCACCACGGGGCTGGCATCCCTGTCTGTCCCCCTCCGTGGGCACTGCCTGGCTCCAGGCCGAGCTGGAGCAGGACCCCGTTGCGGTGCCGATCCCCTTCCAGACCCATTTGTCCAAGTTCGTGACGTGGCAGTTCGACGGCGAGTACCGGGGGGATGACTGCACAGCCACCCTGACACTGGGCAACCCCGACCTCCTCAGTGAATCCGGTGAGTGGGGCGCCCTGGTCCCGGGCTCTGACTCAGCCTGGGTTCGCGGGCTGCAGCCTGGGCTGAGCCCTGCGGTGCAGAGTGTGTCCTGGATGCTGAGGGCTTCGCTTTCCCCGCAGTGATCATGGTGGCCCACTTCCTGCAGAGCGTGACCTCCCGCCTGGTGCTGGGTGGAGAGATGGTTTATCACCGGCGGCCCGGCGAGGAGGGAGCCATCGTCACACTGGCAGGGAAGTACACAGGTACTCGGGGAGACATAGGGGGAGCTGGGGCACCCCACACTTGAAGGAGCCGCGGGGAGAGCCCCATAGGGGTCTGGCATGGGACCGCTATCTCTGCCCTTAGCTGTATCCCGTCTCCTGAGCATGATGACCGCCTTGCTGTCACCAGGGATGTCCCAGCTCCCCCCCAACCCTTTGGGTTTCTCTTTTTTTCAGCTCTCAAGTGGGTGGCGACACTGAACATCGGGTATGGCGGCGCCCACGCCAGCTACTACCACAAAGCCAACGAGCAGGTGAGTGGGGCGCACGTGGCCGTCAGCTCACGTTGCTGCTGTGGGGCCTCATGCTTCTTTTTCCCCCCATCAGGTCCAGGTCGGGGTGGAGCTGGAGGCCAACACGCGGCTGCAGGACACCACCTTCGCCTTTGGCTACCAGCTCAACCTGCCGCAGGCCAACATGGTCTTCAGAGGTGAGCGAGGAGCTGGGCCAGGTGCTCCAGCACCCATGGGTGCCTTCAGTTGCTCATGCTTGTCCTCCCATACAGGGCTCCTGGACAGTAACTGGTGTGTGGGGGGGGTGCTGGAGAAGAAATTACCCCCCCTGCCCGTCACCCTGGCTCTGGGTGCCTTCCTCAACCACTGGAAGAACCGTTTCCACTGTGGCTTCAGTGTCATCGTGGGCTGAGAAGGCTGGCGGGGCCTAGGGGGTGCCCGGGCAGAGCGAGCGCCCGCGCGCGGGCTGGCAACTCCTGCCACCTTCCTGCTCAGGGAGCCTTGGCGCCGTGAGGGTGCGGGCCGGGGCCCCACTCTCGCCCCATGGGCCCACTGCCCGCGGGGGCAACTGACCCCAGCCCCAGGACTGACTGTGCTGCCGGGGCTGAGGGGGCTGTGGGCAGGGGGTGCTGGTCCCTTGCCACTGGGGGACACTGTGTGACAGCGTGTGACAACTTGTGAGCTATTAAAGCCTTGGGGCTGATGAGCGGCTGCTTTTTGTGGGGAACGGGTGGACTCACTGCCCAAGCCCTGGGGGCTCCCATCTTCTGCAGGCAGGGCCTCAGCCCCTGCTGCCCCGCACAGTCCCTGACTCTTGCCCGTGCTGCTCTCCTCGAGCATCCCTCTTTCCTTCTGCTCCTGCCTCTCTGGCCTCAGTTTCCCTCCAGCCACATGAGGAGCCGCTCTGGGCGGCGGAGGACGTGGCACGGGCTGGAAGTGCCCTAAGGTGCCCAGAGCTGGGGATGTGCTCACACAAATGTACCCACAGAGTCTGGAAAAATAAAGGAGCTTTACTCTACCCTATAAAGTGCCCTGGTAACCAGTGGGTGCCAGCCCCGGAGGCATGGCCAGTGCCGGCAGCCTGAGGGGCCAGGCTTGGCTGGGGCTAAGCAAGAAGTGGTGCCGGTGCCCACCTCGATGGGGTGGGACAAGGCCAGTGCCACCAGCCCGCTGCAAGGCCAGGGCTCAGCAGGCAGGCCCTGGGGCTTTGCTGCAGAGGCTTGCAGTGTTGGCTCTAGCTGATGATCTCGGAGAGCAGCGGCGTCATGGAGGACAAGTCCTGGATGTGCAGGATCTGCCGCGTGTTCTCCACCTTCAGCGTCTGCAGCTCCGTCAGCAGCAGCAGCAGCTTCGCATAGAGAAACCTGGCGGGGGGAAGGCGCCTGGCTCGGCCTGTCTGTGCCCACAGCACAGGCAGAGCCGGGCACAGGGCACTGCTGCCCCTGTTGGAAAGGCTGGGCTGAGCTGCAGGGGGTCTTGGCGCTGGGCTGTGCCACCCCAGCTAGGCACTGTCTGCACCCACAGGCACCCCTGGATCCAGTCTGGGCCATGCTCCCATCCCACCTAGGGTGGGTCGGGATGCCTCATGGGCAGGTCTGTGATGTCAGCTCCGTGTCCCCCCAAGCATGCCAGTCCCCAGGGGCAAAGTGAGGGGTGCCCTGGTCGTGCCTTGGTCCTGCTCTGGGCACTGCTGGGGCTCCAGGAGGAAGAACCTACTCTGCCCCATCCCCAGCGCATACCTGCCCTCAGGCATGGGGTGCTGGTGGTCAATGTAGCTCTTGAGCGTGAGGGCCACCTTCTCCTGGAGCTGGTCAATGAACTCCCACTGAGCGATGCCTGCGTGGTCTGCAAGTACCAGGTGGGCAGCCATGAGCCAGGGACCCACGGCGGGTGGGATGTCCCAGCCGTGCCCACTGTAGCCCCTACTTGGTGAGAAGAGGAGGATGGCCTGGAGCAGGACGTACTCAGCCTCGTGCAGCCGCAGCTTCTTCAGGCTGATGTGGAACTTGAGCAGTGGCTCCAGGTAGATCTGCTGAAACCCAGCTGGGGAGAGAATGGTGGTGACAAGGGAGCTGGGCTGGCTGCCCAGCAGAGGAGACAGAGCTGTGCAGGGATGTCTCTCACTTTTCCCTTCCCGTGGGGAGTCCCTGGACCTGGTGCCAATGCCGTCCTTGGCTGCCCTGACCCTGTGGGGCAGCCCCAGGCAGCTGCTGCCCCTCATCCTTGCCCTGGTGCTACCCTGTGCCTGTGCCAGCTCACCCAGGGCCCCATCTTGGATGGTGTAGCAGTGCTGCCCGCACTCCCAGGCGTTGGTCTCCTCGTTGAAGACCGTGTTGAACTGGATCTGGCAGATGTCCAAGGTGGCACCTTTGAGCAGGGAGATCTGGTCATCGATGGGCAAGCTCCTACCAGGAGAGACGGAGATATCAGAGCCAGGACGAGGGGCCAGGGAAGCCCCTGCCATGCCTGCACTGACCTGAAGGCCGGGATCTCCTTGGCGAAGTTGATGACCTGCTGGATCATGAAGGTGCTGAGGTCAGCGAAGTGGGGCAGCATGGAGAAGACGTCGGGCAGCACGTCCTCGGCCAGGCAGTCTGGCTCTGGGGAAGCTACCGCCAGAGGCGACACGGAGAGGCCGCTGGGCTCCAGCGGGCTGCGGGGCTGCGGGCTGTGGACGCAGAGCCGCACGGCGGGCTGGCGAGGGAAGCAGGGCGTTAGTGGTGGGCCAGGACCCTATGGGTGGGAGCCACCGGGTCCCTTTGGGTCCTACTCACCCGGTAGTGCACAAACTGGGAGAAGCTGGAGTCGAAGTTTCTCTTGTGGGCCGTGATGAGGATGCTGATGAGCTCCTGCTGCTCTGCTGTGAGCCCCCCGGGCTGCCCCAGCGCCTCCCGTGCCAGCCGCCGCTGGCGCCGCAGCGCTCGCCGTGTCCGCAGAGCCTCCTCCGACATGATCACTGTAGCGCCGGGGGCCAGGTCAGCCCCACGGTGCTGTGGGTGCGGGCAGGACACCTGGGAGCTCAGGGATGTGGTGGTGTGGTAGGCAGGAGGATTGTGGCTCTCAGTGCCGGACGGTGGTCACGGCACGTGGTGGGGACACTGCTGAGGCTCTGCTGAGTCATGAAGGGGTGGGGGTGCCACCACCACCATGTGGGGCTTCAGGGAGGCTGAGAGCCACGAGTGCCCTGTAGTCCCCTCTTCCCCAGTGGGGTCAATCCCACACCCTCTTCCCTGCATCTCCCTGTTGTCATCTATTACTCCTGTCACTTTGCTGTCCCCTCTCCCCAGGTCCCGCCATCCCTTCTGCCACCACGTCTCCCCCTGCCATCCTACCTGGACTGTCCTCTCTGCTCCCGTTTCCCTCCTTGTCCTACCCAGGTCACCCCATCATCCCCTCTACTCCATGTCCCCCAACATCCCACATCGGTCCTCCCTGTCCTCTCTGCTCCCATGTCCCCCCTTTCCCCCCAAGGTCCCCCTGTTGTCCCCTGTGTCCTCCCATCTGTTCCACTCAGGTCACCCCATCCGTCCCAGCCAGGTGACCCTGTCCCTTCTCCCCCCATCCCCTCTCCCCCCTGTGCCCTCCCTGCCAGCCCACCCAGGCATCCCCGCTGTCTCCCGTGTCTTCTAGGGCCACTGGGGCTGGTTGCACTCACTGTCCTTCCTCATGCCCACGTCGAGGCACTTTTGGAGGCGGCAGGCCTGGCACTGCCTCCGCTTGGCCTTGGTGACGGGGCAGCTCCGGGTGAAGGGGCAGCTGAAGTGGATGCCCTTGTTGATGGACCGCCTGGAGGGATGCAGGGAACATGGGGACGTGGAGCAGGGTGGGCACGGGGCAGAGCCTTGGGCTGTGCCACGAGGCCTGCAGCCCTGCAGACAAGCCCTTCGTGCCCTCCGGCCTGGCCCAGGATGGCTCTGTGTGCCGACAGAAGGGCCACCCTGGGCCCACCAGTACCCTGCAGTGGCCGTGGGGCAGGATTTGCTGGGGTGGGGGGAACCCCTGCCCCCCAGAACCCCGTCACTAGCCTGCCTTGGAGAAGCTGGGGTGTTCGAGCACAGGGCTGTGAGCACCCCGTCCTGTCTTGTCCCATCCTATCCTGTCCTGTTTCATCTCATGCCACCCCTGATCCTCCCATCCCATCCCACCCTGTCTTGTTCTGTTCCATCTTGTCCTGTCCCACACCATCCTGTCCTGTCCCATCTCATTCCACTCCGACCCTCCTGTCTTGTCCCATTCCATGTTGTCCTATCCCATCCCATCCCATCTTGTCTCACCTTGTCCCATCCCATCTTGTCCCATTCCATGTTGTGGCATTCCATGTTGTCCTATCCCATCCCGCCTTGTCTCACCTTGTCCCATCCTGTCCTGTCCCATCTCATTCCACCCTGACCCTCCCATCTTGTCCCATCCCATCTTGTCCCATTCCATGTTGCCTGATCCCATCCCATCCTGTCCTCCTGTCTTGTCCTGTAACATCCCATCTTGTCCCACCTTGTCCCTTCCCATCCCATCCTGTCTCTTCCTGTCCCTTCCCATCCCATCTCATCCCATCCCATCCTCTGGCACCCTGTCCCACCCCGCGCCATACCATGGCCTGGCTGCAGCGCCCACCTGAAGAAGCCTTTGCAGCCCTCGCAGGTCATGACATGGAAGTGGTAGCCGGTGGCTCGGTCTCCGCACACTGCACAGATCTTCTCCTCATCGGGCTCCGTGTCCTCCCTCTCGGTGGCCCGGCGGCCCTGTGTGCAGGGACTGCCACTCTGGCTGCTCTCCAGGTCCGAGGGGCTGGACACGGACATGGCCGAGGCTGCGGGGGTGACACGCTCTGGCTGGTGCCACCGGGCTCCGCCTCCTGCTGACGGCACCCGGACCCTGGGGGGCCCACAGCGAGGAGAGAGCCTGCGAGACAGGGGCATGCACATGCATGTGCACGCACACGTGTTCATGCACACTCACGCACAAACACGTGTGTGTGTGCTCCCCCTCCCAGCACTGGCAAGTGGTCACCATTTGCACGAGTGGGCTTGCAGATGTGCTGCGTGTGCGTTACTGCTGACGTGCTGGGCTACGTGTTCGCGTGTTTGCTATTGCTGGTGTGCTCGTATGTCCATGTGCTATCGCCAGTGTGCCCCGTGTGCGTCTGGGCTTGCAGATGTGCTGTGTGTGTGCATGTGCCTCTGCACATGTGCTGTTACTGCAGCTGGGCTGTGCATGTGTGTGTTTCTGAGGACGTGTGCGTGCACGTGTGTGCATGTGCCATTGCAGATCTGCTTGGTGTGGGTATGTTACTGCAGATGTGTTGTGCCATGTGCGTGCGTTCATGAGTACTGCTACATGTGTGCTGTGCCACGTACGTGAGTGCTGTCACAGCTGTGCTGAGCCATGTTTGCGTGGGTTATTGCAGACGTGCTGTGTGCACGATGCAAGCTTGCCGCATTATTGCAGATGGGTGTCGCGCGTATGCGTGCGCGCTCTTGCAGAGGCGTTCCGCCATGCGTCTTCTTGCAGGTGATACCGCGTGTCTATTTGCGTGCCACTGCAGACATCCGTGCCGCACGTGCGTGTTGCTGCCAGCATGCTATTGCAGACATGCATGCCAGGCGCGTGCACGACTGCAGACGTTCACACCAGGTGCGCGTGTGCGCACTGTCCCGCGTGACTGTTATTGCAGACACTGTGCTGCGCGCGTGCGTGTGTGTGCATGCGTATACAAACCGTGCCGCGGCTCCCGCTTGCGCAATGCCAGGGCCGGCGGGCAGCGTCGCCCCGTCCCGCGGGTGCCTGGCCCCGGCGCGCCCCCGGCCGCCCCCCACCGCCCCGCTCCCGACCCCCGCGCGCCCCTCGCCGCCGGCCCGGCCGCCCCAGGCCGCGGCCTCCCGGCCGCCGCTCCCGGCCGCCCGCGAGCGCCCCGACGCCGCCTGCGACGGGCGGCCGGTGCCCGCCGCGCCCCGCGCTCACCCGCCGGCGGCTCGCGGGGGGCTGCCGGGCCCCGCGGCCCCGTCCGCTCCGCCGCCGCCGCCGCCGCATCCGCCGGGGAGCCCGGCTGGAATGTGAACCTTGAACTTGGCGGCGGCGGCTGGGGCGGGCGGCGGGGCGGCGCCGCGGCCCGGGCCAAGGGGCACCCGCGGGTGGGTGGCCCTCGCGCCGCCCCCGGCACCCGCGCGGGGCCTCCCCGGACGCCGGGGCCCCCGCGCGGCGTCGAGGCACCGGGGGGGGGGAGGGGAGGGGCGCGAGGGGGGAGGGGCTCCCGCGGCACGTGCGCGGCAGGCGCGCGGCAGGCGGGGCGGCGGGAAAGCCCCGCGCCCCCATTGGCTGCCCGCGGCCGTCACTCAGCGGCGCCCCCCCCATAAAAGCGGGCGCGGAGCGCGCGGGGCCGCACATCGGGCGGCGGCGCGGGGCGGCCATGAGCGAGGTGAGGGGGCTCCGCGAACCCCCCGCCGGGGACCGGACCGGACCGGGGGCTCCCGGCTCGGCCCTCCGCGGTGCCCCGGTGTGACGGGGAGGGGGCGGGAGGCAGGACCGGGACTGCGCCCGCACCGGGGAGCCCCTTCGTCGGCCCCGGCAGCCTCTCCCGACCCCCGGGAGGGGGCTTTGGGGGGCAGCCCCGGTTTTGGGGGGCACGGGGGGACCCCCGGCGCGGGGCCGCGGCAACTGGGGAAAGTCCCAGAGGGATGAGAACAAAATCCTGCCTTAACCACCCCCCCCCCGTTTTTGTCCCCAAACTGGGATGGGGGGGGAACCTGGGAGGAAGCAGCGGGGTTTGGGGGCCCCCGCCGCTCCCCGGGGCCGGCGGGCTCCTGGCAGGACGGTCCCCGGCAGCGCAGCGGGTCGGGGATGCGCTGGGAGCGCCGAGCCCTGACGGAGCCCCCGCGAGGGGCCCGGCTGAGCCGCCTCCCTGCCCGGCCGCCTGCTGCAGAGCCGCCGAGGCGTCCCGCTCCGGCAGCTCCTTGCGGCTCCCGCCGCCCGCGTCTGCGGCGTCGAGGGGCTGGCGGAGGAGGGTTAAAGAGCGTCGTTCCCGGCCCGCGCCCGCCGCCGTGCGATGAACCCGGCGGCTGCGGCAGCGATGCGGCGTCCCGTGGCGGGGCCCGAGCGGGAAAGGAGGCTGATCTCCGTCCTGGGCGCAGCGGGGTCGCCTGCCCCGGGGCTGCCTGCGCTCTCCTCGCCGCCCTCGGGGAGCGTCCCCGTGTCGGGTGGTCCCATATAGGCTTTGCCACCCAGCCGTAGTGACATTCGAGACCCTGCTTCCTTGGGCTCTGGTGGGGGGCACGCATACTGAACGCTGCTTTCCTTCTCTGCAGCTCAGCTCCAATGAGTCATCGACCTCCACGGAGGCCCCCGGCGGGCAGGAGAAAGGTGAGGGTGCGCGGTGGCCCCGTTGTTTGGGGCTGGCCCGGGAGCACCCTACGGCAGCTGGGCGCCTCAGTGGCTGTGCCGCACCGGTGGGATGAGGAAACCCCGGCTGTGCTCTGCAGGAGCTGCTTTCCTAGTGCACAGGTGCTTCGAGGTGAAGGGACTCCCTGTTCCCCCGAAGGCGCATTGTCACAGCAGAGCCCTCCGTGCTGCTCCGACCCCCCAGGGCTCACCTGACGGAGCAAGGAGGGCTCCAGGCTGTGCCCCGCTGCCCTGTGGGAGCGTGGCCCTCCCTTGCACCACGGGGGCTGGCTGGGACCCTGCACTCGCAGCTGCTCCCAGCCCCGTGGGGATGTGTGTCCCTGCTGTGGGGAATAACGTCCCCCAGCTGGATGTGGGGATAAGACTGCTCTGTCCTGCCCTTGCCCCAGGCTGGTGCTGGAGGAGAGGGGGTTTGCAGAGTGCCCCCCAGGGTTGCTGGGGGGGCTGGTGGGTGCCCCTCACACAGGCAGGCTGTAACTAGGGCAGCTGGGTCTCCCTGTAGCCAAAGCCGGGAACTCCAAGAAGGTGGAGGAGGAAGAGGAGATCGACATAGACCTGAACGCTCCTGAGACAGAGAAGGCTGCGCTCGCTATCCAGGGCAAGTTTCGCCGCTTCCAGAAACGGAAAAAGGACTCGGGGCCTTGAGCAGCACCTGCATCTCCAGTCCTGCGCTCCCAGTGGCCCCAGGCCACCCTGCCCTGATCGGGCTCCTGTTCTCTGCACGTCGCACGTCTCCGGCTGGGGGCACAGCCCTGTCCTGGCTTCACCTGCCTCCCCAGCGTCACCTCTGTCCTCCGGGAGCTGTGCTGATGGTGTGGTGCTGTCTCTGCAAAGCCGTGGGGCTGGGGCCTGGGGGTTCCCACTAGGCTGGGGGAGCTTAGCCTTTCCTTACCCCTTGTCCAGCCCTGAGCTGGGGCCCTGCCTGCTGGGGTGGGGGGATGCCCTGAAGCCAGTGGGGAGGGGGTAGATGGGTGGGGGGGCTTCAGGGAGACTGTGGAGTCAGATGGGTGCCCCTAGGGCAGACCCTGCTGAGTTGCCGAGGGTCCCCTGTGTCCCTGGGGGTGGATGTGGCCCTTGTAGGAGAGAATGACGGAGGAATGCCCTTTCTTGGGGGCAGCCCTGTCTCTGTCCTTGGTGGTGCTGGTGGTTTGGTGCTGGGGGCTGCTATGGACAGGACTCAGGCGGGGAATGACCCAGCCACTGCTTGGAGGGGTCTGGGTATCCCCTGAACAAGGTGGGGGGGGAATCCCCCCTGAAACCTTGTCCCATTCCTATCCCCTGGGATGTCCTGGAAGCAGTAGGGTGGTGTCAGGGATAGCAGGACAGGGTTGGGGGCTGCAGGTCTTGCTGCAGGTGTGCTTGCAGCCCCCAGCATGGGAAACCCGGGGTTCCCCAGGCATGTAGGTGCCCCCTGTCCTTGCACCACCCTCTCCCACGTGCTCTTGTCGGTGTCCCCCTCATCCCTGTGCTGGCTGGCGGGGGGGTCAGTGCCCCACGGACAGCCGGCACTGCGCCCAGGACGTGATCTTTTAGCATGTGTAAAGAATAAAACTTCTGGGGAGAGCGACAGGCCTGGCATGCACTTTTTGGGGGGGGGGGGGGAGAGGGATACCCAGAGAGACCTAGAGCTGCTCAGGCGCCCCGTTTGTGTGTGGGGTCTGGTCACGTGCTGAAGATGCTGAGAGACTGGGGCTGCCCAGGGGAATTCATGTGGGTTTGGGGCTGCTGCTGCCTGTCATCCCAGGCACCATGTCCCCCCGTGACATCCTTGGCTCTGGGGTGAGCGGGATGGAGACGCCTGCTTAAAAATAGCATCCCCGGGCTGCGCTGTTCCTGCGCCCGGCTTGCTTCCCAGGGCTGACCTGACCCCGGGTGTCCCCTGCCTGGCTGCAGCTATTTCTGCCCCAGGAGCAGCGTTCCCCATGCACCCGCCTCAGCCCTGGGAGCCTGCTGTTGGGTTTACGAGCTGGTTTATAGCGCGAGGCTGGGAGATAAAACGCCAGGAGCTGGGGCCGAGGGCGGTGTGTGGTGTCCCCATCCCTGCGAGGGCTTTGTCCTGGTGTTGGGGATCAGTTGTCAGGTGACAACCGATGAGGGGGTGATGCCCAGATGGGGCTGCTGGGAGGGGGTTGTATGGGCAGGAGAGAGGCAGGATTTGCCCCAGGAGGGTATGAAAGGCTGATTTCTTTGCCTACGCCCCCGGGGTGTACGTGGCGTTGGAGCCAGGCTTGCTTTGCAGCTTGGTTGTCCCATGCTGTCCTGTCCCGCTCAGCAGCAGTCTGAACTTCAGCCTTTGGGATGGGTCTCTGTTTTCCCTGGGCACTGAAACCGCTTCCACCTCAGCTGGCGATTGCGTTAGGAAGGAGATCCCAGCCATAGAAATCCGCTCATGCTCTCTATAATTACATGCTCCTTCTTCGTCTTTAACATGATTCCCTTGCAAAGCTCTGGACTTTGTCAGCGCCTCCGTCCCCCAGGGGCTGGTTGGGATTTTAAATAATTGCGTCTGAATGTGTCTTTCGTATCTCGTCCAGCTCCCCAGGGGATATCGATCCCAAACGGTGCGTTGCATCGATCTCTGGGGCAGGATTGTGTCCTGGTCCTGGGGGCACTGCAGGACACAGATGTCCCTGCTGACAGTTGTTCTTTTCCTCACTGTGCTTTTTTGTATCTGGACCAACCCCTACTTTCTCAGCCAAACCTTAGGAATTTACTTAACATCTCCCTATCTCCCCCCAGTCCCTGTTTGCATCCGTGCTGGTTTTCCACCCCGTAGTGAGTGCCTCCCATCCAGCTGCTTGTTCCTGCGAAAGCTGGAGCTGGCCTCATTTCCCATCGCACTATTTTTACAGCAATGATAAAAGAATTGCCATAAATCACCCCATTCCTCGGCAGCTGCTTTTCTTCCTCCGGGGATGAAGATTTTGCGGTGTGTTTTGGCTCTCATTTCCTGAGATCGTTAATCACCCTCATAATCACCTGCTGGCTGGATCCCAGGGGGCCGCATCGCATTTCACCACCATCGCGAGGGTTGTGAGCTGGAAAACACCACGAGGCCCTTGCGATGGGCTGCAAGGGCTGGTTCCGGCGTGAAATCGAGCCGGGCAGAGGGATGTTAGCAGGGAAACGGGTCTCGCAGGGACCCCTGCGCCGCGCTGAGCAGATGTATCTCCTTTCCGTTTTCCCGGCACGGCTTGCAGAGCCGGGGGCCGTGCACGGGTTGCGCTGGGATTTGGAGCCGGTTCTCACGGTCGGCGGCTGCACTGCGAGCTGCCGCTCCACCGGCTCTGCTGCGCTCGTGTTTTATCGTGACTCATCCTCCCTCGTTTGCTTCATTTATTTCACTTTGCGACCAGCCCGCTTTGGCTTTGAACGCCGCGGTGGGCAGCGCGCAGCTTCCGCGGAGCATCAAAGCCCCCTGCGGCAGCGCCGCTTCGCCTGGGCTGTGCTCCCGCTTTTTCAGCCTCCTTTTTGCAGCTTTTATTTTCTCTGGGGCTGTCTCTAAGCTCAAATTCGTCTCTTCTTCATGTATCAAAGTTCTCTTTGCCGGTCAGGCTTGCTTTGAAGGTGACGTTAATGCAACTCCAGGGCATCATTAGTGAGACAACCTGTTTATCTGAATAGCCCTGGCCCCAGGTCCTCTTTGCCACCACGGCACGAGAGCTTTGTATCCTGACAAAAATAGCAGCTGAAGATACCTGGGTTCTGGCCAGGAGCCGCTTCTGCATGCAGGTGCTGTCATTAAAATCAGGTCCGTCTTTCTCCACCCTGGGGACCCGTCAGGGTTTCCTTCATTCACTTGACGGCTCCTTCCTGGTATATCCTGCGCTGGAGCCTCAAATAAACCCCAGAGCCCGCAGACTTAATTAAGAAGGTGTTACTACGACGGGCGGCGTGCCAGAGCTGTGCCTGGGAAACCGAAGCCATCTGGGTTAATTCACTGGGTGGCTGCAGGATGGCAGGGAGCTGGAGGCTGGGCAGCCGGGAAACCCCTGGGGCGAAGCCTCCCCAGCCCCTTCCCTTAGAGCCCCCCCGCGCCGCTGAGGCGGCCCCGGCACGCTGCTGCGAACCTCCTGCTGCCGTGCAGGAGCCAAAGCTCATTAGCAGAAATAGCTCTCTCTGGAAAGAAAAATAATCCTGCTGGCCAAGGAAAAGGCAGGAGAAGCCCCGGGTGCCTCGGGGGCCAGGGCCAGGGTTTGTTGCTCGGCAGCCGGCTCGCTTTGCAGACTTATTAGGGAAAAGATGCTTATAGAGCCGGCGATGGGGCCAGGCCGGGCAGTGGCCGCTCCCGGGCTCACGCAGCCCGGCGGACCGCTGCGCGGGGGGGCTGCGGGGGTCCGGGAGCTCCGGACCTGGCTGCCCCGGAGGCTGGGCAGGACGGCGGTGCCCCGGTCCTGGGCGCCAGGTGCTGGCAGGGAAGCGCTCCGCTCCCGGTCCGCTCCAGCGCGGAGCCAGCCGGTCGCTCCAGCTCGCGGTCCAGCCCCCAGCCCTGCTGCGGGGACAGTGACCGTCACTGCCGGGGTGACAACCGGCTGGGGTAGGACACCCCCCGCCCAGCCCCGGCACGGCCGTGCCCGGGGACGTGCAGGGCCCTCGGTGTCGGGCACCCTAAGCACGAGGAGTTGGGACGAGCTGGCCCGGACGTCTGCACGCTCCCTTCCTCACGAGCTGGCCTCTCTGGGGTGAGCTTTAGTTGTACGCAACTGCAATGGCTGCAGATGGGGTCCGGGCAGGAAGAGGTGAGGGGGAAGGACGTCTGCGCTGAGGGTGGCAGCAGCCGTGACGGGTGGCCTTGGGGACAGTCGCCAGTCCTCTGTGAGCTGGCGGTCGCTGTGAGGGTGAAAACCCCTTTGGGCAAGACATCACCCTGCACCCAGGGAAACTGAGGCACAGCAGCAGCAGCAGGACCCACTTCCTTTGGGATACACGGCGGAGGGGGGAACCTCTGCTCCATGCAATGAGTTTGCAAGTGCTTGGTGATCTTCCTTCCCCCGCCCCCCCCCCCCACCCTGCCTTGGTGACTTGCTACGAATGGGTGACAGCTACGAGCCGGGGCTGGTCCTTGGCTCCTCGAGATGTCAGTCTTTATTAAGAGCGCCGTCAGGTTCGGGGACATACAGGGCGTAGAAAAACACTCCGGGGTGATGGGCGCCGCGGCGGGGGCTCCTCCGGGCCCAGCCAAAGCCTCTCCTCCTCCAAAAGGCTTTGGCTGATGCAGAGGGGTGGGGAGGGGGTTATCGGATGTGTCGTCACGCGAGGGTTAATCGGGGGGGACAACAAAGAGGGGGTGACAGGAGTGGGATGGAGGGGACGTGGCGGGGGCCACCCCACGACGTCATTGCAGCTCGGTCGCGGGGAAGAGACGAGAAAACGGTCAGAAAAGGGGCAAAATCGGGGCAAAGAAACCCTCCAGGAGATTTTGGAGTGGGGTGAAGGGCAGTCGGGGCGGCGCGAGCCCGCAGGGACCCCGCAGGTCCCTGGGGAGGGGGGGATCAAACCGGCCCGAGGAAGGGGCCCAAAACTCATCGGTCGCATCTTCAAATAGAAAAAAAATTACACCTGTGCCCGGGGCCGGGCAGGGGCAGCGGTTGCGCAGTGGAAGGTACCGGTCGAGGGGCTTCGGGGCGTCCTCCCGGTGTCCCCGTCCGGGGTTGGGGACGCCTGGGTGTCCCCGAGGCCGAGGGACCCGGGGCGAGGACCACACCCCGTTCCTCGCCGGGTCCCGCGGCTCAGAGCCGGCCGCGTCCTGGCCTTTCCCTCCGGGAAGGGGGGGCCGGGAGAGGCCGCCGGGGCCGGGCGTCACTTCTCCGAGTCCATCTTGATCATGTTCATCAAGGCGTTTTTGAGGCTGGTCTTGCTCGGGGACTTGGCGGTGGGCGGGAGGCCGGCGGCCTCGGCGGCCTCCCCCCTCAGCTCCATCTCGATGGTCATGACGACCTTCGGGGTGCGGGGGGATTCAGCGCCCGCCGCCGCGCTACCTTCCCTGCCTGCTAACCGCTATTTCTTCTCCTTGCGGGAATCGCCCAGGACTCCCTTGGCCTTTTTCTCGCTCGCCGCCTTGGTGCTCCGGCTGTGGTCCAGCATGGCGTAGAGGACGGGCGCCTGCGGGTGCGACGGGCACCGTCGGGGACAGCCACCCAGGCCCCCCCCCAGCCCCAGTTTTCCAGCCAGCGCCCGGGCGCTTTGCCCTTCTTCCCTCAGTCTCAGCTGCGCTGGGGACACCCAGCTCCCACCAGCGGGGTTTGGCCCCGAATGCAAAAGGGAAAGTTTTCCTGGGCCACTTTTTCCCCTCTTCCATCATCTCCTGGCTGTTCCCATGGGATTCTCCCCTTGTGACGGGCTACAGGCCTGGGACCTGTGTGGGACAGGGGATGCCTTGCCTCTGCACGCCCTCCCGAACTGAGCCCACAACCCCAGCGCTCACCTGGCGGCCGCGCTTGGACGCGTCCTTGGCTGATCTCTGCAGCTTCCCTTTCTCCATGGCACTAAACCGGGCACAGAAATGCAAAGAGGCAGCTCAGAAAGGCCAGCGGGACCCAGGTACGCACAGTCCCCCTGCCTCCGAACCGCCCGGTCCCGCTGCAAAACCGGGTCCTGTCTATGAGGCTGCTCTGGTTTCCCCCGCCAGCCCCCGTTTCAGGTCCGTCTCACCCCAAATCCTCCCTGCGCTCACCTAAGCCGTCTCTGCAGGGCCGCCTGCCTCCGGAGCCAGCAGTACCGGATGAGATACACCAGGGCCACCACCACGATCACCAGCAGCAAGGCTCCTCCGATGATGGAGCCGAGGACAACGCCGTACCGGGTGGGCACTGCAGGGACATGAGGTGCTCTTTAGCCCCCGGAGAGCTGGGGATGCAGCGGGCATGAAGCCAGCAGAGAAACTGAGGCAGGGATGGGGGGGGTGCGAAGCCTGGCCCAGCGTTGTACCTTTCTCGAAGACGTAGAGCGTGACCTGGGAGGACTTGCCCACGATGTCAGGGGGGTTTTTGACGTCGCAGGTGAAGGTGCCGTTGTCGGTATAGTCCAGGTTGTGGATGACGATGGAGCCGTCCTTGCGGTGCGGGTTGCCCACCCACTCCATGCGCTCCTTGAAGGTGCCCACGTCATCGATGTAGGGCTGCCCCTTGGCATAGTGAAATATCTGGAGGGGGGAGAAGAGAAGCAGCGGGGTCAGGACGGCTCCAGGCATGACGAGGCCGGCCCGACGCCGGGACGGAGGGGCGGCGCTTACGGAGATGCTGTCCCGGGAGCCCTCGGCCTGGAAGTGCCAAGTGATGGAGATGTCCTCGGAGATCCATTCGCTGGACCAGAAGCTGCAGGAGAGGGTGACGTGCGAGCCCACGGTGCCGTAGACCTCCCGCTGCGTGTAGACATGGATGGCCAGCGTTGGGGAGAGCCCTGCGAGGGGGCGAAAAGGCATCAGCGTCGATCCGCCGGCACCCCGAGGGGGAAAACCGGCTGGCGGGGGGCACCCCGGCACCGGGGCCAGCCGTGCAGGGCGATGCACGGGGTGCAGCGGGGCTGTGGCCGGTCCAGGTCCCCAGCACGCCGGCTGCCGCGGGCTGCTCGAGCATCGCCCCGGGGCTCTGCGCCCACGCGCCGGCCCTGCGCCAAGCCCGGGGCTGGCACCAAAGGGCCTTTGTTGGCCCCGGAGAATGCACAAGGGCCAGCAGGGGACAGCGGCCCTTTGTGCCACCGCGGGTGGCTTTGGCGGGTGCTTCTGCTCGCCCGCGGGACACCCTCGGCAGTTAGCGGCTGGGGCTGGCGTCAGCCGAGGGGACGCCCCGGGGCGTTCAAAGGGGACATTGTGTGCCAGGGCATCGCCCCAAGGACGGCAGCTCAATTTCGGCTGGTGGTTGGGGGTCCGGCAGGGCCCGGCACCCCAGGGAGGTGGCTATTGCTGGGGACCTCGCACAGCCTGGTGATGGGGACCAGGGGACATCGGCACCCGGCGGGGTTCGGCTGGACATGGCCCGCACAACAATCAGGTCCTTACACTGCGCGGTGTGCGGCCGGGGGGCAGGCGGCACCACGCCGTCCCGAACACCCCCACGGCCCGGGAGCTTGGCCACCGCCGGTGACGGTCCCGAAGGCAGACACCTAGGTGGCCACCAGCCCCACGGCCACCCCAGAAGCCCAGTTCTGGGGGGTTTGGAGGTCCCAAACCCTTTGACCGCTTCCTCCGTAACCCTCCAGCATCCTGCCCCGGCGCCCCTCTCCGCACCCAGGCTCCGGCCCCGCAGCCACAGCTGGGATTTTGGCCGTGGCTTGGTTCCCGACGCAGCTCACCGCCGCGGGATGGGACTCCATGCCCCCGTGCCTGCCCCCCATCCCGGCCCCTCCGGGGGGCCGTTCGCCGGAGCGGCCGCTTACCCAGCGCTGCCAGGAGCACCGTGAGGAAGACGAGGCTCCCGCTGTCCCGGGCACCCTGCGACATGGTGGCTGCCTGTTACCGCGCGGCTCTGAGCCGCATGGGAGGGCTGGCGGTGCGCGGGGCCGGCGGTCCGTGCCGAAGGGTGCCAGGAGGATGGGTGCCGAGGTTTAAGAGCAAGCAGAACCGAATGATGCCGGCGGTGCCCCGGCCTTGGGCCAATGGGCGCCGGGCAGCCGGGGCGGTGGGGGCCAGAGGGTGCTGGCCACCCCGAGCTGAAAGGGGGCATTTTGTTTGGTGTTGGGCGAGGAGGGGAAAACATGTGGCAGGCGGGGAGCCGGGCACACAGCGCCCTTTGTCCGGCCGCATTCCCTGCCGCGGCGGAGGCGGCTCTGCAGGAATGCGGCCGGAGCCGGAGGGCAAGGGCACGCGGATGCCCGGACGCGGAGCCGCTCGGCCCTGCTGCAAGTCGGGGCATCCTGGGACACAACACCGGCTGGGTGCCACCCCTTGGCTCCGTCCCCGCAGGTGGACAGACACGCAGACCCTGGCCTCGTCCGGCATCGCAGGGCCTGAGGCCTCGATCCGACTGTGCCGCGGGCCCCCAGCGCCTCCCAGCTACGGGGGCAAAGGGGGCGTCCAGGGTCACAGCCTACCTCTGGCAGTCCTCCAGCACCCCCCAGCTCTGTGGTCCTACCCCACCAGCGACACTGCTAGCTGTGACCAAGCAGACTCCCAAGAGACTCTGCTCCAGCTCCATTTTGGGTGAAAATGCTGCTTTGAGAAAGTCTCAGCAATTCAGTGGCTTTTGCTGAGACTGAGAGGGGTTCTGCCTGGGTGCAGGGGAAAGCCCCGCCGGAGGTGGGCTCCCTGGGCAGCCGTGCTGTAGCTCCAGTGCCCTGGCTGTGGAGGGATGTATCCTGCCAAAACGCTTGGAGAAATGGGGATATTTGGCTTCCCTGGAGGGGATTTACCACCCTGATGACAGATGGTCACCCAGGGCACGGAGCCACCCAGCTCCAGCTGTGGGATGATGGGCAAATCCTTCCCCGTTCGGCGTCCTGGCCGCATGCAAAGCAGGGAGCCACCAAGCTGCCACCACCCCCTTGATGCCAACAGGCCAGGGCTAATGTTAACTCCCACCGCAAAGCTGGCCCCATTTCTGCCTGCTGCTCTGCCCTCACCTCATCGCTGCCTTTCCAAAACACAGCTCTGGTGGTAACTGTGCTCCTCGGGATGCTGCTGCATCCCTGTTGTGCACCATGGTGGCATCTCCCTGGGCTTGTGGAGGACCAAGTGGTGGAGGGAGGAGTGAGCACCACGGGAGATGCCCAAGGATGGAGAGGTGCCTGTGTCCCATCCTGGAAACACCAGCGGCAGGTGAGCTGCTCCCGGGACGCACAGGTCCGTAGGTGTCCGCACTCCCGCACGTGGGCCGAGCCTGGGACATTCCCCAGGCCGAGGGCGCCACAAAGCAGCTTTGTGCCAGCTGAGCCAGGCTGCGCACGGCGGGTGTCCCTGCCAGGACACTGCGCTGGCACAAACGCCACTGAAAAGTGGCACTGGTGCGGCAGGACACACAGCGGGATCTCCAGGGGACAGAGCAGGATCACCCTGGCCAAGAGGGCGATGGGTGGCAGGGTCTGACCCGACCAGGAGCCGACGGAGAGCTTTAAGAGTGCTGAGACATATTCACTCTTGCGACGTGCTGCCCCACCAGGTGATTCTCCTTGAGAGTTTTTGCCTCAGCGCTTCAATTATTTACTGAAAATAAACTCCCAAATACTTTCGCCAAACTCCAGGAAGGCCAGTTTGAAAGAAAGCTGGTGTCTTGGGTGAAAAACTTGTGTCAAAAGTGTGATTTTCCATGGAAAGTTTTCAACCTTGAGAATTAGCAGCTGGGGAAAGGAGAGCAGTGGCACGGGGAGACGGAGACTCCCGCTTAGGGAGCAATGTTGTTTCCCTCCTTTGGTATCATCCACCTGCTTCCATGGCGTGGCAAGGGGCTCCTGGAGAGCTGGAGACACGGGGGGACTGCTCCCTGCCGTAGCCCCAGGGCCCAGCCCACGTCCCAGGGGCCGCTGTGATCGGATACAACCTGTCCGGCGGCCGCGGGTTTTCGGGGCAGCCAGAGCCGCCGGGGGGCCAAGCCCTTCGCGCTCTGCCGGGAAGGAGGGCTTTGCTGCCACCGGGATGATTTGGGGGTTAACCCCGAGGGTGTGGGGCGCGCGCTCGCCCCGAGGCATCGAGCCGGGCGGCAGGCAGCCGAGGGTGGACCCGGCTCCGGCCCTGCCTTGGCGCCGGGGAAGCGGAGCAGGGGGGAGCGTGCGCCCCGGCAGCTGGGGGACACGGGCAGCCCCCGGGAACAGTAACAGGCAGGTGCCGGGGGGGTAATTGGCAGCCCCCGGGGGGGGGTAACGGGCGGCCCCCGGGGGGGGGGTAACGGGCGGCCCCCCGGGGGGGAGGATAACGGGCAGCCCCCGGGGGGGGTAACGGGCAGCCTCCCGGGGGGAGGATAACGGGCAGCCCCCCGGGGGGGGAGGATAACGGGCAGCCCCCGGGGGGGGTAACGGGCAGCCCCCGGGGGGGGGTAACGGGCAGCCTCCCGGGGGGGGGGGGTAACGGGCAGCCCCCGGGGGGGGGTAACGGGCAGCCTCCCGGGGGGGGGTAACGGGCAGCCTCCCGGGGGGGGGTAACGGGCAGCCTCCCGGGGGGGGGTAACGGGCGGCCCCCGGGGGGGGGTAACGGGCAGCCTCCCGGGGGGGGGGGGTAACGGGCAGCCTCCCGGGGGGGGTAACGGGCAGCCTCCCGGGGGGGGGGGTAACGGGCAGCCTCCCGGGGGGGGGTAACGGGCAGCCTCCCGGGGGGGGGGGTAACGGGCGGCCCCCCGGGGGGGGGTAACGGGCGGCCTCCCCGGGGGGGGGTAACGGGCAGCCCCCGGGGGGGGGTAACGGGCAGCCCCCGGGGGGGGTAACGGGCAGCCTCCCGGGGGGGGGGGTAACGGGCAGCCTCCCGGGGGGGGGGTAACGGGCGGCCTCCCGGGGGGGGTAACGGGCAGCTCCCGGGGGGGGGTAACGGGCGGCCCCCGACCCGGCCCTAGGCCCTGGAGGCGGCCGGGAGAGCGGGCCGGGCCCGACCGCTCCGGGACAGCCCGGCGCCCCGCACCCCCCCCCCCCCCAACCCCGGCCCGGGGCGGTGGCGGCGGGAGCGGAAGTGCGTCACGCCCGCTTCCGGCGTGCGCGGCGTCCCAAGATGGCGGCGCTGGCGTTGAGGTGACACCCGGGGCGGGCTGGGCCGGGCCGGGCCCGGGGGGCGCCGCCGCGGCGGGGCCCCGAGCCCTCCTCTGCCGCGGACCCGGCTGCCTGCGGCGGGGTCCGGCGGGACGGGCCTCGCGGGGCGGCCGGGCCGCGTGCGGGGCCCCGAGCGGGCCGGGTGCCGCCGTCGCCGCTTCCGCCCGCGGCGGGGACGGTTTGCGCTGGTGGCTGACAGCGTTTGCGCGAGGCGCGTTCGAGGCCGCTGTCGGCGGGCGGCCTGGAGCCGCTCTGGGGGCCTCTGCCCCGTCCTGCTGGGCCTGCTCGGACGGCGGCAACGTTAGAGCAGGAACGCAGTGCAGCCGAGTAGCTTTGTGCAGCAGACGCTGGACTCTCTCTCGTGGCTCTCAGTTGTCGCTTAGCGTGTTTAAAGCAGGACAGAGGCCTGGATTCGCGCGTCTGCGCAGCTTCCTTTCACCCTGCTCCTCTGTGATCCAGCAGCTCTGAGAGCCGCTGTAGAGAAGCAGTGAAGTGTGGGGATAGTCTTAAGCGGGTGGCAGCTTACCATGCTGTCCCTCTGCCAAAATACGGTGGAGGAGGTAGCTTTTGGGCTGTGAATGTGAAAAATGAGGAGCTGTAGCAAAGCAGAAGTCTGATTCCCGTCGGTGTGAGGTCTGCGAGAGCAAAACCGAGGCTTGGGTGTTTTTACAAAGGTGGGGTTAAACATAGATAAGCATGCCTCTAGGTGAGATTAGCGGTTTATTGCCGCTGAAAGGGGCAGTGTCACTTCTTCCTGCTCCGGGCTGTGCCGTCCTGCCCCTTCCCTTGCTCTTCTGGATCTTACTGGAGTTGACGCCAGAGTGCCTGGGTGGGTTTCTCTCAGCTCGGTGTCGCTGAGCTTCAGAGCCAGCGTTCAGGATGGTGGCCCCAAACTCACAGATCCGCCTTACGTGGTGCTGGTGGCTTCTGTTGTAGGTGCAGAGGGAGTTCAGTGGTTAAATGCAAGAACATTTCCTGACATGTGCGTGGTGTTGAGCACAGGGAGGGAGGGAGTTGTACTTGTTTGAACTGAAGGTGCCTCTTCGGATTTGAAACCCCACCAGAAAGTTTTCTGCTTCTTCAAGATTGTGGCCTCCCTCCTCCCAGCCCCCAGTTATCAATATTCTTGATATTGGTGTTGAAATAGTGTTTTGGCTTTTATTCTCGTAATACAAGTGGGGCAGTCATGCTTTGCTGGAAAGCTTTTTGTGATGTGTGCCAGTTTGCTTAAAACGAGACTGCACCAGCAGCAGGAGATGAGAATGCCTCCAGTATCTGCTGGAGCAAGGAGTTCTGCAGTGCGATCACATCCTGTGTTTAAAAAAACAACAACAAAAAGTAGATCTCTTTAGTTTTAGGTCTGTGCCTGATAACTTCGTCTGGTGTCTGCCTCTACTTGTCAGATAAAAAAGCATATATAATCATTGCTCATTTGCCTCCTCCATAGCAAAATCCGAGTGATTTTTATAGACCTGTCTTGCAGGATAAATTTTAAAGACGTCTATTCATGTGACACTGAACTGATGCTTTTCTAGAGCTATCCCCAGTGACTTCAGAAATTTTCTTTATGAGTTATAAAAGACGGTTGCAAACTGTGATGTTATGTGTATAGTTAGCATTGTTTTCATCAAGTGTGCTGCTGTGCATTTATAGACACTTCATTTAAACTGTCACTTTATGGCAGAGTTGTTAGGCAGCACAAGATCCTTCCCTAGCCCTTTGCAATCAGTTGTACTTTGTAAAGTCCCTGAATAATTTATATTGTTAGTGAATTGTCTCCTTAGTTTTCGCACCCTTTTTCAGGTGTGGTGCAGGGGTGGGGAAGCTGTACTGTGAAGTTGCTAGTGGGGGGGGCTGTAGGATTCTGTTTTAGGACTTAATTTTCCTTTTTTAAAAAAACATGTTTATCAGTCATCTGGAAGGAAATGTAAGCTAATGGATGGGGAGCTAGAGAAGATGCAACAACTGAGAGAATGATAAATAATGAAGAGGACAGGTCCTTGGTACAGAGTGGCCTTGATTGCTTAGCTGGAGGGCTGTGTTTTGCAAGCAATATTCATTTCACTGAAGCAAGATGTAAAGCCTTGCGTCTAAAAAATAAAAAATAAAAATTGCACTGATGGAGAATTCCTGTTGGGGAATTTAGCTTTGAAAAATATGAACGTACTGTGGATTTTATTCTTATTTTGAATGTTGTGTGCGTTTCGGATCCTGCCCTCGCTCTTTTTCCTCCACCCCTATCCCAAGGAGAGGTATGGAGCAGCTTTCGTTCAAGGGGAGACGAAGTAGGTTAGGACTCCTAATCTGGAAAAGATGACTGAGGAGGATATGAGAGAGGTATATAAATCATTAATAGTCTGCAGACAGAGATTAATCATTCACCTCCTTTCCCTTATCTAAGCATTAGGAGGTATCGGATAATGCTGGTACTTGGTGGGCTCAGGATGAACAAGGAGGTGGTTCTCCACATCTGGTTAAGCTCTGAGGATTCCTGCCATTGTGAGGGCTGAAAGCTTAGGGGGTTCGAGAGCTGGCCATACAGTGCCATGGAGGAAAAAAGTCCATTTAGTAGGTACTGAAACTGTGTCGGGTTTGGGAAGTCTGTGAGCAGCAAATGGTTAGAAGCTGGGAGGAAAGCAGGGCAGTGTTCCTGTCTGTTTTCTCATACTTTTCTCCAGGGACCTGTTGTTGGCTGCTGTTGGAAATGATATTGTGCTCGGTGGAGGTTTGGTCTGGCCCAGTCTAGCTGTTGCTGTTTTATCCTGAAATTCTTGATATAGTTGTCAGACCCATGCATCAAGAAGAACATTGATAAACTGGAAAAGGTATATAGAAGGTTTTTTCAATTGGCCACGTCGCACTGCAGTGCGGGACTCAGTATTGGGTCTATTCAATGCAACGGAAAGTGCTCCTATCTTGATTTTTTCTTAAGGTAGATGCATACAAATGATAGAAAACTGAAAACAATGAACTCCTCAGCCTGCTAGCGAAGGTGTGGCACTATTCAGTGGATAGGAGTTGAAGCCAGACAAATTCAAACTAGAAATAAGATCTACGTGTTAGTGCAGAGACCTGGGAATTGGGGTGGATTCTGTATTGCTGAAATTTCATATATCGAGATTGAATGCCTTTCTAAAGGTCTGCTGTGTTTCAAATCCACCTTTGAACATGAGGGAGAATTTTAAAAGGAAACATCCTATAGATCATTTGTACAGGAAGTCAGAGTGGATAATAATAACGACTTTTGTTACGCGCTCACACCTGCTGAAGCTCTGACCTCCAGATGTTTTTCCTACCATGTCCTCTAGACTGGCTACGGAACAATTTAAGAGCGCTAGCGCTTCTTTTATATACTGCTGTTAAAGAAACAGTGGGAGATGCTGGTACAGATGCTTGTGTGTTTGAGAAGATTAATTAGTGTTTGTCATCGTGCTGCAGATGAATGTGCCAAACATTATTACACACTTCGTTCTCATCGTGTCATCAGGAAATGCCGCGCTGTCTTTTATGCTTTGTCCTTGACAGGAGCGTTCGCGAGCGGGTGCTGTAGATTCCAGCCCACATCTGCAAACTCTTGAGCTGTAGCTGGACTGGGGGCCTGTTTCTCTACCGCAGTTACTGGAGAAATGCCCTTGAATGTCAAAGTCACAATTACTACAATTGGTCTGTAGAGAATAGCTCCCACTCCTTTGGACACCATAAAATCCCTTTTTACCTCCTGCCCGAAGTGTTGGTGTGACTGAAATGCTGTGTGCACTGGGCTGTGACAGTGACCTGTCATTTCTGTAATGCTTAGAGCTTAACAAACGGTGGTGATGAAGCAGTGTAATGAAAACAAGTGTTTAGAGGAAAGAGAGGGGGTTGATATCTGTATTTTAGGCGCTTGGAGGGCTGTAGCCGCCACCAGCCGTTTCCATGGCGCTTGACAGATGCACCTTTCTGGGGATACATACCACTCGCCCTAGTAATCGCTTTAGCGAGAGTGAAAAATGGACTACCTCAGTGTAGCTGTGAGCTTAGAGTGCTGTTTATGTCGGTCTTATAAACAAGGTATTACAGCTGAGTAGACTAATTATAGGGTATTGTAAAGAATGAACCCCTAGGCAGAGTCTGGAGACTGCAGTTAAGAGCCAGGCTGAGTATTACAGCTGGAAGATTTGTTTAAGAACGGCCCAGATCCTCTCATGTTAGGACTGATTTTTAAGACGTGTACCACTGAGATGGTGAATCCCGTGCACTGACCGCGTATTGCTTGCATTTTCAGGCATTTATTTGGCACTCACAAAGCTTTTCTATTTTCTCTTGCAGATGTGTTGGACAGCGATGCCTGTTGGCTCGGCTTGGCCCCAGCCTTTCTGCACGACAGTGAGTCTGAGGTTTTATTGAGAGTAACGGGATTAAGTTCTTTCCCTGCAGGATCCCGTCTAAAGCTTTGGCGCATGTGTGCGCTCTATCCGCTTAGTAATTCTGATCAATCAGTGCCATGTGGTGGCTGGGTACTTACAACGTCATGCCATCACAAGTGTATGGCCTGTTTACTGATGGGCAAGTGCTGCCTCATAGGTTTGGGGCTATGTATGGAGATGAAGGAAATGCCTGGCTGGGTGCTGAGAGTGGGCCTGAACCTCTTGCTGAGGAGGCAGTCCTGCTACCCCTCAGGATCGCTTTGTGTGACAAGTGCACGGTGCCTTTGCACCTGATGAGAGCGAGGATCAGCAGAAGCCCCCTTGTTCCTGTGCTTCGTGCTGCCAGGCTTAGAGAGAAATAGTTATTTTCTGCTAAATTGGGCTGTAAGTGTAATTGCTATGTAATCTCAGGAACATTAAATTACAAGCTCTTTATTTGGTACAGTGTGCAATTACCGTGGCAGTAAAGAGCAGGTTGCATGTTATCAGTATTATGTAATATGTTATCTGATATCCTATACTCTGATTGGGGCGGCAGGGGGGTGGTTTTGCTCTGGTGGCTGAATGGATTTCAGTACATAACAGAGCTTAACACAACAGCGGCTTCCCATCCTGAGTATTGTTATAAACTCTGGAGAGCTGGCAGCGATCCTCTCTTTACCCATGTTTGCACACAGCTGGAACTGTTCTTTTTATTGCTGTAGTCAAGGTCAGTTGGGAACTTGCATGCTGTGAGGGTAGAGAGCCACTGCGGCATTGGCCGGCGGAGCAGGGAAGGGTAAATCGCTGCCTGTCTCTCTGCGCATCCTGTCTCCTCTCTTTTACAGTGTTGTCCCCATGGGAACAACAGCGAAGGAGGAGATGGCCCGCTTTTGGGATAAGAACACCAAGTCCAATCGCCCCTTGTCCCCTCACATCACAATTTACAAGTAAGAGACTTGTCAGCCTCCTCGGCTTCGCGCAGTGGCACTTCTGGGCTTTGATGCGTAGCTTGGGGCCAAACCCTTTCTCACTGTCACCCTTGGCTGGGAGGGCTGTGCACTTTTCTACGGTCAGTTCTGGCAGGTGGGCTGGCCCCGCGGCAGAGGTGCGGGATGGGGAGATGGTCTGTGTTACGCTATGAACAGCCTCAGCTTTGAGAGGTTGGAATATGGCGGAGGGGAATCACAGCCCCAATTATGTTATGGGGTTGATGAAACTCACTTTTTTCATACGGAGTTGTGAGAGCAGGTAAAATTCCCCAAAGGCAGGCAGTGTTTTCAAATGTGCTATTGAAAGGCAGCAGCCTCCGCGGAGGGTGGTTGTGCAGAACAACGTGTCCCACTCTGGAATTGGCACAAGTCTGGGGTGGAGGCAGGAGGCCAACTTTGGGCTGTCAGGTTCCCTTTGCAGGGAGACAACAGTTTCTTTTGGGCTGCTTCTGTCACTTTTTCAAGGTTCTGTCATTTATCCGTATGTCTGGATGCCTGAACCCTATTCCCTTTGTTCCTGAATTGCAGGATCCCTGCAGTTTTCTCCTTTCTCGGCAGACACAGCCCTTCCCCTTCCCAAACCCGTGCCAGTGGCATTTGTCATTCCCAAGCTGCCTCTGCACATTCCCTCATCTTTCCCCTTTTGCTCTGGCTGGATTCCTTGAATAATTCTGAGTGCAGAAATACTCACCCAGCAGCACAGAGCTGTCTAGGAATAGATGGGCTGTGCTTTGTGTCTCTGCCTTGGAAGCATCTCTAATATTATGTTTTCTGCCTTTGTGCCCTGTCTGTTTTGCTGATGAGGTTGGTTGTTTTGCAGGTGGTCTCTGCCCATGGCGATGTCCATCACGCATCGGGGCACCGGTGTTGCGCTGAGTGTAGGTGCGTGAATCTCTGAGCTCTTCTTGGCGGTCGGTGCGCTGGGGGCTGCAGGAGTGAAGACCTCTCAATCGTGCTCACTGATTTGCAGATGTGGTTCCGGTTCGCTGTTTTCCCGCCTTTATCCCAAGTTGTGATGTTGGCTTCGGCAACAGGGTTTCTCGTCTCCTCCATCTTTCTCTGCCCCCTGAATATCTATCCATCCCCTGGGTATCTGTGCCTGAGTCTCCTTGTGCCATGATTTGCTTTGGTCCCACAAAGGAAGCGATGCTCTCCCAGAAGTAAAATCCTTAAAAGCCTTTGTAGGACTGTGGCCTTTCCTCCTCCACGACTCTCAGTATCTCAGACTCTCCACGACACTGTTTCCTCCTGGGCCTCCCCAAGCTGGAAAAAAGTTGACCAGCTGCTCCAGTGCTCAGACCTTCTCTTTTGTGACTCTCTTTTCCTGGTTTATCCTAACAAGAGGCTCTGTTTGAGGAAAGGACTGGCAGACAGGCAGAGTTTCCTGATGATTTTTGTTATGCACAGGTGGAGTTTTTCAGCTTCCTGTAAGTGGCTGCTGCCTTCCCAGAGACGCTGGTGCAGCATCGAAACTGATAAACCCCCACCAGCAATTTGACTCGCATAGTTTGACTCAGCGATCCAATGTCTAACTGTGAAAGGCTGTTTTATTTCCATTAATGCCCTCTCATGGCGGCGGAAAGGTGCTTGTCTGATAGCTCAGAGTCTCCTGTTGAGCTGGAGGAGCTGGGTTGATGTTTGTAGAAGGGAGCTGGAGGAGGGGGCTCAAAAAGGATATGTGACAAACTGAGGACTTGTCTGTCCTGAATGTGCAGCTGGGTAGATTGGGAGGAAACAGTGAGGGCCGCTGCCTGCCCTTTCCAACCTGGCCTCCCACGAGGCACAGTTTCCAACCTCGAGGCTCTGACTTCTGAGCAGCTCTGAGGGTGATGCCGGTGGGATGCCGGTGTGTCTTTAGCAGAAGTTAACTTTAGTGGAAGCTGAGGTCTCAGGAAAGGGCACCTGAGGAGCCCTTCTCCACCTGCATCCACACAGCAGAGCTCCGGTGAGAATTTGGCTCTTCCCCAAGGGTGTGCTCTGTCTGCCGGCCAGTTTAGGCCCGGTTCTGCCTCGCTGAAGAGCCTGGGCATCCTCTGTGGGAGAGCAGCAAATGGCTGCATGCTTGGTTACCGCTCCAAGCGGCAGCAAGGTGACTTTAGCAGTTGTCTTTGCCCCCTGTGAGCCCATCTGGCCCCTCTGAGGTGGGCTGCGTGCCCTGCTCCATGCATGAATCCAGGGCGTTACATGGCAGTGATGCTGGCCAGAAAGGCTGTGTGCTGGCACCACCCAGCTTTGGGATTGTATCTGCTGCTCTCTCAGCCCAGAGCTGTGAGTGGTGAAGGCACAGTATCTCCAATTGGCTCTGTGGGCTGCTCTCTGCCAACGGTCCAAGCTGTCCAGCTTGCTGTCAGATGGGCCAAGCTGGCAGATTCACCATTGCCCTTTCTGCTTCCTTATAAAGGAACCACCTATCAAACTCCAGTATTGGAATGAAAAACGGCCACTTCCCGGGCTGTTAGAGTACGAGGGAGACTCCATTCTGCCGACCACAGCTCAACAGCCCTGATGCTAGAAGGAAGAGCGGAAGCGTTAATCTCCTCTCTAGCAAGGCCTATAATTACAGGAGCCTCTAACTTCCTGCACTTTCTTCAGGGCGAACACAAAGGCCATTGAAGAGACAAGTGGCTGAGCAGGGAAGCAGCTGGTTGACTCTCTCTGCCAGTGCCGGCCTCAGCTGGGGCGCTCAAGCTAGCACGCTGCAGTGTAATCAGGCGCTATTGAACGGAGGGTGAATCGCGACTTGGCTGACTCTGCTCACTTTGATCGTTCCTATTCTTTTGGCAGCACCATCTGGAGAAGCCCTCTTGGCCTAGAAATGACAGGGAGAAGCTGCCGTGGCTCCTGCAGCTAGTGCAGCCACTTATGTCAAACTGTCTTTGTTTCCTGGTTTCTTTGCTGATGTTAGCTCGGGCGGTGCGCAGCACTCCCCTGCTGAGGCTGTCTCGCTAAATTGGCACGTTTGTCAGTGGCTGGCAATGGAGCGATTTTTGTCCTGAAATGCGGGTCTGAGGACTTCACTGAAGAGCTGCCATCTTATGTTTTCAGCCTTGATTGTCCCTTTAACCTGGAGTTTGGGCTGGTTTGGCTGCAAATGTCTGAGCTCATGCCAGTTTACTCTCAGGGTATTGTATGAGTAATGCAGCTCCTGGTGCAGGACCCAGATTCAGTGTGTTGCTGCCCCAGTTTGTATCCTCTCACCACCCTAGGGTACATTGTCACAGTGCAGCTAACACTGCCGCTAAGTAGGGAGAGCCCTTCTCTCTCCTCCTCCTTTTAGCCATGATGAGCTGTTAGTTTGGTTACGGCTGTGTCACAAAACCAGAAACATAGAGGTGGTCTCACTAGTGGAACTAGAAAAATTATCCCTGCTACCTTCTCTGCAGTTGTGGGGTACATGGCTGAGCTGACGGATTGGTCTGTTGGATTTATCCGGATTGCTCTTTAGCGTAGGTGTAGCTCCTCAAGGGAAAAAGTGGGCACAAATTTGCTCCCAGGCAAAACTTGTGAGCTCTATTGCTTCCGGGCCCGGGATGATGCAAGCACTATGGTGAGACTCAGAGTTGGTGTCCTCTTTTGGGGCCCCAGACTTTCAGCTGCAGGGTGCTCCTGCCAGCCTGGGTCTCTTTGCTGGCAGCGAGGTGCTGGTAACGCTTCTGCTGGCTTTGTCTTTCTCAGGAGTCTCCCTCTTCGGTCTGGCTGCCCTGGTTCTCCCAGAGCAGTTTCCCCACTACCTGGCAATGGTGAAGTCGCTCAGCCTGGGGCCTGCTCTCATCTACTCTGCTAAGTTTGCTCTGGCTTTCCCCCTCTCCTACCACACCTGGAATGGAATCCGACACCTTGTGAGTAGCCTTTGCGAGGGAGCTCTGTGTGTGTGTGTGTGTGTGTGTGTGTGCGCGCGCGCGCCTGAAGTGGGGCAAGAGAAGGAAAATGTCTGCTGGCGGAGGGAATGACGTGTGCAGTATTTGGGAAGGTGCCCTTGGAAATGGGAATTAGTCACCTAAAGTGCTTCAGAAACAAGGTGCTATTTTTGGGTACATCTAAGTTGCCAAAAGCATCGCTACGCTGATGCTTCTCCTAGCGGCAAGGATAGTTGAAGCATCTCCCCCTGCCCCATGTTACCTCCTCAGCTGCCTGCAGGGCCAAACGGGGAATAGATCTAGGATAACAGAGGGGTGGCAGGGAGCAGATGTTACAGCTGAGGGGAAGTGTCTGCAGAACCACGGACTCAGGTGCTGTGGAAGTGACACCCTTTGCTCATTATCTCATGCTCGTAATGCAGCTGTTGTGTTGTGGTCTTCAAAGTGCTTCATGCTGTTTACTGAGCCCAGAAAACATGTAACAGTGGCTTGGAGACAAGTGTGCTCTGCTTAAAAGTAACCTGTGATGTTTGCCCTGGGCTGAAGTTTGGAACAATCAGCTCAGTTCAGCCAAACTTCCTGTGTTTAACAAAGGAGGGTGAGCTGGAGAGCAGAGCTTTTCAACTGGCAACAGTACAAGACGTGCTGCTTTTGTAGTTGATTTTGTGTTTTTGTAGCTCCAGATAGGTTTGGTCTTACAGGAGCAAATTGCAAAGGCAGCTGGCCTGGAGTGTGACATGATCCTTCTGCTCCAGGGAGGGAGCACCACGTGGAGAGCAGGGCTTTAGACACGGGCTTGCTCTGCGCGTGCTGACAGGTTCCCTTGCTTCCAGCATGGAAACACGCGACCCGTGCACTCAAACTGTTGGATGTTATATTTGCATCCTACACCTGAGAGCAACTGTTAAAAGATGCTCATGTCAGTGTGCTGGGAGGCGCCTGGTCAAGCCGTTCTGGGTGAATGACAGCCACATGCTGTGCGAGAGGAGCCCACTCTGCGGGTCCTTGGGGTGGATGGTGTCCGACTGCAGTGCTGCAAGCACTCATTATACTGCTCTTCAAGCACTCCACATCAGATGAGGCCTCTGCGCGTGGGACCTGCAGCAGGCTGAGCCCTGCTCGCTCATGGAGATGCCGTTAGGCAAATGGAGCAGTCATAACCGGCTGCTTGTTCAGAGCATCGTGAGTTGAATGCATGCTGAAGTCTGTGACTGCACATATGCATTAGGATGCCATTTAAATTGTCTTCCGATGCCCAAGAACGTAACCAGCAGCACTGGACCCTGGCTGAGCTTGGCAGCACGGCCCATCAGATGACAGCAAGGGAGCGGGTTCTGTTTCATGGTTCTGCCCCAAGTACTTCTCTTCTCTGAGCTCCCAGTGGTTTGCTGGCAGGCTGGGACAAGGTGTGCGCTCCACAGGGCTGTGCTGAGCAACCCAGCTTTTACTTGCACTTGACCAAAGTTAGATAAGAGATTCAAAATCCATCTAACACCTGGAAACTGAGGGACTCCCAGCTCTGGGTTGTCATTTCAGCATCCTCCCTTGCAATCTGGGCTCAGCCTGGCTCTTTGCAGCTTGCACTGTACCCCAGAGGTTTATGTGGATTTGCTGGGGACTACCTGCTCACTCTGCCTTTAGAGATGTTACTGGGGCCTTGGATCTGTGGCTTGTGCGAGGGTTTCACAACCTATTTCTGTCAGCAGGAGTGAAGCAAGCAAAGAGCAGCTGCTGCTCTCAAAGCGAACCTGGCGCTCTGCGACTGTTGTGGATTCAGCTTTACTGATAGATGAGGGGGGGACTGGTGGGGGATAACTTCTTCCTCTGGCAGGGTGCACGCATGCCTACGTCCAAGGAGACCCCTACAGTGATGGGACACTTGTAGCCTTCCCCCTGGTTCATACGCAGTGCTTTGGGGTGGTCTTGCTAGAATTTTTCAAAAAAGCTGCCTTTTTACCTGCTTTGGCGTATCCCCCATCAAGGCCTATCCTAGTCCCGTTGAGTTAACCCTGCCTACTCCCTGCAGTGGATCCCTGGCTCTGGAGGTCTATTCTATCTGGGAATTGTCTCAGTTCCTGAATGGGAAATCCTAACTGCTGTGTCTCTTCTCTCCTGGTAGGCGTGGGACCTGGGGAAGGGGTTCAAGATCTCCGAAGTCAACCAGTCCGGCGTGCTGGTCCTTGTCCTGACCCTGCTCTCCTCTGCTGGCCTTGCGGCAATGTGAAGGCATCTCCCGGTTGATGGCCTCCCTTTTCTGGAAGATCTGGTCTGTCTGTCCTGGCTTTCCTCAGGATGTGGAGAGTGAGGCAGGAGGGCAGACTCCTGAATAACTATAAATCTTAGGGGAAGGTGGCACTTCCCCTCCTTGCAAATTTTGTGGATGATCAGAGTTGCTTATCGTTAGCCTGGACGACGTGCTTTGCCCAGCTAGCCCAGGACTGCCTTTTTGATAGTGGGGGGACAGGCCAGGATGTCTCCTCAAGTACCAAATACCTGAATAGCCACAGAGAGCTGGGCACAAGTTAACAGCTGATTTCCAGCACATTCAAGCACTTGCAGAAAACTGCCTAACTCAGTACTCTTTTTCAGACAAACCCCGATGCATTTTTTTTTTCTCCCTGCTCTATCCCAAAGCTTGAGACAATGCTGATTCTGTGTCCCCTCAGGTCCGAGTGGGCTCAGGGAAGGAGATGCCAGTGCTGCTGGTAGTGTGTGTGTAGGCCTGGTGCAAGACAACCATCTCCATTGAGGCACCCTGTTCTAGGGGAGGGAGAGCAGATGGAGCTGCCAACGCCAGCGCCCGTGAGGGGAATGGGTAATTGGTGCCATCCAGGGTGTTAACACCAGCTGTGCAACCCTGGGCTTTCCAAGGCTGGCAGCAGCGAGCAGGGGCGGGCTGGGCAGTTGTGCTCAGCCCTGGAGATGTTCAGTCCTGACTCCTTGTCACTGAAAAGGTGATGATTCAGCAAACTTAGGGGCTCTCGAGCCCCTGCCAGTGAAAACATCCTGTTTTCCCCTGTATTCTCCTGCCTCTGAAATGACTGGGAGTGATGTGGTTTTCCTGTTGTGCATTGTCACCAGCTCTCATGTCAGTGCTTCTTTGTAACTCGTCCACCATTGCAATAAAGCAGCCTTGATCTTTTGCACATGCTAGCCATTGGGTTACTGTTTTGGTTTTCTTTGGCACAATATTGACTAAGGAGAAATCGGATGAGAAAGGAGGCTTTGCTTTGAGATTAAGGGAATCGCAACTTCCCGGAGAAGCTGAGTGATGGAAAAACAAAGTCTTTGCTGTGTTTTCTTATAGAGACAGGTATAATGCCTGACCTTTGGAGTTTGTGGGTGTGGGGTTGATCTGGCTGTGAAATACTGCCAACCCAGCAGGGAGGAATTTCCTTTGAGACCGTGCTTACTTGCACTGGTACAAATGGCTGTGCGAGGTCCAGGACAAGAGCTTCTAGCTCAAATTTGCCCATTTTTAATGTCCACCAGCAGCTCAGCTCCGCAAAGAGGATGCGCCTCATCAGGAGCTCTGTCCCATTTTTATGCCCCAGCAAGGGTCTTGGCTCTCTGCTTTAGGAAGGATCCTCGGCAGCCAGCAAAATGACAGCTTCATCGGGAACATCTGCTTTCATCATCCAGCTTTTGATGGAGACCTCAAGTGGCAGGAGGGAAGCTATTCTGATAAACGCTTTCCAAGATCAGTTGCACCAGACGGGATTGTTTTCACCCGACTGCTTTTACTTCTGCCACTAATCTAAGCCCCTTTCCCTCCCACTTGTTCAATTCTCTTGCCTGCCTAGTGGCCCTAACAAATCTGCCACTTCTTTAATTAGCAGAAGGCACCCTAGCCCTGAGGGGACGCGAAGCCTTAGAGATGAGATATCATGAAGGAAGAAAAACTGTCTGCTGTCATCATGTTACAAAGAGAAAACTTACTGCCAAATCACTTTCAGTATAGCTTTAAGCCCCAGCGGGAGAGATCTCCTGAGTGAAAACTAATGTATTTTAGCTTTAAACCAATTACTTCCTGCAGTTGCTGAAATGGCTTTTATTTGGAACCCTCTTCTGATTGCTAATGAGTTAATCTGTGATGCATGCCAGCTGCTAACGAAGTTGGACTTTGCTGCATCTCTTGTGTGTTCACAGACTATTTCATTTCTGCAAACAGTCCCAGCCTAGGCAACCCAGGCTTCTTGCGTAAAGGGGGATGGAAGTGCTGCCTTGGAGCTCTTGGAGCTGCCCCTTAACCGGAGGAGAACCAGCTCCTACCAGTTTCTTAGTGATGAAAACAAAGTCAAACTGGCTCTGTCCCTCCCACCTCCTGTAAGAGGCTGGTTAATTGTGGAATAACTAACCAGCCAACAACTGGATTTCTGCTGCTCAGCGTGATGAGAGGCCAGATGAAGTATGGATAGCTCCATGCTTAGGGGCTGGTCTCACCTTTCTACCATTAGACAGTATTAGATGAGCTGCGCTACAGCCCAGTGAGGACACACAAAGGGAAGCCAAGGCTGCCCCAGATCCGACACCAAAGCACCGCGCAGGCACGTGCAGCCCTGACGCTGCCAAAGGGCCTGAGCTTGGGCCAGGGCACTGGTCGTTAGCTACCAAAACCAAATGACTGTTTTTTTTTTTTTTTTTTCCACTTTTATTTTTCCAGTTGCCATGAAAACACAAATGCTGACTACACAGTGCTGTCTGCCTTGCTTGGGCTTCTTTGAACCTGCTCTCCTTCTTCACTGCTAGGGCTTGGGCACAGGCTTAGGTGGAAAAGCAGTTTCTGGTTGTGAGCGCGTTCCCAGGCGCTGAGAAGCCGGCATGTCCTGTGGCTCTGCTCGCCTCACCCAGCCGGAGCCTCTTACTTGCAAGCAAGAGGAAGGGGGGATGGTTTGTGCTAGATGCAGGGCGCAGCAGGGGAGGGGAAGTGCCTGCAGCCAGGGGGAGGGAGTGAGGCGAGCAAGAAGGGCTCAAAATCGCGTAAGAGATGTTTGCCCTTGTCTCGTGCTTGGGCCCGACTGGGGCGTTTGCCCCGCTCTCTCTTCAGAGCATGGCAGGCACCTTGTCCACCCATCCTGCTCTGGGGACACACTCTTCTCTCTCTTGGCTGTCCCCTTCCGTGTCCTGGAGGCACAGCTAGCCTTGGAGGCAGAGTGGCCGGGCACCAGTGCCTCAGGGGAGGTGCTTCCTCGGGGACTGGCCTCTGCTGATGCACGACAAGGCGAAACCACGAGGCTTGGTGAACTACCCGCCTTGGGTTTGGCCTCAATGGAGCCAGACCAGCTCGGAGCGGAGACCTCCACTGAGGTGGGCTGCTGAGGGCTAGCCTCCCTCGAAGTACAGAGGAGCGAAGCTGGGATTTTGGGTGAGATGGCATCCCTGAGTCTAAGATCTGTGAAGCCGGGCTGGCGGGAGAGCGGGACCTCAGCTGGGCTGTCTACCCTGTGCTTGGCCTGCTTGGAGTGAGGCTGGCATGAAGCTGGGATCTCCGGTGATACATCTTCTCTCAGCCGGACATCCAGGTGGCCAAGCTTGCGAGAGAGTGGCACCCCGACCATGGCATCCACTTCATGGCCACACTTCTCCTCCACTGCCATTTTGGGAGAGAGCTGGGGATTCTGGATGCCCTTGCTAGATGTCCGACTGGCTTTTCCGGAAGGCTCCCTGGTGTCTTGCGTGTCTGACCAAGGCTCTTGGGGCTGTGCGAGGGAGACACGCAATAGGCTCATGTTGCAAAGATGGGGATGTGGGGTAGCGAGAGAAGCGGGAGGTGAACGGGAGGACTGGCTGGCTGGCAACGCTATGGCAGGAGGGGTTTGGACTCACCCAAGGAGGCCTACTACCGCAGGCGGGGTTTGCTGCAGGGTTGGGCTCCTTGCTAGGCTCGCCAGGAGCATGGGGAGGACTGAATCCTCGGCAGACTGGCAGGGCTCGGTCTGCCTGAGGCTGCCAAGGAATGAAGAAACGCTGCTGAGCTCCCCTAGGGGGAAGGTTGAATTGAAGAGGGGTGCTGGGGGGGCTCTGAGGAACACCTCCACATCAGGGCGGTTCCTATTCTAGGATGATTTTCTCCAGGAGGAGAGCAGCGGCTTGTGAGCTCCTCCTGCTGGCACAATGGCAGCTGTGGTGGCCCAAGCACCCTACTGCCAGTAGCAGGGGGACAACCCCAAATTAAGGGTGAGGCAGAGAGACCCCCCCCCCCCCAGTCCTGAGAGTAAGAAGAGAGGGTGGCCCAGGCACCGAGCGCAAGTGCCGCAACACTGAGCGCACCAGATCTGGTCTAATAGCGAGTGCAAATTGGGGATGTGGGAGGAGTGAGTCTGTCTAAAACATCCTGTGGGAGGAGGAGAGGGAAACAGCACAGGGAGAAGCAACCTTCCACGTGCATTCAACCAGTACATCTATGCTGCCTTCTCCCCTCTCCCTCCCTTCCTTGGCCTGATGCAGACCTGCATATTAAGAAGAAGGACACGGGATTATAGAAAATCCCCCTGAAATCTGCTCATGGGCCTTTCCCATCTCTAGAAATCCTTTCCTAGTGTTCACCTACTTCTACAGTGCAGGGACCGCATCGCAGCATCACAGTTCAGTTATTTGCACCGGCTCATGGAAGCTGGACCCGGAGATGGCCCCCCTCCCCCCCTCCCCCGTCCGTGAGGCCAAGCCAAAGCTCGGCAAGGAGAGGTGATGTTCCACGCTCCTTGGATCCCTCGGAAAGCAGCACCTACCTTGCCAGTGATCTCTGGTCGGAGGCCGTTGCAGGCGCTGGTCAGGGTGGTGGACTTGTGGATCCAGTCAGTGAGCTGTGCCGCTGCGGCAGCCGAACGGGAGGTCAGATTCAGCCTGGCTGGGGGAATTTTCAAGGGCATGTCCCAGGTTCCCAAAAAGGTGCCCCAGGGGGAAGCCTGAAAGGAAAAGGGGGAGCAGAGCAGGGCTACAGCCCTCTTTCAGAAAGCAACTGCCCCACTCAGCCAATGTTTTGCTGCTTCACCCAGGAGAGCCTGGCTCCAGAGCCCTTCTGAGCTGGGTGCCTCCAGCTTGCCACCTTCTGCAGCGCCACGGGTGCCACGTGGGGTGCAGGTCCTGCAGCGGGCAGGACACACTCACCCCAACACTAACCTTCGAACGGGGCACAGAGGGGAGCAGATGTCCTCGGTCATCAGCGATGATCTGCGTGTAGCCGTCCCGTGGCAAGGGGCGCTGAGGGGAAGCAAGGGGGCAGCAGCGACAGTGGGCCAGGCTGGGGGCCGAGGGGCCGTGCTGAACCCAGGGGACATGGAAGGGGGACCAGGCTGGGGTCTGAGGGGCCGGTCTGAGCCCTGGGGGTGCGGGGGGGGCCGAGCTGGGGGCCGAGCTGAGCCCCGGGGATGCGGAAGGGGGGCCGGGCTGGGGTCTGAGGGGCCGGGCAGGGCCCAGGGGGTGCAGAGGGGGGGCCGGGCTGGGGCCGGGCTGAGCCCAGGGGGCGTGGAGGGGGGGACAGGGCTGGGGTCTGAGGGGCCGGGCTGGGCCCAGGGGACGCAGGGGGGGGGGGCTGGGCTGGGCTGGGGGCCGAGGGGCCGGGCTGGGGGCCAGGGACGTGGAGGGGGGGCCGGGCTGGGGGCCAGGGGGTGCAGAGGGGGGCCGGGGGCGCAGAGGGGGGCCGGGCTGGGGGCCAGGGACACGGAGGGGGGGGCGGGCTGGGGGCCGAGGGCGCGGAGGGGGGGCCGGGCTGGGGGCCAGGGTGCAGAGGGGGGCCGGGCTGGGGGTGGGGGGCTGGGCTGGGCCCAGGGGACACGGAGGGGGCCGGGCCGGGGGCTGGGGGCACGGAGGAGGCCGGGCTGGGCCCCGGGGACGCGGAGGGGGGGCCGGGCTGGGGGCCGGGGGGCCGGGCTGGGCCCAGGGGATGCGTGCGGGGCTAGGCCGCGTGTGCTGGGGGGCAGCCCGGGGCACTGAGGGGCAGGGGGCCCGGGGGAAGCCGGGGCCGGCTCGGCGGCTTGGGGGGCCGGTCTGGGGAAGGCGCCGGGGGGGCAGGGGCCTTGGGGGCTGTCCCGGCGCAGCGGGGGGCGCCGGGCCCGGGGCTACCTGCCGGGCCGAGCGGGGCACGCTCCAGTTCCGCAGGCTGCGCGGGTCGAAGGCGCCCTCGTACTGCGGGGAGAGCGCGGTCGGTGAGCCCGGCCCGGCCTGGCCCGGCGCCCCGCTGCCCCCCGGCCGCCGCCGCCGGCCCCACCTGCCCCGCGCCGTAGCGGGCCGCCATGGCACCTCACAATGCGTGCGCCCGTCTCCTAGCAACCGCTCGCCCCGCCCACTGCCGCTCCCACGTGACACTCCCCCCCCCCCCCTTTCTCCCGGCCGGTCCTCGGGCTCCGCCTGGCGGCCGGATCGAGGCCATGGCGCAGGGGGCGGGGCCGTGGGCGGTGCCTCGGGTCGGGGCCGTGGCGTGGGGGCGGGGAAGAGGGCGGTGCCTCGGGTGGGGGGCGGGCCCGTGGCGTGGGGGCGTGTCCGGGGGCGGGGCCGAGGGCGCCGGTCGCGGTCGCGGGCCGGAGCCGGTGGAGCCGAAACCGGAAGCGGCGACCGGCGGCGGCTGCCCGGGCCCGGCGGCCGTGATGGCGGCGGCCTGCTGTGAGTGCCGCAGCCCCGGCCGGCCCCCAGCCTCGGCGCGTCCTGGAGCCGCCGCGGGGGCGTGCTCGGCCTCGGTGTCCCCGCGGGGCTGTGGGGCTGTGCCTCGCCTCGGTGTCCCCACGGGACCATTCCTGGCCTCGGTGTCCCTGCGAGGCTGTGGGGCTGCGCCCGGCCTTGGTGTCCCCATGGGGCCGTTCCCGGCCTCGGTGTCCCCGCAGGGCCGTGGGGCTGTGCCCGTACGGACTCTGTCCCCATGGGGCCGTTCCTGGCCTTGGTGTCCCTGCAAGGCTGTGGAGCGGTGCCTGTCCTCAGTGTCCCCATGGGGCCATTCCTGGCCTCGGTGTCCCCGCGGGGCCATGGAGCAGTGCCTGGCCTCAGTGTCCCCACAGGGCCGTGGGGCTGTCCTGGCCTTGGTGTCCCTGCGAGGCTGTGGGGCTGTGCCCGGCCTTGGTGTCCCCATGGGGCTGTTCCCGGCGTCGGTGTCCCCACAGGGCTGTGGGGCTGTCCTGGCCTCGGTGTCCCCGCAGGGCTGTGGGGCTGTCCTGGCCTTGGTGTCCCCATGGGACCATTCCTGGCCTCGGTGTCCCCGCAGGGCTGTGGGGCTGTGCCTCGCCTCGGTGTCCCCGTGGGGCCATGGAGCAGTGCCTGGCCTCGGTGTCCCCACAGGGCCGTGGGGCTGTCCTGGCCTTGGTGTCCCTGTGAGGCTGTGGGGCTGTGCCCAGCCTTGGTGTCCCCATGGGGCTGTTCCCGGCGTCAGTGTCCCCGCAGGGCTGTGGGGCTGTCCTGGCCTTGGTGTCCCCATGGGACCATTCCTGGCCTCGGTGTCCCCGCGGGGCCATGGAGCAGTGCCTGGCCTCAGTGTCCCCATGGGGCTGTTCCCGGCGTCGGTGTCCCCACAGGGCTGTGGGGCTGTCCTGGCCTCGGTGTCCCCGCAGGGCTGTGGGGCTGTCCTGGCCTTGGTGTCCCCATGGGGCCATTCCTGGCCTCGGTGTCCCCACAGGGCTGTGGGGCTGTCCTGGCCTTGGTGTCCCCGCAGGGCTGTGGGGCTGTGCCTCGCCTCGGTGTCCCCGCGGGGCCATGGAGCAGTGCCTGGCCTCAGTGTCCCCACAGGGCCGTGGGGCTGTCCTGGCCTTGGTGTCCCTGTGAGGCTGTGGGGCTGTGCCCGGCCTTGGTGTCCCCATGGGGCTGTTCCCAGCCTCGGTGTCCCTGCAGGGCTGTGGGGCTGTCCTGGCCTTGGTGTCCCCGCAGGGCTGTGGGGCTGTGCCCGGCCTTGGTGTCCTCATGGGGCCGTTCCCGGCCTCGGTGTCCCCGCAGGGCCGTGGGGCTGTGCCCGTACTCAGTGTCCCCATGGGGCCGTTCCTGGCCTCGGTGTCCCTGCAGGGCCGTGGAGCAGTGCCCATCCTCAGTGTCCCCATGGGGCCATTCCCGGCCTCAGTGTCCGCACGGGGCCGTGGAGCGGTGCCCGGCCTCGGTGTCCCTGTCCACAGAACATGGATGTCCCCATCAGGGCCGGTCCCTCCTGGCGCTCCTCGTGCCCGGTGGAGGAGGCAGGCGGTGGCAGGGGTCGGGGTATGGAGCGTCTCCTCCCCCGGTGGATGCAAAATGAAGGTGCTGGGACTGTATAGGCATCTCAGCCAATCTCCAGGCACCGCTGAGGACCCCCGGATGAGTCTTCAGGGGCCGCGGGCCTTGGGGCGTTTGGGGAGAAGGGGGGCAAACCCTCTGCTATGAGCCACGTCACCCATGTGCTCTTTCCTCCCCAGATGCTGTTGAAGCCTTCAGCAAACACATGGAAAACTTCAGCTCCCTGGAAGTGAAGAAGCTGAGTGAGCACTTCCACCCCGACATCATCCACGTCTTTGAGAGTGATCTTCACTCCATGCTGCCCGTGGTCCTGACCTCACCAGCATTCACCTCGGCAGGCCCAGATACCCCCTTCCCCACGGCAACCTGGGGGGATGATTTGCTGCAGCCTCACCCCAATGACTTCTTAAAAGTAAGCTTCTTAACACCGGCCTTCTTAAAAGTAGATAGGTGAGCTACGAATTTTTCAGCAGCTTAATGATTGCAAAGAAGAACACAAGCTTAAATAACGCTGCTGACAAGGAATGGCAAATTTGGGACTTGCTTTCTCCCTCGCTCTTTGGGTCACAGCTCCCTCTTCAGCAGTCTCTTGTTTAAGCTGTCTGAAATTTCAGTAGCTTAGACTGCATATGCAGAGCTGAGGTTACGGTTATTAGGAAGTAGGTCTTTCTCAAGTGTGTGTACTGCGTGCATTTTAGCCCTCCTTCTTCATTTACCACTGACTTGGACTGTCTTTGACTACGTGTATGGAGTATTAGTTGGTTTTGATTTTGCTGGTGGGTCATCAATCAAGTCAGAGGGATGTTAACAGCTACGTTCACTCCTTGCTGGTTTTAACTTGACTTTCTCAGGCTAAACAGATTTCATTTCAGTCCTGTTTGGGCTCAGGGAAATGGAGCGTGGCCTATATAGACATTTTTACCTACATCAGCTGTAATTCTGCCATCCCTGGGTACTTCGGAAGATGCAAGAGCTGGATCCGAGCCCACTACCCTGGGGTTGCAGTGGAGGCTGGCAGCTGCGGTGGGAAGGAGTCCCTCCAGGTCTGTTTGAAAGGGGCAGCTCTGCCTATGCTGGCAGACATGTCCTCCAGGCCTGACATGTCCTACACGTGCGGCTCTTGCCGCTGGGCAGGTGATGCTGGCGTGTGCAGTCCTGTTTAGTGTTGGGAGAGGGGAAAAGTGAATGCTGAAGATATAACGTAATAACTGATACCCAAACCAGCGTGCTCCGAACTTGGTGACTGCTACATGTTTGCAGCATGCCCTGACCCCATGTCCCCTCTCCAGTTCTGTTATACTGTTCACAACTTTGGATTTATCCTTCTCTTTTAGGATTATGCGGACGAGGAGAAGGCTCACGACACAGCCAGTGCTGCTGAGAAGCTGGTGGGAGATGTTATGAATCAGGGGCAGGCTGTGATGCTGGACCTCTGGGCTTACCTCTTTGAGCTGCAGAGCAGGTTGTCTCACCCCAATCTCCATGTCATGCTGGACGAAATCATTCAAAATGGTAACTGCATGTCACTTGGACGGGAAAGGGATTGGGAACAGAGCGAGGCATCTGTCTGAACCAAACCCTGAGGGTGGGAGAAGGAGAGGTGGCTGAGGGGAATGGGAGGCGTAGTAGCAGGGAAGGAAAAGACTCTGTATGGAAGAAGAAACCTTGGACACGACTTGCTCACTCTGTTCACGCAGCAGCAGGGGCGAGAAGGTTGCCAGTGGTGGCTCTGCCAGCTCTTGGAGAGGGTAGCTGAGATCTGTGGTGCTGGTGACGTGAGACAACGTTCCAGTGTTGTAAATAGAAAAGGGATTTCACAATTGCCTTATTCTTGTTCATTAAATAGGGTAACACAGATGATACAGCAGTTCAAACTGCAAAAAATCCTGTGCCAGCTAACAGCACAAGTTTTGCTTTCTCTTTTGCTCTTTTTAGGTCACAATCTGTTAAAGGAGCAATTCTTGAATAAATAAGGACATCCTGTCAAGCAGCAACTGCAAGGTGCTGTGTGTGATAGGAATGGGCTTTGGGTCACATACAGACTGTATTGTGCCAATACACAACAGAGCTGTGTCTGACAGGCATCTTTCTGAGCTGGGGAGGCAGAGATGCCTGATCCGACGGTGGCTCAAGGACAGGTTCGAGTCGATGGGCTGCTGTTCTTAGTACATGTCATTCCCCAGCCCCTGGCTCTGTTTGTGTCCTGCCTGAGCCTCAGTGCACATCCCCACTCAGTTACCATTTCCCATTTCAATGGAGAAATTAGAGTGAAAACCAGCATGCTGGAACAGTCGATCGGACCAGTCCAAACCCAGAAGGTGATTCTGGACCGAGAGGTTGAAACTAGAAGAAAAATTTCATTCCGAGGCCCCTTTTCATTATCTCTGAATGCAAATGCCGATGAAAAGAAAAGAAGCCATGGACAATGCAGGAGAAGAGAAGGAAATGCAAAGGGAGAGGTAGAGGATGGAGGATACAGGTTTGTGCTATGTCTGTCTCATCCCATGTCTTGATTACAGTTTGCCAGAAAAAGCAGAGAAGCTCACAGAGGAAGCTTTCCCAGGACACTCCAAGGGGAATCAGAGTTTCTGATGTCTGAGGCATCGTGGCTCGTTTAGGGTGGCTGGCTGAGGACAGCCTCCCTAACTGCCTTCTCGTCTTTGACGACAACTAATTACAGGCTTTTGATATGCAGAACTCTCCATTCCTTACTGCCTTCCTGGTGGAGAACCCTAAGAGCCGGGAGCTGCGTGAGGTGACCTACTCCTTCTTTCACCTCACCCTCCAGGAGTTTTTCTCTGCTCTTGTGCATTACGTTGATTACCAGGGAAACAACTTAAAATATGTATTGGACAATGCCAGGTCTTGTAATGAAGGCAACTATGGAATCTCTCATTTCCTGAGTGGTCTTTCTCGTCCTGCAATCAGAGCTCCACTGGAGAGATACTTGTGCGAGTTTTCTGCAGAGGTGACTCGTCATGTTATTGGGTGGCTAAGTAAGATTAACTACAAGAAACTGCAGAGTGCAAAAGAGCCCAAAGAGAAGAGGAAGCTGATAAATGTGTTCAGTTTGCTCTTTGAATCCCGAAACAGCCAGCTTGTGTTTGACGTGGTTGGCCAAGATGCTTGCATGGACTTTTCAGAGCTGTACCTCATGCCTGTGGATTGTACTGTCCTTGCTTATGTCCTGAATTGCTGCAACAAGATAGACTGCCTGATCCTAGATTCTTGCTACATCCACGATGAAGGCCTGGAGAAACTTGGTGCTGAGCTGCACAAAATCTGAGAGCTGGGCTGAGAAAGTAGCTGAGGAATGAGGGTGGGATATTGCCTTCACAGGAGTGTTTTTATGATGAGGAGCTACAAGGACCTCACCATAAGCCTTGTCCCAACCTGCCTTCGGCCCTAAAGCTGTGCTGGAGCAGTGCTGTGGTGATTTTGTGGAGCGTTATGATCTGGGGATAGAGGCATTTCAGCGTCTGGGAGAGACGTGATTCAGAGGAGAGCTTGGAGGAGGCCAGGAGGAGCGAGGCTGTGCTGTGAGAGACGTAGGGATGACAGCTTGGGAGCAGAAAGAAGGAACGAGGAATGGAGGGATCCACTGACCCTAGAATTGTGTAAAACCTGCAGATCCTATTCCTTAATCCTGCCAATTGCTAGACCACTTGCTGTGGAGGCTCTCGTGGGTCTAGCCCTGCTTTCCAGGCCTAGATTTCCTTCTTTAACTTACAGTCTCATTCAAAGTGATCTAAAGGATACGGTGATGAAGCCAGACTGTCGCATGCAGAGCCTGAGGTACCTCTGTTCCACCTGGGGCCACAGCCAGCTGCATGCCCCTGCCACAAGCTGCGTTTCTTCGGGCTGCTAGTCCCTTGCCTTTTCTTTGGCCTCTCACAGTAACCCCATGCAGGCATGGCCATGTATGGCAGCCTCCAGGCCGTCTAGCAAAAAACTAACGGTGGTGGTGGGGGGGTCTTTTCCTCTCCCAGTTTGTGCTGCGGCTCCTGTCTCTTACCTGTAGCCCTCTGTGCCATCCCTTCTATTCTTACTTTTCACCTCTCTGAACAAAACTGGTCTGTAGCCTCTCACCATTGTCTCATTCCTGCCCTGCTTCATCTGAGCTGTCACCAGTCCTTTTTTGTCCTAATTTCTTGTAGTGTCTCTCTTTCTAACTTTCTTGTTTTCTCTCCTTTCTGCTGTTCTGGCCTCATTCTCATCAGTGCCCTCCTGTCCCTGTCTCCATGTCCATTAGTCTAGAGAACGCCTTCACGCCTTCACTGAACTGTGCTGTGAAGATCTGGCCTCTGCCCTGAAGGAGAACAAAACCCTGTTGAGGCTTGACCTCGAGAAGGACAAACTGCAGGACGAAGGCCTTTCCCACTTGTTAAGAGTGCTGGAGAGCCCAGGGTGCATGGTACAGAAATTAGGGTGAGCGTTGCCCAGGTGACCATGGGTCACATGACCACATTTCATGTTGGCGTGGATCTCCGGATTGTGTCTGTGTCCCATCTTGTGTTACATGCTGATCACTGAGTAGAAAGGGAAATTCACCTCCAGGAAGCTGGAGGGGACCACAGGTGCTGCTGCTCACGATGTCTTCTCAGCTGGAACCCAAAGCTGGAGGCAGCCACTAAGGATAATGCGATGTGGATGGGGCCTAGAGCCAAGGGAAATGCTGCCCCTCTGCAGTGTCCATTCAGCGGTTAAAGCTGTGTGATGCTCTGTAGATCCCAGCAGTCCAAACTTTTCGGACACAAACATTTATTTCTGATCTGAGCAGGAGATAATGAGCCAGAAGGATTCACAGTGGGACAGAGGAACCTCCTAAGAGTCCCATTGCGTAGTGCTCCTCTCTCAGGGAGAGAACGAGAGAAGCAAAAAATCCTTCTACCCACCCTTTTGCCTTGATGGGAGAAGATTTTTCATCTGAGCATCTGCTGGATGATCAGACGCATGGCATTGCTCTGGGAGCAACAGTGGGTGGGTGGGAGACCAGCAAGGCCAGGGAGAAGGGCAGTGGTGTGGGCCTGTGAGGACGGATGGTGGGCGGATGCTAACAGGTTCCCCCCGCGTTGGGTCCTTTGCAGGCTCCACAGCTTCAACCTCTCAGATGGCTCCTGTAAGCCACTCTCATCCGCTCTTGCCAGGAACTCCAGCCTTTGGCATCTGAATCTGTCTGGGAATATTTTCACTGACCAGTGTGCTGCTGACACGAAGATCCTCATCCAGAGGTGTCCCAACCTCACTGAAATCTGGTAAGCTAGCATGCTCCAGCTCCTCCTGCCGTTCACACACCCATGGTGGGATCTGTTGTGCATGTGTGGATCTGCAATGCACACATCGCCATTCATGCTAATCACCTTGGTGAGGTCGCCTTCATCCAAGGGTTACAGGCCTAAAGTGGTGGTCCCCAAAATAGGTGCCTCCGTCTGAGCTTGTCACTCAGGACTTTCCTCAGATCTGGCAATATGGGAAAGAGTTATTTTCAGCCAAAAGTTGGCATCCTTAGCCACCGCTCCAGAAGGACACAGGTCTTGTGTCTTCTCTGCCAGCCCTGAGCAGTCAACTTAGGTTTCCCAGGGCATCTCCTGTGGCACCAGATCCACAGTTAAGGCTGAAGGCCCAGAATGGGATTTGGTTTCGGGCTACAGACCCCATTGTGTGCCTCCATGACTGGCTGAGCTCCCATACCGGCAGTGGTGCCTGGAGAGCGATGCAGCTCACCCTGAAGTTACAAACCTGTTCCTGCTCAGTTCCCCAAGGACCATCATGTCCCAACCTTCCCTCCTGGTTCAGAAAAGCCCTGCAGCTACTGCAGGTTGCTGGAGGCAAGAAGGGTAATGTTGGGGCGACTGCCACTTATGTGCCCTGTTCCTAAACACTTTTCCTAAGCACCCGCTTTTGGCACCTGCTGGAAACAGTTCTGCAGAAGTAGATAAGGTTTGGTCTGGCCCAGGAGGGCTGCTCTTGTGTCCCTCCGCTCTGTCTTTACACAGTCTCTGTGGAAAGACCAGCTTTCTACTTGTCCTCTCTGACAACCCAAGCACCATGCATAAATATAAATATTGCAGCCAATCTTCTAGAAGGGCCCTAATATGGACCTGGGACCCCACAGGGTAGATGAGGGGTAAAGGTCTGTGGGAATGTCATTTCCAAGCCTGGGCCTGGGTGGAAGGCGAGCTTGGCATTCCTGCTGACTGCTGGCTCTGACGCCCGCCCTCTTACTAAGACATGAGTGTAAATGCTGCAAAATGGTAAGCGTGTAAAAAAAATGACGGTGTCTGTGTCACCGTGGTGTGGCGGCAAACCTCGCAGCGCAGCTGAGTAGAACCATTGGTGGCACTGTGCACACCAGAGGGTGCTGCCGAGGCAGCGCGGGGACAAGCTCTGTTTAGGGAGATATTTGAGACAGTGGCATTGTGTGCGACAGTGGGTCACGGGGCTCTGAAGTTGCTTCATGAGGTGTTACCCTCGTTCTCCAGGGCCTCCTCTCTTGTCTCTGCAGTGAGAGCAAACTTCCCCACTTCCCCACGGTGCTCTGTGAGGATAAGCTTGCCCTGATCTAGGATACCAGGATCTGAGTCCCACCTCCTCTCCTCTCTTCTCCTTCAGGCCGGGCTTGAATGACTTCACCCTTGCAGTGGAGTGGCAGCTGAAGAACCTGCAGAGAGAAGGGCTGAAGATGGTTTTTTGCAGTAGCTCTCTGGCAAGGCGCTGGTGCTCTGCTTGGGAAACCATACAGAGCTGGGCAACGTGAGCTCTTGTCTGCCACAGCGAGCCCGGAGCTGCATTTTGTAGCACATACACGGGCAAGAAGCTTGTACAACGAGAGGCTCACTAACAGGCAGGCTCTGATGAATGGCAGCAGATTGCTCACCTGCTTGGACCCTTTCTGCTGCCAGTCTGTGTCCTGTGGCTTCTTTCTTGGGGTGATGGCAGCAACCTTTTTGGCTTGCTGCTGGCATGACAGGACACTGAGGAAAGGGATTGGCAGAAGGAACTGTGGCTGAATGTTCAGGCACCCTCGCTGTGTCCAAGCCTTCCCGAAGGGAGGAAGGAAGCTGAGACATGGTATATGGAGCACCCCAGTGTCAGCATGGAGCGGTAACACCCAGATAAGGAAGCTGATCCAGTGCAAGGCATAATTACTTTGACTGCAGCCCAAAAGGGGCGGCAGAAGCCAGAAGGCCTTGCCTTGGCCCAGGGCACATGTTTATGTGCCAGTGCCATCTGATGTGATGCAAGAGCCATCTCCTTATTGCTATCCTCGAGGCAGCCTGTTTGATACCTGCCTGCTCCGTATCTGTCCTCTTCCTCATGCTGAGGGGCTCAGGCTCCCACTGAGTTACTGTAGTGGTTGAGGTGCCATTGGCTTTAGGGTTGGGAGCACCTTGCCAGTGGATTCCCCACTTTGCCGGTCCCCAGGGAGGTGGCTGCAGGGATCTGTGAATGGACAGGCGGGCCGGGGGCCGAGGAGGCGTGAAGGTTGCTGGAGGAGAATGAGTGCTCAGGGAAGGTGAGGCTGCAGGTTTGAGGGCTTCTTTAGCCTCCCTGTAGGCCCAGCATCTCCCCTTTGCTCTTGCAAACAGGGTGCACGACCCCATGGGTGAATGGTGTCTCAATGAGGGAGTGGTGGAGAGCATCGTGTTCAGCTAAGGGCTCCCTCCATCCGACCTTTGCCAACCAAATGCTGTCCCAACCAACAGTCTTGGAGATCTTGGGGATGCTGGAAGGTCCCAAGTGGTGGCTTTTCAGTTGTGGCCGGTGGCTTGGCAGGCTCAGGTTGGACATGAGCAAGGAGCCCTTCTCTGGGAGGGTGTCACAGCCCGGGAGGGGACACTGGCGAGCTGGGGGACCTCTGTCCTTGTGGGGCTTCGTCTGGACTCCAAGCTGGGATCCCTTCCCGGTGAGGGTGGCAGGAGACCAGGAGATGTGTGTGGCCGCAGCTGGGGAGCCCATGGGTGCAGAGTGGCCCTTGGCCTGCGCTGGGCCCCTGGGGATGTGACAGCACTGCCATGCACCTCGGCTGCATGTAATGGTCGGGAACATCCTGCGCTCATGTCCAAACTCCGGTGGCGCCTGGCTGCCGTACCCGGCGGAGACCCGTCCCAGCGGCCCCGCTCCCGGCTCTCCTTGCTGCGGCAGCGATGCCAGGGCACCCAAAAAGCAGAAGTGGCCCCGACCGAATGTCTCGCTGGGGAAGGACGGCACCACTGAGCTTTGTCCCTTGAGGCAGAGGAAGCTGCTCTGTTACCGCAGACCGCCTGCACGCACCGAGCCACGTGCGGCCTCTGCACCCTTTGCTGCTCGGGTGATGTGGGGAGCAGGGTCGGGTGGCGAGGCTCGCACGGGACGTGGCCGGGGGGGTTCACAGCTGCGGGGGGGACCGCACTGGCTGCAGACCCTCCGTTGGGCCCCTCTGGGACTTGCTGCCCTGCTCAGCGCTTCCTTAGCTGAATTAAAGAGCAGTTTCATTTCACGCGTGGGTGGGAATCATTCCTGTGCTGGGAAGGCGATGACTTTTTTTTTGGTGCTAAATTTAATACACGATCATCCCTCCTTGATGTGTCAAAAAATGAAACACTCTGGGAAGTTTGGGCTGCGGGGGGCAGGCAAAGGGAGCTTTGAACTTCCTGCGGGAGCTGCCTGAGGCTAAAAACCCCCCAAATCCCCGTTTTCAGTGACAAGAAATGAACCCTTTCAGTTTCTCCCCTGAACAGAAGCCGTGGTTACACATGTGTCTTTTCCGCACATCCCCAGCCAAGCCCAGGGGTGGGCTGGGGTAAAATCCCCCGGTTTTAGGCGTCAGGCAGTCTCGGCAGCCCCGGGAGAAGGTGGGGAAGTCGAGGCACCGCGGGACGGCTGAGCGGCGCCCCCGCAGTTCCCCTTTGCGTTGCCAGTTCTGCTTTTGCGCTCACTTGCCCAGGGCGAAGTCGGTGCGCGTCCGGCGTTGCGGGGCTGCGAAGGGCTGCGGGGCCGTTCGGTTTTTTTTAGGCGGCAGCAGCCGCTTTGTGCAAATGCTTTATCTGCAAAACCCCTTTCGCGGCCCCCCCCCCCCCGCCCTGGCCTTTTGCTTTGGACGCAGCCGGAGAGCCGGAGAGGCTGTTGTGCAAGAGCACCCGCGGGGAGAGCTGGGCCTTCGCCGCCGGCCGGCTCCGAGCCCAGCTGCTGCTTTCCGGGAAGAGCTGCCTGGAAAGCCCCTCGGCCGCCTGATTTGGGGAATAGCCGGGAGAAAAGTCTCTTGGCACGGACAGCGGGGAAGAGCAAGCGGGGCCGTCGCCCGAGCGAGGGCAGGGGACGGAGCGGGACGAGGGGACGTCGCTGGCACGGGGCGATGCCTGCACGGGCCAAGGCCCGCAAGGAGCAGCACCTGCATGGGGCGCTTCCTCCGGGAGCAGGTCCTGCACGGGGCATTGCCCGCACAGGACGGGCCCCGCAGCGGGCAGCTGCTCTGCGGGGCAATGCTAGCAGAGCGCAACGCCCGCCCTGGCGGCTGCCTGCACCCGGCAGAGCCGCTTCGGGCAGGGATTGCCCCAAGCTGAGCCCCGGCCAGGCTGAGCGCCGCCGGCGGGAGCCCGGCTGCCTGAGCCCCGGCTGCGCTGCCAGGGCCAGATCCGGGCGGGCAGCGGCGTGGTGCGGGGTCGCGCTGCAGCTCGCGGGCACCGCTGCAAGGTGCAGGCACGTTTGCGGGGAGGGCTGGCAGTTTCAGGTTTTCCTTTTATTTTTTCGTCGTTTCTTATTAAACCGCTGCCATTCGGTTTCCCCCGGAGGCTTTCGGCCCCGGAGCACTTCCCGAACGGCTGAAAGCCCCTGAGCCCGAGCCGCGCTCCCAGCGCCCGACCCAGGCTCGGCTTCCCACGCGCCGACCCTGCCGTTTCCCACCCCTTCGTTAACCCCAGTCCCAAACGGGGCCCGCTTTTCCCCGGCCGAAGCTGGCGAGCTTCCGGCTCCCGCCGGTTCGAGCCGTGTGGCCGCCCCAGGCCAGGCACCGGCAGGCTCCCACGGTTCGACAAGGCAGAAAGTGCTTTTTTCCCCCCATTTCGGTTGGCGTCCTAGACGGCGGCGGTTGCAGCGTCGTAGCCGGCGGCCGGCAGCTCCAGCGCGGGTTTTCCTGCGGAGACGGACAGCAGCAGTGGCGCCGCTGCAGCCTGGCAGCACCCATGGGTGCCGGCGGGTGCCAGGCACCTACCGGTGCGGCAGCGGACGCAGGCCACGGCGGTGGTGAGCGCGGCGGTGGCGAGGACCAGGAGCGGGGCGGCGAAGAGCAGGAGCTCCCCGTAGTGGCAAGTGGCCTCGGCCAGCCCTGCACGGGGACACGAGCGGCTGGGTGCCGGCGGCCGCGGGGGCCACGTGGCGCTGGGGCCGCGGGCGGGCGCCGGGTGCTGTACCTGCGCGGCGGCAGTGCTCCCAGGGCAGGACAGCAGTGGCGGCCTGGCTCACGGCGTTGGCCGCCGTGCAGGTGAAGGCGACGTAGTGCTCGGCCGGCGCCACGCGGGCCCGCAGCACCCGGCCGGCCTCCTGGAGCGCGCGGAGGTTGGCGCGGGGCACTTGGCTGGTGCCACGGGCCCAGCTGTAGGTGACGGCGGTGCCACGGGCTGCCGTGCAGCACAGGAAGACCTCGCAAGGCTCCCCGGAGCCAGCCCGGCGCTGGCTGGGCACGAAAACCTCCACGGTCACCTTCGTCACCGCCTCTGCACGCAGGGGATGCCCAGGCTGAGCAGCAGCAGCCGGAGCATCCCCTGGGCCAGGCATGACTGCGAGTGTGGGAGCTCCCACGCGTGCACGCGTGAGGCTGTGTGCACCCCTGCTTGTGCATTCCTGCATGTGTGAGCATGTATTAGTGTGCATGCATGTATGTGTGTGCTTGCACGCAAGTGGGGAAGGGGCAGAGGCGATGCACATGCGCGCTTGTGAGCACAAGCATGCCTGCATCTGTGTTAGTGTTTGGCTGTCTGTGTGTGCTTGCATGAGTGTGCATGCATGTGTGCATGTGCATGCACATGTGAGGGGTGCATGCAAGCATGTAGACATGCATCTTTATGTGGATGTGCATGTGCACACATGCATGTTTGTGTGTAGGGTGCATGCATGTGTGTTTATGTGGGGCGCATGCATACACATCTATGCATGCATGTTTGTGTGTGCACTTGCAGGATATCGTCTCCCTGAGCCCAACCCAAAATCCCACTCCCACCACCCCCTCGACCCACTGCTGTACCGTGCACTGTGAGCTGGAGCAGGCGTGTCTCGGTCCGGCCCCGCGTGTCCACCAGCAGGGCCGAGAAGGTGCCGCTGTCACCCAGCTCGAGATGCAGGATCTCCAGACTGAGGTTGGCATGGAGCCGGCTGCGGCCGTGGAAGCGCGACTGGTACAGCGTCTCCGCTGAACCGCGGAAATAGGTGGCCACGAGCTCTTCACGCACCGCCAGCCACCGCCAGATGATGTCTCGGTGCTGAAAGCCTGGGCTGGCGTCGGCGGCCAGCAGCACGGCTCGGCCCACCTCACCGGCCACCCGTATGGGGGACCGGGCTGCAGCTGCGAGGGGACACGGCGGGCGCCTGACGCTGGGGACGGGGACGTCTCGGCGACCTGGAGCCCCTTGTCCCCTTTGCAGGCTCTGTGTCCCCAGTTTCCGGCACCCCCCCTGCCCTGGGGTGGCTCGGCCCCCTCCTCGTCCCCGACCCCGTGCAGGGTGCTGTGCCGGCCTTACCTTGGTGCAGGAGGAGCGTCAGCGCCAGGCAGGGCAGCATGTCACCTGGCGCGGGGGAGCCGGCTGTGGCGAGCTGTGCCCAGGGCCGGGCAGCCGTCACCGCAGGAAATCCCCCGGCGCTGAGCGGGGAGCCTTGAGTCATCGCCCAAAACCGCAGCCCCGAGCGGAAGCGACCCGCGGCGCCCGCCCCAGCACCCGGGAGCCCTCGTGCGGCCGCCGGCACCCAGGACGCCCGGGGCACCCTGTCGGGCCTGGCCGCGGCACGCTCCCACCTGCGCAGCTGTGCTGTGCCCGGCCCCGGCTGGCCGCACCGTGCCGTGGCCAGCGGTGGCCAGCGATGGCCAGCTGTGCTGGCTAAGCCGTACCCCGTCCAACTGCGGTACCATGCTGCCCCAAGCCATGCCCGGCCGTTTCGTGGGACCGTGCAGCGCGTGGGGGGTTTCTCCCTGCTCTGTCAGGGGGAGTTTCCCCAAATCTAGGGCACAACTGGCTGCCCCAAAGGGCCCAGCAACAGAGCTGGCGGAGGGGACAGAGCGCCTGGCACAGACCTCCTGGTCTCCCCGGCTTGGGGGAGGCTGAGATCAGCCTGGGCTGGGGTTAGCCCCAGCTTTGCTGGCATTTAGGCTATTTTTAGTGTGTTGGAGGCGGAAAAGGAAGGAGAAAAGGGAGCAAAACATCATCCTGCGAGCTGATGTCATCCACGTGTCCCATTGCAACAAGCCTTTCTATTAAACATCAATTGTCTGCTTTATTTAGCCGGGCTTTTGTTACCTCCTTAAGTTGCTCTGGCCCTTGGACCACAATCAGCCTTTCAATTGTTGCCTAATAACAACGCGCTGCGCTTGGGGCACGTGGGAATTTATTACCGGCTGGGATGAAGCATCACTTCAAAGCGGCTCCACTGGGGCTGGTCCGACCTGTCCGACCCGGCCTCAGGAGTGGGGAAGGTTTTAGGCTGTCTGGCACGGAGGTACCCGGCTCCATGCCAGGCGCGCCGGGTCCTCATGGTCCCTGTAGTCCCTGGGACTGGGTGCTTTGCTGCCATAGCGTGGGGCTTGCAGGGGTGGCTGGTGCCCAGCTGGCGGCCTGGGGAGCTGCACTGGGATGCTCTGGCCATCCGCCCCGGCTCGCCTCGGTCTGGGACATGCCTTAACGCTGTTCATGCTCTTTAAACAGTGACTCAAGTGGAAAATGCCTGAATAGTCCCTGGAGCCAAGCCCGGCCACGCTGCTGCCTGGCAGGGGCTCAGGCTGCGCGGGGTAGTGCTGCTCCCGGCCCGCGTGCCCGGCTGCATGCTGCCGCCAGCCCACGAGAGCCCCAAAACAGCGATCAGCCCCGGCTGCCTGCGGGGAGCTGCGTGCCCGGCTCGCCGGGTCTGAGCTCCAGGGCAAAAATTAAACCTGGGCTAATGGGCCAGGCCAGGGCCTGGGGTTTCACTGGGATTAAAGTTTGGGGTTAACTTTAGAGTAATGTTATGGCTCGCGATGGCCAGCGTGCCGGTTGCATGCTGTTTTGGGCTGGGATTCAGCCGCAGAGGCTCAAGGAGGGATTCGAACCGGGGCTGAGAGCTGGGGTAGGGTGCAGTTTCGGGTTGCGGGTCAGGGCGTGACGAGGGTCGTGGTGGGGAGGAGGTGCGGGCGTTGGGCTGAAGCTGCGCTGGCCATTTTCCGGGGGTTGCGGTTCAGTGTAGGGAGGGCTGAAGTCGGGGTCAGGGTTGGGGTCAGGTGTGGGAATTATGGTTGTGGCTGCAGTTTGATTTGGTTTTGTGATAGCATCAGCTACGAGACATGAGGATGGGGATATAGTTAGGTTAAGTTTAAGTCTAGGGTTAGGTTCAGGTATGAGAGTTAATGCTAAGCGAAGCCTGGTGTTAGAGTTAGGGTTAGGTTCAAGGCTAGGTTTGGGTACAAGGGTTAAGGCTGTGGCTGGAGTAAGAGTTATGGCTATGGCCAAGTCTGGGTTCAGCTTGGGCTTAGGTTTAAGTACAAGGGTTAAGGTTAGAGCTAGGGTTAAGGTTAAGGCTATGGCCAGGTTAAGGTTAGAGTTAGGTATGAGAGTTAAGGCTATGGCTGGGGTGAGAGTTAAGTTCAAGGCTGGGCTTGGGGTCAGGTTAAGGACAGGTTTTGGTGCAAGGCATAAAGCTGTGGGCATGGTTAGGTTTAAGGCAGGGGAGAGCGGTCCCCACCATCCCCACCACCGGAGAGGGGTTCCCCCGCTCCCCAGCCTCTGTATCAGGGAGCTTTTTGGCCCAGGACCTGACAACAGGGGGTTCGGGCCCAAAGGCAGGCTTAGGATTAGGGTGAAAGGTACTTTTACAGTTAGGGCTAGCGCTACGGTTAAGGTTAGGGTTAGCACAAGATCTAGTGTTATAGCTGGGGTTAGCACTCTGGTTAGTGTTAATGCTAATGTTAGCATTAGGGTTGGTGTTAGGTTTAGCATTAGTGCTTGCACTACTGCTAGGGTTTGGGGCGGGTAGGTTTAGGATTAGTGCTAAGGTTAATGTTAAGGTTAGCAATAGGTTAGGGTAGGACTTAACGTTAGGGTTAGGCTGTACCAGACCCCTGGCCACATTTGCCCTGTGGGGCTGCCTCCAATCACTGTCCGAGGTTGTTTTTCCCCATCTGATGTGGGGACACTCAGGGACAGCAGTAGATTGTCATCCCCCGACCCCCGGCATCATCCCCTGCCCCACATCTTGTGGGGAACCTCAAATCGACAACCCAGGGCGATGGCTTTCGGGCTTCAGCTGCCAGTGCCTGGGTTGCTCTGCTCTCGCGCAGGCGTAGGAACTGAACCCGCACGGCTGCACTGGCCTTAGGACGTGCCGGGTTTCGGTCACTGGTCACATTAAGGATTGGTGAGAGATAGGTGAGAGCAGCACCGCATTGACTCTAAAGGTTGGGGAACAGGATTACGGTTAGGCCAGGGCTTAATTTCAGGCTTTTGGCATTTGCGGTTGAGATGCAAGGAATGCCCTTTCAGTGACAGGCTCCCGTGGCGGCATTGCAAACGTGCTCACGTTGCGTCTCCGCAGAGCGGCCGCGGGAGCTTGCATCAGTGGCGCCGACACGGGACGCCGGGACGGTGAACGTGCCGGGCGCCTTGGAGCCGCTTGGCCCAGGTCGGCTGTTGGGTTATTTCTGGGCGTTCAGCCTGCCTGGAGGAAAGGCTCGGGGCTGGGGCCCTGGTCTGAGCCCCTGAAAACATGAGCTGGCATGGGACCCCGAAGCCTGGGTGCAAACTTCCCCTGAGATGGTGTTACATGACCTGTCTCCAAAATTAGCCTTTCTTCCCCCAATCCCATTTCAATAAATCAGTGCAGACATGGGAGGGCTCCATGGCCTGGGAAAAGCCTGGGGCTCCCTTGGGTGTTTCCTGCTGGATGCTGCAGCACGGCTGCAAACCTGGCAGCCTGGCCAGAAAGGGGGCCGCTGCCACCTCCCCAGGGCTCTTCCACCATCTGCCGTGAGCAGGAAAGCTTTAGCTGGCAAAATGCAATGCATGCAGCAGGGTTTAATTAACTTTGGTTTATTTCGTTTCATTTTCCAAACTGCAAATCCTGGTGCCAATGTCAGCAGCACCTTGAATAACACATAATTGCTAAGCCAATCCTGGAGGCGTTCGCTGTGCCAAGGCCAGAGGCAGGAGCCTGCCAGGCAGCGAGATTTGGGCGGTTTGGGCTGGCAGTTCTCTGCTCGACACTGAGCAAATGATGGGGATGAGGGGAGGAAATAAATATTGCTCAAATAATGCAGGCCTGGCTGGGGGCCTCCAGAGTGAGGGGGCTGCAGAAACGCTCCAAAAGCTGTTCCATGTATGGGGGGAAAAATACAAAAAGGGGGCCAAAGGAAAAAAAAAAAAAAGTGATGAACCCAAATGACAAGTTGACTAAGGGCAGTGTTAAAACCATGTCTGGTAAAGAATGGAAGGATGCGGGGGGGGGGGGGGGGAAACTTGAATTAATAACCTCAATTTGCATGGCAATGCCAGGCTGGGTGTCAGGGGAAGGCAGGGTGTGCAGCGGCCCTCAGCGGCAAGGAGGGAGCCGGGGTCACCCAGGGCAGCAGGCTGGAGCATCCCTCCGCAGTAGGTTATCCTCTCCCGGAGCGGGTGCCCGCCAGCCGCATCGCCTCGGCCCCGCGAGCTTGGCAGAGCATCGAGAGCAGCCCTGCACCTCCTGCCGCGCAGGGCAGCCCCGGCCGGTCTTTGCTCGCTGGAATCACTTTGGATCCACGGCGCTGCTCCATTTGGGCTTGGCGCTTGGCACCGCAGTCGCTCCCCCCTCGGGGAGCCAAATTGGGACGTTTGGGGTGGGCGGCGGGACGGCGCTGGGGTGCTGGCGTGGTGAGGCTGGGCTGCTGGTGGCAGCAGCGGCTCGGTGATCCCGTCGAGTCCGGCGCTGCCGCTCGGGGCTTGGTGCCTGCAGGCGCAGGTTACAGGGCTGGGCAGGTGACCTGGTGCCGGATGCCCTCGTTGCACATGAGGGCTGCTGCTCGCTCATCGCTGTCGCCGTGCTGGCACTGCATGTAGCTCACGCCGTGGGGTGAGTAGCTGTGGTGGCACACATTGCACGTTCTGGTCATGGTGCCGCCTGTGCTGCTCCTGGGGCGGCAGAGAAAAGTGAGCGCTGGTGGCACCCACTGGTTCCCAACGGCATCTATCGGTGCCTGGTGGCACCCGTCAGTGCCCATTGGTGCTCAGCAGTGCTTGATGGTGCCCTATGGCACCCGTTGACACCCACTGGTGCCCATTAGTGCCCACTGGTGCTCAGCACTGCCCATCGGTGCCCAGTGGTACCCACTGGCACACATTAGTGTCCATCAGTACCCACTGGTGCACATCGGTGTCTGGTGGCAGCCATCAGTGGTACACAACAATGCTCATCCCCATGGCACCCATCAGTGCCCACTGGTCTCCAGTGATGTCCATCAGTGCCCATCATTGTCCAGTGGCACCCATCAGCAGCCGTTGGTGACAACTGGTTCCCACTGGTCCCCAGTGAAGCTCAGCAGTACCCAGCAGTGCCCATCATTGCCCAGTAGCACCCATCAGTGACCATTGGTGACCACTGATCACCAGTGGTCCCCAGCGATGCCTATCAGTACCCAGCAGTACCTGGTGGTGCCCATCATTTCCTGGAGGTCCCCTGCAGTTACCATCGGTGACCAGTGGTGTCCAGTGGTACACAGCGATGCCCAGTGGTGCCCAGTGTTACCTGTCAGTGCCCGTTGGCACCTGCTGGCCCCTTTCAGTTGCTGGTCCTGTGCGTGCTGTGCCCACTCACCTGCAGTCGCTGCATGCCCGCTGGCACTCCTTCCGGCGGTAGCGGCAGATCAGAGCCCAGATGAGGAGCCCCAGCAGGGTGAGGAGGAGGAGGGAGCCCAGGATGGAGCCCACAATGATGCCCGCTTGTCTTCCTCCTGCCGTGGGAACAAACCCTATCACCGCCGGCCTCCCTGCCGGCTGCCTGCAACTGGCCCAGTTCCCGGGGCAGCCCTCAGCAGGGCTGCCCCGGGTCACAGTGCCCATGGTGCGCCCACCGCAGCACCCTGGCAAGCACAGCCAGCCCAGGGTGGCCCCCAGCTGCCTAAGCCCTGGTTGCGGTTGGCAAACCTAGTGAGTAGAGCCAGCACTCTCCCAGCACGACCTCCCAGGGCCTGCACCTACTTGGCACGGAGTTGACAGTGAGCTGGCACAGTGAGTAGCCCACACGGTTGGTCACGCGGCACTGGTACACGCCGGCGTGTGCGTCTGACAGGCTGCGGATTAACAGGTCGCCAGGAGCACGTCCTACACAGGAGAGAGAGAGTCCGGTGAGCCCCTCCGAGCCCCCATGGCTGCCACACACAGAAGACACAGGCACCCTCTGGCACAGGTGCACACAGACACAGGCAGTCATGGACATGGGTGCACGTGGACAGGGGAACACACAGACACAGGCTCACGCAGACATGGGACCACACAGACGTAGACACCCACGGATACAGGTTGCACGTGCACATGGGAACACGTGGACGTGGGCACTCACAGACATGAGCGCACACAAACATGGGAACATGCAGACATGGGCACACAGACACGTGTGCACATGGACATGGGCACCCACAGCAGTGGTGGCACATATTGACATGGGCACCCATGAATATGGGCGCAGATGGAGATGGGCACTTACAGACATGGGCACCCGCAGACACTAATGGACATGGGTGCGCAGGGACATGGGAAAATGCTGACATGGCCACGGGCACTCATGGACATAGGCATGCACAGGCTCAGCTGCATGCAGACATGGGCAGACACCACCGGACAAGGGCACCCTTGCACCCCTCCAGCTGCTTTCCCCATAGGAAGCTCCCCAGAGTGCGCGCAGCTCCCCTGGCACCCATAACCCCCTCTTACCTTGGATGGTGCCAGAGGGCAGGCGGCCCCCGCCATAGCCATCGGCCAGCTTGGCCCACTGATAGGCGAGGGGGCTGGTCCCTCCTCGGCTGTAGCAGCGCAGCAGGATGCTGCTGCCCTCCGTCAGCTCCCCCTCAGTCCAGCACTGCGGGGTGGCTGGCTTCTCTGCAGGGTGAGAAACACCGTTAGCACAGCCCTGGCGAGCAGGTGCCAGGGTCACGTGGGGGACAGTGCAGCAGTGGCTGGGTGCTGCACCACGGCCCCTGCTCCGGGTATACCTGCTGGGGCTCGGGGACAGGGATAGGGGCTCACCTTGCACGGTGACGATGACTTCGTGCACGGCTACAGTGTTTTTCTTCACCCGGCACTGGTAGGTGCCTGTGTCAGAGACCTGCAGGTCGGCCAGGCGGATGGAGGCGTCGTACTGGCTGGGGTCGTTCTGCACGAAGGCCACCCTGTTCTGCAGCCCTGAGCCGCTGCCGTAGTTCACATGATGGTCATGGTAGGACAGGAACTGGTGTGGGAGCAAGTGGTGAGGCCAGGCATGGCCAGCCCAGGCTGATGGCGACCTGGGGTTGCTAGCCAGGAAGGGAAATGCCCTAGCCATTTCCACAAGAACGTCATCCTGCCTGTCCCTGCCAGACCCTGCTCAGTCCTTTCTGCTCTGCCAGGTCCTTCTCAGCTCTTCCAGACCCTGCCCAGCCCTGCCAGGTCCTTCTCAGCTCTTCCAGACCCTGCCCAGCCCTGCCAGGTCCTTCTCAGCTCTTCCAGACCCTGCCCAGCCCTGCCAGGTCCTTCTCAGCTCTTCCAGACCCTGCCCAGCCCTGCCTGGCCCTGTCTGCCTTGCCAGGCTCTGTCTGGGCCTTTCTGGCCCTGTCTGTGGCTGTGGGATGCAGCTGGGAGAGGGTCCTTGTGTGGGTGCCGCTGCCCGTGGCTCTGCAGGCGCTGACACAGGGAGGCTCCTGGGGCTGCGCGTGGGGCTCCTCCCAGCTGGGCAAAGGGGAAACTGAGGCACAAGGGGTGAGCCGAGCCCAGGAGCTGCAGCGGGCACTCAGCACACTCACCACGTTCTCTGGGCCTGTCCGCTCAGGCGTTATCTGGATCCACTCGATGCCCAGGTCCTGGGGACCGTTGTCTTCAGGCTCAAGGACATAGGGGCAGCCCAGCTTCACGGAGTCACCCTTAGCCAGATACAGCACTTCCCGGCCCTTGGTGTTGATCCTCACAGCCAGCAGAAGAGCTGGGAAGAGAAAGGAACTGGTATTGCTGGCTGGGGAGCGCGTGGGTGCCCACCCAGAGCACAGCCTGCCCCAGAGCCCTGGCACTCCGACCCCGTGTCCCAGCAGCACCCAACTCGCTGGCGGCAGGGACAGGGCACGGCCCAGCAGGTCTCCATCTGCTGGGGCCGGGCATCCCACCAGGGCCAGGCATCCATGAGGGCTGGGCATGCACCAGGGCTGTGTCCCATCGGGACCGGGCATCCAGTGGGGCTGAGCACCCGCTGGGGCCGGTTGAGCTGTTGGCGCTGCACGGAGGCAGAGGAAGGTGACGGTTTCAACACCAGTCGCCTGGCTTTGGACGTGGCACGTCCAAAGGGTGGGTGTCTGGGCCTCCCTGAGCACAGTCGGCTCTGTCTGCTGGTGCTCTGCTGACCGCAGGGTATTTCCATCTCCATCCTGCCAACCCCCAGCACTGTGGCCTGGCCTGGCACCCCAGGGTGCTCTAGGGCCAGGCAGGGACACCTCGATCCTCAGGAGCATCGCTGAAGGAGCGGGGCTGAGTGCTGGGTGCTTGACATCCCTTGGTGGCACCCCAGTGAGGTGCAGGAGCGCGGTGGTGCCTACCTGGCATGAGACCCAGGAGCAGGAGCAGACCAGTGCCGTGCCCTGCCATGATGCTGCAGCCGTGCCGGCAGACGTGGGCAGTGAGGACGAGTGGGAGCGGAGGAGGCTCCGAGGCGACAGGGAAGCCCGGCGGTGCGGGGCTGCTTTTACATGCTGGGCTGGGGTGCTCCTCCCTGTGGGGCGGATGCCTTTGGGATGACTGAGTGGCTCCAAGCTGTGACTGAGCGATGCCGCCCTGCTCCACTCCCTACCTGCTAATTAAGCACTGCCATGCTATGGGCTCCCTTCCAGCTGGAGCTGGGCTGGGGGTAGCATAGACAGGACACCCGATGAGCCTGGGGGCACCTCTCCGGAGGAGTAGAGCAGGGAATGGGGGGCTATGGCCTCATGGTACTTGGCTGCTGGCAGCCTCAGTGCAGGCATCAGCAGGGATGAGCGTGGCTGGTGGGAAAAGGCCACCTGGGACCCACTCAGAGCAGCCCAAGCTCAGCCTTGCACCCCAGCCACATGGAGAAGGCGACTTGGCTCAACGTGGGTCCCAGAAGGATTTTCGTGTCCCAGCAGGACACAGGGCAAACCACAGCTTAAAGGTGTGGTTTGACCATGGGTTTAAGCTGCCCAAAGTTCCCTCCTCCAGTCCTGCCCATTCAGTGAGTGGGCACAGAGATGCTGGGGTCATGCAGGGGATTGGGGCACCCAGTGAGCCCTCGCGGCACCATTGGCCCTGCCAAAATGCAGCACCTGGCCCAGTTGATGCCCCATGTCAAGGCTCACTGCACAGGGATGTGATGGCACAGCAGCTGCGGACACAGCAGACCCCCAACTCGTGCTCAGCAGATAGGAGTGGATGTGCAGCTCCAAGTGCAGTGGGAGAGCTGTGAAGAGCCAGGGGATGAGGAACAGAGAGGCTGAAACCTGGCCCTGATCTGAGGACAGGAGTTGAGGATAGGGATGCTCTGCAGCAGGGCTGGAGGATTTTGGGACAGGAATGCTATGCAGTGGAGGACAGAGAAGTTGGGGACAGGAATGTTCTGCAGTGGGAATGGAGGATTTTTGGGATGGGAATGCTCTGCAGTGGGCACAGAGAAGTTGGGGACAGAGATGCTCTGCAGTGGGGCTGGAGGTGGCCAGGACAGGGATGCTCTCGAGCAGGGATGCTCTACCCCATGGGAAGGCCCTGGCCACGGATGCTTCTCAGCCTCTGCGTCCTCAGCCCCTGGATCAGGCTGGGCCTTGAGAGCCCTGTATGCAGGGATGCTCTGGTCCTGGGGGGCCAGGGGTCAGTCCCAAAGTCTGGCTCATCCCATGCACTGGCTTGCGGCACAGCACAGACCGCGACGGTACTTTCCAGACTGTGACTGCCAAAACCAGCTCGGCAGTACCGCCTAGCTGGTCCCAAACACTCCCTGGGGCCACATACTGCTCCATTTACTGGCCCCAAGCTGAGCTCACTGCTGTCAGTTAACCCTTGCTGGCACCGTGCTGGGAACTGGGGCTGAGCCAAGCACGTGCTTCGCAGCATCCGCGATTTCACGGCCCCACTGTGCAGCCTGGCCTTGGGGCAGCACCCAAGCAGTGAGGGCTACTTTGTTCCCCATCTGACAGGGCCATTCCTGGGTGGTGCAGTGCTGTTTCCAATGTGACAGGGCCACGGCTCGCTACAGCTCAGGGCTCCTTGCCGATGCGGCACCCTGGCCACGCTGGATCCCCAGGCTGGTGACTCCTGCATTCCGGTGCCCTGCTCGCGCAGGAAGGGTGGGGAAGCCGCTCCACCCTGGTGAGCCTCCCGCCAGTCAGAGCACCCTCGGCAAGGCAGAAGCAGTGGCTTTGAAACCCTCCAGGCTGAGCCTGGCCTAGAACAAGGCTGGGACTTCCTGACCGAAGCAGTGACCGAAAGTGACACAGCTGGTGCATGGCCACCAGGCTCTGGGGACCTGGACAGGGACAGCGATGAAGATAAGGGCAGGCGAGCTTGGCACTGAGCACCAAAGACACTTTCTGGCCTGGCCATTGGTGCCAAAGACCCAAGGGAACCTAGAGAGTTTGGTGGCTGCTTGGGAATACTTTAAGTTGGGTTCCTGTACTACCTGTACTACATTTCAGGTGGTGGAGATATGTCCTGGATGCCCTGCAGCACCAGTGATGCACACTCAGTGCGAGCCCCTTATCGAGATGAACCTCAGCCCAGCAGTGCCTGGCTCCATCACTACTTGGGGACACACAGCAGCTGAAGAAAAGAGACAGGGAGGAGATAACAAGAGGCTATGACATTTCCTCATCCATTATTTATCCATCCTGAACCACTGTCGGGGCTCAAGCAGAGTCCTCCAAGCCATCCCCCTGCCCTGGGCAGTCTCACCTTTGCTAGCTCTCCTTATTTTTCAGCTGCTCTGGCAACTAATCAGAGCCACTCCTATAGATCCCAGCCCTTGGCCCTGCCTTGCTTCAGTAGTTGCCAGTCCCCATCTAGATTGGTTCTAAATGTTTGCAGCAAGTTCTGGTTTCTTTGCTTTGGCCTGGAGAAAGCCACTGCTGCAGAGCCTAGAGGTGAAACCTCAGTGAGAACATAGCACTGGCAGGGCTGACAGAGCTGAAGTGGTAGTGACAGCCCTGCACCCATGGTGGGCAGCCCTGGTGAGCCAATGTTAAGGCTGCACACATGGAAAACAGCCCACCTGGTTCATGGGAGACCTGACTGAGCCACCCCATGTAGGCTGGGAATACCCAGCCTGCTCTGATTTGCTTTGGTGCTGATGCTGACAGATGCTGGGCAGCTAAACCAAGGGCCTGGGGACACTCCTGCCCCCTCTGAGGACATAGTCTGCCTCTGACACCTTTTTCCTGGCACACGTGGAGATATGGATGTAGGACCAGCCTCACATTCTCCCTGGGAGCGTGATGGAGATCAGACAATGGGCCTTTGGAGTACTCAAGCTCTTAGAGCTACTCCAGGCCTGCGAACCCAAAGCAGGCAAAGGATGAAAGACACTGACCATCGCATAAATACCTCCGTTTATAAAATCTCAATCTAAGAAAATAGAAACTCTTAAGTTGCTGAGGAAACAGTGCACTGTTCCTTGCACGGCTGAGCCAGGCCAGGGGCTGCACTTGCTCCGCTCAAAGCCTTCCGCTCCACCTGGGCACAGTACTTCTCAGGGATGCCAGAGGCTCTACAAGGGGAAGAGAAATCATCAGGCACCCTGTGCTACACCAGGGCTGGGGCTTCAGGACCATGGCCCTGGAGCAGATCCTGTTTGAAGAGGATGTGAAGGAACCTCCCGCCTCCTGGGAGGTAGTCCAAAGGTTAGGAGATAGAGAGGTAGGCCAGGAAAGAATTATTGTGATGCTGGAAAGCGGAGTCCAGCGAAGCCAGTGGCCACCGACGACACCTTACCTCAGCTCCTGCATCTTCTGTCGCTTGAGCTCAGTGAGGCGCTCACTGCGCTGACGGGCCTCTTCCTGCAGCCGCCGGCCCTCCTCGAAGGCAGCGACCCGCTCCTGCACCAGCTTCTGCTGATGCTCCCGCATCTGGCGCCGGACTTCATTAGCATGGGCAAGCTGCACGGCTGCCCTCTGCGCCTCCTCTGCCTTCTCCTTCTCAATCTGCTCCCGCTGGGCTCTGCAGCAGACCTCAGGGCAGATGAAAAGCCCCCCCTCCAGCCCCTGCTTGGGTGCAAGCCCTTCCACCCGATAGCCTGCTTGCTGGGCCTTGGCCAGTGCCAGAGCTACAAGGACTGTGCTGACTTTTGTCACTAGGAGCCCACGCAGTGCCCCCCCAGCAGACCTCGTGCTGCTGGGAGCCCACACAGCACCCACCCCTTAGCCCTGCTCTGCAAGGCAAGGACTGGTAATCCCACTAGTGAGCTCTGACCACCATCCATCTTACCTGAGGATCCTCTCAAAATCGTCACGGTCCTGTTGCACCTGCACAGCCAGGCTGTGCTCCCGTGCAGCAATCTGCTCCAGGCGGCTCTGCTTCAGCATGTCGTCCGTCTCTGCCTTCTTCTGGGCTGCCTCCTTCTCCTTCCGACGCCACTCTCGCTCGGCAGCCTCTTGGCTGCGCTTGGCCCTCAGTGCGTCCTGCCGGGGGTGGGGGATAGCGGTGATGCTGGAGGGCCCATGGTACCACACTAGTCAACATCAGAGCTGAGACAAATGGGTGGGCAAGTTTGGGAGGAAAGTATGGAAGAACCCAGCCATGGTTTTGTCTCTCTTCCAAAGCCACAGAGACAGCACTGTTCCCACTCACAGAATCACAGAATGGTTGAGGTTGGAAGGGACCTCTGGAGATCATCTAGTCCAACCCCCCTGCTCAAGCAGGGAACCTCTCAGGAAGGTAAGCGGGGATCTCCTAGCAAACAGTGGAGCACATCTGGGGAAAGAAACCCCCCATTGACACCAGAGGACGTGATGGGGCAGGAATATAGCTCCCCAAACGCAGCTTTTTCATGTTGGGGGACATGAAGGGATCCTACTGCCCTTCCCCAGGGTTGGGAATGCAGCATGACACTATTTCCCACTGATCTAAGGGGTGGTGGCACTGGTTTAACAAGCTCTTGTATATTTTTCATGAAGTTTCCCTGAACTTCAAATCTCTCATAGAGGCACAGGTGAGGTGAAGAGCTCTTTGGCCCTGGCTGCTCCATCCTGCCTCCAGCCCAGGGGCCTTCACAGCTAGCGCCCAGCTCCAAAACAGCACCTGGGTCTGTGCTGGCCTGGACTTGCAACACCCCAAGTATACCCACCATGTCCAGGGGAGCTTCCACTTTGCTGAGGTGGGGATGAGGGAGGTGGTGAGAGAAGCTAGGCCTGCACAGGAGCAAAGCACATGTTACCAAGCCGCTCACCTTCTCTGCCTGGTGGTCCTGGGCTCTTTCTTGCAAGGCCCTCAAGCGCGCTGTCTCCTTCTCCTTCTCCCGACGGATTCTCTCCTGTTCAGCTTCAAACTCAGCTTCCCGTGCCTACGTGGGACAGAACCTTGTGACAACTCCCTGCAGCACCTTGCTGCCTGCTGGCTCTATGCAAGCACCAGCACATGTGCACACACTCAGTCTTATACCCAGCATTCATACACACGTACACAGCGTTCACACACAGTACTGCATGCAGACAGGTGCCGAGAGTATGTACTTTACACCAGAGCACATACGGACCACACTGGCCAGCTCATACAGGTTCAGAAATACTGAGGTCCTTGTAGAGGACCTGGGGTGGGGGGCAGGATGGGATGGAACAAAACTGGAAAGCAGATCAGTCTGCTTTGCTTGAAGCACAGAAGATTTCAAAGCTGCTGTCTCTGCAGTGCCATCTTCACTCTGCCCCTCCTAGTACCATTTTCTGTTTCTGATATTCGAGCACCCGCTGGTCTGCCATCTTCTCCTGCTGAAGCTGCTCCTCTTTGAGCTTCTGGTTTTCATTGTTGATACGTTTAATCTCAGCCTGGATTTTCCTCTGCTGTTCGTGTCTCCGCTCCAAGTCCTGAAAAAGGTGCGAAGCAGAGGGTAAGAGGGGTGACAGGGAAAGAGTCACAGCACAGAGGGCTCTCCTTGCTCCTCACTGCGGCAGCTGCTTGGCACTTTCCTTAGGGCCCAGCAAAAACACTCAGGTTTCACACACAAAGGATTCATTGGTTCAAGTTCACTTTCCAAGGATGTTTCTTACAGCTTCTCCAAGAGATTAGAGCCTTAATTCTGCTGGCTGTTGTCTCCACACACTGAATCTAACTTACCCAGAACTGGGACATCTTTCCAACGAGGTGAAAAATCTAACTCCAGCCCCCTCTACACCACAATGGCTCACTGGTGACTGCCTGTCACACCTTCAAGTCTTCCATGTGCAGCTTTTTCAAGTACTCCAACATCTCCTGAGCCTCCTGGTCTCGCTGTTCAGCTCTCACAGCCCTCTCCTCTGCATTCTGCTCAATCTGCTTCACAAGCTCCTGCTTCCCTCTGTAAAGAAGAGGCAAAAAGGGTTCTCTCTCTCTCTCAGACCCACTGTTGGAGGCAGAAACGTCAGCACAGACGTCAGGTGGAGTGCCCGCTACGAGCGTCCCTTCGCAGCCCAATGCTCCCTGGTCCAGCTGCTGTGACTGTGGGAGGTGTGGCGTGAAGCTGGCAGCCAGACGTTATCGAAGTTCTTGCGCAAGGCCTGGGAAGAAGGAGGGATGCCTCTATGTGAAAGAGGGACCCTTTCACTAACCTGATCAGCTCCTGCTTCCTTTTGTTTTCCAGTTCCTCCTGCCTCTCATTGGCCTTTTGTCTTTCCACCTCCATCATCTGGGCCAGCCGTTTCTCCTCCTCCTCTAGCTCCTTTGTGATTAGCTGCTTCTCCAAGATCTGTGTGTCACGGATCATGTGGCACTTGGCATTGAGGATCAGCTGTAGAGACAACAGGCCTCTCTGGTCTCAGTAATGGCAACAGGGACAGATATACAGATGAGAAGGAAGGGGAAAAGAGAAAGAGAGAATGGCCAAGGGCAGCAACAGTCAGAGCAGGGTTTAGATCTAGTCCTAGCTGTGCCATGGAGGGGATGAAGGTCTTGGGGCAGCCCTCTTAATCTCTGCCCATTGGTTCCTCAGACGCAAAAAGACTGAGGAAGGGAGAACAGGCTTGTGGGCTATTAGTCCCACATGAAGCCCTCCTGCACACACAGCTATTTCAAACACAACCTGGTGCCAGCACAGCCCTTCTCTTTGCTGATGGGCAGGCAAAGCTTGCTGGGGGCTCTCAGCAGCCTGTTCTAGCAAACAACTCTGGCAGGCCTTAATGCTGCCAGTGCTGCACCCACTCTGGACAAACCTGGCCCCAAGCCCCATGAACCAGCAGGTATTTACATTGCCCCACTCTGCTGGAGAAAGAGCGCCTGGGTCCCTGCATGGCAGAAGGTCCTGTGATGCCGGTGACGATGGGGGAGCATGCTGGAGGGCAGCAAGCCCCTGGTCCTACCTCGCTGAACTCCTTGATCTCATCTTCCTGCTCCATGCGCATCCTGTTTGCCCGCTGCAGCAGGTGCTGGGCCCGGTCTCGTGCTTCCTCCTCCAGGTCACTCAGCTTGCTCTTCTTCTGCTGCAGGATGGCCCTTTGCTTCATGGCGTTCTTGCGCTCGCTCGCTGCTTCCTGAGGAGATAGGCAAGGCTGCGGAAAGTCGAACGCCCTCCCAGGGCAGTCCCACCCCTTGCAGCTCTGCAAGGGTGACCATATTTTGGGCTGATCCTGTCTGAGGGTGCTCTTGGGGAAACCTTGTTCACGAGGAGCACGCTCCAACAACATTGTGTTGCAGACATGGAGCCTAGGAGCACAGCAGGCTCTTCAGGCTGTGGCACAAAGACTGGGTAGCCCCTTTCCACATCTTTCTTAAGGAGATGCCTCACTCCAATGCAAGAGCATCAAGAGGCCTCACTACACCTTCCAAGGCAGCAGAAACGCAGCACAGAGGCTTTGTTATAGCCTCCAGGATCACAGCAGAGCCAGACAGCTTGGGGAGCTGGCAGACGCAACCACTGTTGGATGGTTCCTCCAGCCAATGACCAGGCAAACCCAGGGATCCTGGCACAGCACTTTCTGGGCTTGACTGGGGCTCAGAGGAAATCTGAGATTTCAAGCTGGGCAGCCTCCCCTGCATGGCTGGTTCGGATGACCTCTGGCAGGAGTCTGCCTGGCTGAGCTGTGACCAGGTCACCACAATGCATGGGGAGCCTGACCCAAAAGGTTAGCTCTACCTGGGAGCACCCACTTCCACCAGCAGCCTGAGATCTGTCTACAAGCAGCTAAAGAAGAGACTGCAAGGGAAATGCCTACTAGAATGGCCTTCTTCTCTGCTTTGAGGGCTGCAAGCTTGGCCTCACGCTCCTCCTTGGTCAGGACTCGAGATGCTTCCTTAATGCGCTGGAAATCCTCCAGGTTGATAACAAGGGATGCTACTGGGTTCTCTGCAGGGACGCTGGCGGCACGGGAAGCAGGACACAGAGAGAGACTAGTCAAAGGTACAGAGTCTCCTACACCTCCTCCATTCCCTGACCCACTGATCTCCCTGCCTGGCAGCAAGACCTGCAAATACCAGGGGTTACAGGAGTGACTGTGCAACTAGGAGTCATCTGAGAGCAATTCAGGAAGTGTCGGAGCTGCAGGCTCCCCCACTGTGAGGAATGGGACGTGATTCTCCTGGTCTGGGAGAAGGGAGAAACAGAAAGTCCAGTGAAAACCACACCATGCTGTGATGCATGGAGGACAGGATGCATGGCAGGGTAATAAGAAGCCTCCTGCGGAAACCCCACAACATTCAGCATGGGCCTAGTCAGCCCCGATAAAAGAAGCTGAAAGCATGTCAGACCTTCCCAGCTTTCATTTAGGGAAAGTATGACCATAACCCTGATCTCTTTTCCGGCTGGACACGCTGCTCATCCCTGTCTCTAAAGAGACTGTCATTAATACTGTGCACTGAGCATCTCCTGAGCTCTCCATCCACAATGAAGGAAACCACAGGCTTACCCGTATTGACCCTTTATGCCCCCTCTCAGCCCGAAGCCTCTGTTCCATCCAGATAGATTTTGGGAAGCAAACGCTGTCTTTTTGTTCTGTTTTATAACACGCATCCTAGTCAGGCTCCAGATTTGCACAGCACAGCTTAGCTTTGGCTCTACTGTCCTAGGAACCCATCCTGGCACGACAATAGGAAATGCTGCACTGACCAAACATGGAGCACCTTCTCCCCTCCCAGTGCTGGCAGGTAACCCTCCAGCAGTCACTGTGTCTTTGCAGGGCAAAGACCGAACAGCAAGCACCGAGCCACGAACTCTACACGTGACACACATTGTTGCTTAGAGGAAATCACTGAAGCTTTTGGTGCACCCATTTCCCTACTTGTAAAAACGTGGATAATAATATGGGGCTGTTTTCCAGGGGAGTTGTAGGGAGTTAATTACTCTTTATATTACTCAGATACCATGGTGATGTGTATGGTGCAGGAGGATATATTAACGAAATGCATAAAGCACTTTGAAGATGTTCAGGACTAAGAATTTAGTCATTATTATTATGCGTCACCTTTCATCCACCCATATGAATATGAAGAGATACCTGCATAATGATCATTCGAGTGACTGCATCACAGCATCGGATTCCAGGACACTTTAAAGAATGGCTAATGGTAACAACGGCAGTAATAAATGTAATGATATAGTGGTCACTACTTCAGTTGTCTCAGTGTTTGGGTGACCAACCTGAGATGTCTGGGGCCTGATTTTCAGGAATTAAATCGGCACAAACAGTTTCCATTAGCTTCAGCTGTGGCTGTGCAGCACATCTGGAAATTGGCCCTCAGCTCCATCAACATGGCCAAATAAGAATTTGAGCTTACAAAATAAGCCACCAGTCTTGAAAACCTGAACCAGTGTGTCTATCATGTCACTCTCCATAAAAATCCCAAAACAAAGCCATCCGTGGTACAGATCTCGCGTTTGTTTTACAGGGTATAAGAGCATTATGTTATAGTTCAAAACAGGAAGTGAAGGTGAACTCTGCACAGAGCTACAGCTATAAAGAAAATTTAGGGAGGTAAAAATTAGGCTAAATTGGATCTTCCCAGGATAATGGCCTTATTCTTGTGTATATGCTGCAGGCTTTTAATGAGGTGCAGTAATTAGGACCAAGGTTCTTGCAGTTCAGCCCTGCTTATAAAACAACCCTGGAGAGAAACACATAGTTTCCTGTTGCGCAGGGGCAACAGATGATACTCCAGTGCCAGTCTGCCTTTCCCACATGGGGCTTTTCAATAGCAGAGCGCTGCAGGAACTGCTTGATGGGTGAGGGAAGGCAGTTTGCCTCTTTGAGGAGCTATTTGGTCCCAAAAGAACTTTTCTGGCTGCTGAGAGGGCTTTATGCTGCTTTTCACGGGTTCTCATGATGATTCACTGCCTCTGTAAGAAGTCTAGTGCTCAGCGCTTGCCAGCTCCACTGCTGCCCAAGCCAAGGCGTATCAGATCATTGCTGTTCATTCCTCCCCTGAGATGTTCTTGCAAACAGATGTGACAAGCTTAGCACACAGAGACATTGCTATGACAGACACATGGGCCCCCAGTTCCTGAAAGCTCCTCAGGGCTGACACTCAGGCATGGACTTACATGAGGTCACGGATGAGGTCCTTGGTGACAAGGCGGACGGTTTCAGGCTTGTGCCCACAAGCGGATGATGTTTTCTGGACAGTTTGCACATCCCGAAGGATCACAATGGGGCTGCCAGACCGCGACCGCTGCAGGTTCTGCGAGGAAGAATGACATTTGCTCCCGGCCACCACCCCCCCATACCCATCTCTCTTCCCCCTAACTGCTGGGCACACAGGTACACCAGACGCATGCCTGGCTGGAGATATGAAGGGGTCACGAATTTCTGTCAGCTCAGTTTTCAGCGAGCATTCGTGATGCTTTTTGACAAACACCTTGTCGCACCGCCAAGTTCAATGAAGTCTGGGCAAAGGAGGTCGTTTTTGCCTCGACAGCATCAGCTTGTCCCCAGCTGCAGAGGCCTGGCCAGAGCACGGAGAGAATTGAAAATACAGCATTTTATCCCCGCAGCATTGGGTTTAATCTAAAAATTTGGACGCTGGTCTCTTTCTAGCCTGTTTTACCCAAATCTGAAGGAAATGGCCAGGTAACAGATACTTTTCTGAGACAATACCCAGCAAATACACAAGCATTGGCTCAGCTAACTTGAGCTGATAACAGTTGCAGTCTCCCCTCTCCTTATTTGTGGGGACTGGCACCTGTGACCTGCTGAACTCCACGGATTCTGGCAAGAGCAGGAAAAAAACGGCAGAAATAAAGTGAGACTGAGCCAACCTCACAGAGGGTGAGCAGAAGGGGCCTAGCAAGAGGAAAGTGGGGTACTCCTTGAGGTTGCCTTCTGCAGGACAATAAATCAACAGATGGCAACCTGCTTCCTGGTTTGCCAGCACTGGATCCTGGACAGAAATCAGCCCTCCTAGTACAACCTGCCCTGAAGTTGGTCCAGGTCCCTTTGCTTGAGCCAACACTGCCACCTAGTGAAGTGTCACCTAGTCTCGGTGGTGACTCACGAGACCTGGAGGGTGCTCCTGCCGCCTGTTCTGAACACGCCAGACTGGGGATGGGTGGGAGGTGCCCACGGCAGAGGTGGGAGCAGCCCCAGGACAGCACGCAGAGCCCTTATCGATGCACATCTTCCTCTGGCAGCTCCGTGAGGACTGCTGCAGCACAGTTCAGCTCAAGTGAAGCAGTAAATCCCGAACGCGCCTGGCTCTGCAGAACTGCAGCCCTTTAGTTGGGTCACAGTCTCTCTCAAAGGCAGGAACGCACAGCATATGTCACCCTGAGGTAAAGATCATTTGGGCGCAGCCCAGTATCAGAGCAGTGTTGGCCATCCGGGCAGAAGAGAATACCCCAGGAGCACTTTTGAAATAATAGGGGAGACACTGGTTTGCAGAGCTGGAGAAACCGAAGCTCCTTCTTCACTGACCAGCGGAGCTAGACAATCCCCATCGAGGTGACCCGACTCTGACACAGCCAGTTTTGAGGTTCAAGGTACGGCTTCACAAAGCCAGCATGCTTCCAAGAGTACAACCGCAGGCGTAGGCTTCCCAGCTAAATCCTTACCCAAGAGGCTATATACCACAGGGGTAAAAGGAACCACAAGAGATGATCTGAGGTACAAGTAGATGTGTGGTTTTCTTTGTGCTTCTATTTATTATTTCAGCTTTAGAATTCTAAGCAGCTGCTGGAATAAACACTTTATTCCCTATAACCAGGTTGGCGCTGAGCACAGTTTCTTGGTAACAAACTACCAAGATTTCCATCCTACTAGTCTGGTGATCCTGAACCAAGGACTCTTTCCGTAGCCCACACCGCAGATATCGGGGCAGTAAGATGCTGTTCCCCTTCTTTGTTTTCTAGTTCAAGGGAGCAGGTTACCAGGAGCAGTTCCTCGGCACATGCAGGTTAGGGGGAAGATGTCTGGCTCCCAGGACAGGGGAGCACGCAATACTCCATCTATAGGGAACAGTAACAGACCTAGCTCATCTAAGAGACACAAAGTTTGAGACTCAGAGAAATCGGGCCAGGATGTAGGTACAGCCACTCAGTGCAGTTAACCTCATGTCACTCTAGGAGCTTTTATAAGGAACTTCCTGCCTTTTATGCACTTCAGTTCTCAGCAATATCAATCGCTTACCTATCAGTCACTGTGGGCGCCAAGTGTGAAATGTTGAATTAAAGGGTTTAACACTGAAACACCCTTACAAACAAAGATAATAGTATTATTCATTGCAGCGAGCCTTTATGTTTTCCTCAAAGCCAGGAGAACTCCTCCGAGTAGATGCAGATTAGGCTGCGCAATCACACATCTCGAGGAACCCAATTAGCATTCATATGATTATTACAACATTTTATATAACTACCTTGAAGGCCTCTGAGATAATAAATTATTAACCTGCCTTGGGCTCATCTGGCTGACAGTGTTTCAAGGTACTCGTTCGCACATGAATCCAAGGACTCCCAGACTTCAGATCACGTGCAGTGCACACTCCCAGTCTTCTGCGCCACGAAGTGAACTGCTTGTACAGCCTCCAATTTCAAATCAGAGGTAATTTTTAATATGCATTTTCTTCCTCTCCTCTGATTATTTAGAAAAGTCAAAAGAGTGGCGGCAAACGTTTTTGAAAGATTTGTTCTAAGCGATAAGGCTATACGATAGGAAGTTCCAGCCACAAACGCACACCCACTCGGAGAAACAAATGTATTGAATTCTACTAGCTGCAGTCCACCTGCTGCAGCTAGCCACCAGCCACTTCAGGCTGCCAGCCACAGCTGGCAAGCAGCCCCGCAGCTCCTGCACAACAACAATTTTATCAGCATTTTATCAGCCAAAGAGACAGTGAGTGTTAGAGGGGCTAAATACTGTAAGTGTCCAAATCTGTGGCCTGGTCCTTGCATCTCAATCTGTGTCGGAAGATGAAAGCAGACAATATGAAAGGGTGGGGAAGAACTCAAGACTGCAGGGTGAGAGCCATAAATCCAGCCTACCCAGTGGGGCAGCACCTGGGAGAGTCAATAAAGGAGCTGGGGAAAAGAAGAGGTGGGGGGAGGTTGTCTAAAACATCACCTTTCTCCAGCGTTTGAAGGCCCTGGTCACTTTGACTGGAGAATGTCATCTTCCACCTCAGAGTCTGGAGCTCTTCCCTCAGCTTTCTTTCGACAGCCAGGGGAGAGCAGAGGTACAAGAGGAGAGGAAGTGAGTGTTTTCCTTACAAGAATCAGAGAGGAAAGAGTTGTTGCTCTCTGTTTATCTGCTAACTCAACGACCAGGGCACTCAGCCAGGAGGTCAGAGACCTGCTTCAATTCTTTCTTGTATCCAAGGGAATTGAATTCATAGCTCTCAGAAGAAAATCCAAATCTATTGGCCACAGGCTGTTCTGGAAGCTTCCAGCCCCTGCTCCAAAGACTCTCTATATATCCCACATTAAACAACTACCATCTAACACACAAGTCCTGTAACGTGGGCTCCTCTCACAGAATCACAGAATGGTTGAGGTTGGAAGGGACCTCTGGAGATCATCCAGTCCAAGCCCCCTGCTCAAGCAGGGTCCTCTAGAGCACGTTGCCCAGGATCCCATCCAGATGGCTTTTGAACCTCTCCAGGAAAGGAGACTCCACCACCTCTCCGGGCAACCTGTGCCCGTGCTCCGTCACCCTCACAGCAAAGAAGTTTTTCCTCAGGTTCAGAGGGAGCTTCCTGTGCTTCAGTTTGTGCCCGTTGCCTCTCGTCCTGTTGCTGGGCCCCACGGAGAAGAGTCTGGCCCCATCCTTTTGACACCCTCCCTTCCAATGCTTATATACACATTGATCAGATCCCCCCGAGCTTTCTCTTCTCCAGGCTGAACAGGCTCAGCTCTCTCAGCCTTTCCTCACAGAAGAGATGCTCCGGTCCCCTAATCATCTTTGTAGCCCTCTCCTTCACCCCGGTGTCTCAACTACTAAGCTCGCTTTGTCTCAGTAATTAACTAATTATCTTCTGATAAGTGAGGCGTTTCTAGTGGCATCAACGAGGACAGAGTCACATGCAGCCTCTAGTCTGGTGGTTGTGGCACTCTTCTGGAAGGCAGGGATGGATTTTGTACCCTCCCAGCTTGAGGGAGGACTTGAACTTAGGTCTCCCACAACGTGGTAAGGAATTAAAATGGCTGAGCCTCTGTGTGCAGAAACAGTGGCTCACTCACTCGCACACAGAAGGAAGGAAGTGGCCACCGCAGCTTTCTGTGCAGAGCCCAGCTTGGCAGCGATGCTCTGGGACAGACAGACAGACCATTACCACTGGGGAAGGTGATCTTGGGGTTATGACAGGCTTATGATAACATCAGCTCAGTAACATCACAAAAAAAACCCCAAACCAACTGTATCAAATGCTAGGAATTAGCAGGAAAATAAGACCTCGCTAGGACATCTTTCTTTGCCACTGTGCAAGCGCCTGCTGGCTCTGAAGCTGGATGCAGTCCTGGTTCCCTCAACTCCGAGGGGACTCAGAGGGGACTCAGAGGGGACTCAGAGGGGACTCAGAGGGGACTCAGAGGGGGCCAGCAAGGGCAGCTCACGGTGTGGGACTGCTTCCGTATGAGCTATGAAGATTTAACCCAGGACAGTTGGAAAAGGGGTGATTGTGGGAGCAATACGGAGGGATATGGTGCTGTCAGTGAGACAGAGAGGGAGAACAAGTCCTCTCCAATAAGGGAGTTCGAGTGAGCAGGGTGCGGGCTCAGGGCTGACAGAATAGGTGCAAGGACAGGGGTACCAGGGAGCTCCCTGCCCTGGGACACGGCAGGCGCACCCCGCGGTTGGGGAGCGGGATCCTGACGTCGGCAGGGTCCTGGGCAGAGCGTGCCGCAGTGGGGGCTGCAACCCGCCAGCCCCGTCTCCCCGGGGGCTGCCTGGGGTTTGGACAGGCAGCGGTGTCCCCTCTCAGGCCCCCTTACCCGGGCCTCCCCGAACAGCGACTCGTCCACCTCGGCGCTCCGGGCCCTGCTCCGGTACCGGTACCGGCCATGGCTCCGGGACCGGCTGGAGGCGACGCTCAGGGGCGCAGAGATGCTGGTGGGCTGGGGGGAGAGAGGGGCTGTGAGCGGGGCATGGCGGGGGGGGACCCCGGGGAGGCAGCACCGGGGACACTGGGAGGGGGGACAACCGGGGGGGGACACCGGGGAGGTGGCGCTGGGGACACTGGGGGGGGGGAACGAGGGGGGGACCCCGGGGAGGTGGCGCTGGGGACACTGGGGGGGGGGAACGAGGGGGGGACCCCGGGGAGGTGGCGCTGGGGACACTGGGGGGGGGGAACGAGGGGGGAACCCCGGGGAGGTGGTGCTGGGGACACTAGGGGGGGGAACCGGGGGGGGGAACCCCGGGGAGGTGGCGCTGGGGACACCGGGGAAGGAGGAGAACCGTGGTGGGGGGGAACCCCGGGGAAGGAGAACCGGGGGGGGGGGGGAACCCCGGGGAGGCGGCGCTGGGGACACTGGGGGGGGGGGAACCGGGGGGGGGGGGACCCCGGGGAAGGAGGAGAACCGGGGGGAGGGGGGGGCTACCCCGGGGAGGCGGCGCTGGGGATGCCGGGGGGGGAGCCGGGGGGGGACCCCGGGGAGGTGGCGCCGGGAAGGGGCTGCGGCCGCGGAGGGGCCCGGGGCGGCCGCACTCACCATCCCGCCGCCGCGTCTTCCGGCGGCCGCTGCCCGTCGCCGTGGCAACCTCCCCCCCCCCGCTGCCCTGGGCAACCGCCGCGCCGGGCGGGGCTTCCCGCGCGCACGCGCGCCGGGGCCACCGGGGGCGAGGCCAGAGCGGCTCGCGACGGAGAGCGGCGCTAGGCGGCGGGAGGGGGCGCTCTATGGTGGGGGGGGGGGGAGCGCACGGGCACGCGCGCCCGCGTGCACACGTGCACACGTGCAGGGCGACACGCGTGTGCGGGCAGGCCACAGCGGCGGGCACACACGTGGGCACATGTAGAGGCTCTCGTGCGTGTGCACCAGCACTGCCTCCACAGGTGGAGTAGAGGCTGATGCACGTGTAGAGGCTGATGTGCGCGCACACAGATACGCCGTGGTGGCACGCATGTGTGCGCACACACGTGTTCACGTGGTCTGGCATGCACTGGTAGGCACCCGTGTGCACACGCGTGTTCTTGTGGTCCGGGACACGCCGGTAGGCACCCGTGCGCACACGCATGTTCACGTGGTCTGGCATGCACTGGTAGGCACCTGTGCGCACACGCGTGTTCACGTGGTCTGGCATGTGCCGGTAGGCACCCATGCGCACACGCATGTTCATGTGGTCTGGCATGCACTGGTAGGCACCTGTGCGCACACGCGTGTTCACGTGGTCTGGCATGCACTGGTAGGCACCTGTGCGCACACGCGTGTTCACGTGGTCTGGCATGTGCCGGTAGGCACCCATGCGCACACGCATGTTCACGTGGTGTGGCATGCACTGGTAGGCACCCGTGCGCACACGCGTGTTCTTGTGGTCCGGCACGCGCCGGTAGGGACCCGTGCGTACACGTGTGTTCACGCGGGCCGGCACGCGCCGGTAGGCACCCGTGTGCTCACAGCCGCGCGCCCGCGTGGCGTCGCAGCACTGCGCAGGCCCCGCGCAGGCTGGCCGGGGCGCCCGTGCTCGTGCTGGCTCACGCCCGTGTGCCCTGCTGCGGGGCCGCACTGGGAAGCACACGCGTGTGCGCGCGCCTGTGGGCCCGCACGTGGGCACACCGACCAGCTGGCGCGCGCACTGCTGGGGGCAGAACACTGCTAGGGGCAGGCGTGTGCACGCGCACGCAGGCCTGCGCGCCCGGGGGGCGCAGGGGTCCCCGTGTCCCCGCCGGGCCGCGGTGTCCAGCCGTGTCCGGGGAGCCCAGCCCTGCCAGGCTGCCCACGCGTGCCCAGCCGCGGCACCCCGTGTCACCCTGCCCGCACGTGCCCAGCCGCGGCACCCCCTGTGTCACCCTGCCCGCATGTCACCCTGCCTGCGCGTGCCCAGCCGCAGCACCCCGTGTCACCCTGCCCGCGTGTCACTCTGCCCGCGCATGCCCAGCTGTGGCACCGTCACCCTGCCCGCGCGTGCCAAGCCACAGCCCCCCCATGTCACCCTGCCTGCATGTCACCCTGCCCACACATGCCCACTCGTGGCCCCCCCGTGTCACCCTGCCCGTGTGTCACCCTGCCCACGTGTGCCCAGCTGCGGCAACCTGCCCATGCACAGCACCCTGTGGGTCACCCACCAGGTGTGCCCAGCCGTGTCTCCCTGCCCACATGGCACCCTATATTACCCAGCCCCTCCATGTCACCCAGCCGTGTCACCTAGCCCAGCTGTGTTACCCTGCCTGCATGTACCCTGCCATGTCCCCCTGCCCATGAGTACCCTGCCGTGTCACACAGCATGTGTCACCCCACCATGTCACCCAAGCCAGCTGTGTCACCCAGCCCATGTGTACCATCACCCCACCATGTCACCCAGCCCGTGTGTACCCTGCCGTGTCACCCAACCATGTGCACCCCATGTCACCCAGCCCGTGTGTACCCTGCCGTGTCACCCAGCTGTGTCACCCCGCCCGTTTGCACCCCATGTCACCCTGCCATGTCCCCCAGCCCAGCAAAGCCCCCCTGCCCGCATGTGCCCCACGTCACCCCGCCGGGTCCCCCAGCCCGCGCGTGTCCCCATCGCCCCACCACGGCCCCGTCGCCCCCCGGCCCCTCTCCCCGGGCGCCGGCACGAGGCTGGGAAGGCGACGGGTGCTTTATTGGCAGCGGGGCGGCCGCGGGCCCCGGCGGGACCGCGGCGCCGGCGAGCGCGGCGGCAGCTCCAGAGCGGGGGGCGCGGCGGGGCCGCTGCGGCAGCCCACCCCCGTGGCGTACAACCCCCCCCAACCCCAAATAACAATAAAAAAAGAGACTTTGGTCCGAGAGAGAGCGGCGGCGCGGGCGGCCCCGGCCCTGTGGTCCGCGGCGAGGTGGGGGCGGCGAAGGCGGCGGCGCGGGGGGCGCTCAGAGGATCTGCCGGGGCATGCCGTAGCCCGTCATGCCCGCCTGCGAGGCCCCCCGGTTGGTGCCCATCTGCAGCCCGATGACGCTCTGGCCCTCCTTCAGCTTGTCCTCGGAGAAGACGCGCCGGTTCTCCTGCGACTTCCTGCGGGCACGGGGCGGCTCAGCCCCGCGGCGGCCCCCGGCCCCGAGCCCACCCCACCACCGCCGCCCACGAGGGGCCACTTACTTGGGGAACCAGTTGGGGTCTCCCACGAAGAGCCCGTCGCCCTTGGTGACGGCCAGGCTGCCCAGGTTCATCAGGGTCCGCTGCACGCAGGCCATGTTCTTCCCTGCAAGGGCCCCGCGCTGCGTGAGGAGCTGCCCCCGGCGCCACCCCGCCGCGGCTGCCCCCGCCACCACCGCCGCCGCCGCTCACCTTCCCAGAGGTCCACGGTCTGGAAGATGTCGGTGGCGGCGATGCCGTAGCGCTCGGCCGCCTGCAGGAACTGCGAGATCTGCTCCATCTGCTTGAAGGCCATGGTGGAGGCCTGGATCTTGGCCACGGGCCCTTGGCCCCGGGGGTGGAGGCTGTTGATGAGCCGGCACAGCACCTGGGCGGGAAGGAGGGCACCATGGGCGAGCCGCGCCGCGGGGAGCGGGCGGCCGCAGCCCCCCGCTGCGGAGGGCGGCCAGCCCTGGCGGTACTCACGGTGCCGTCCTTCAGCCACTGCTGGAAGTTCTCCCTGCCGGGCTCGGGCTGCTTGACGTCCCCTCCGCACTGGGCCAGGATCCACTGCACGAGGATCTGCTCCAGCTCGGGGTCGTACTGCCGGTCGATCTTCTGCTGCACCTCGCGGCTGAGGCCGTAGGATGGTCCCCTGTTAGCCATGGCGACGGCGCGGTGTCTGCGAACAGCGGCCGGGGCCGTGCGGTGAGCGCCGAGCAGCCCCGTGCCCCGCTGGTGTCCCCCCAACCCAAACCCAAGCCAGCCCCCTCCGGCGTCCCACCACGGGCGCGAGAAGGACCAGCTAGGGCGCGGGCTGGTGGCGGGTAGCTCGGCGCCTGCCCCGGACAGGGACCTGCCCCAGGCGCCCTCCGGGAGCGGGAGCTGCCAGCACGGCAGGACGGGCTCTCTGGACGTCCGGTGCCGAGCCTTATCGCCGGTGCCAGGCGCTGCCCGGGCTGCGCCGGGCCTGGCCGGAGCGGAAAGAGCGCTCGCCGCTTCCTGCCCCGCGCCGGCTGGGAGCGGGACCTTGCCAGCATCTCGGTGCCCCGCCGGGACCCGGACCCGGGTGGCCCCACGGCGCTCAGCGTCGCCCGGCGAGCAAGGGAAACGCCGCAGCCCGGCGCTCGCCTGCACCCGCTGGAGGACCGCCGGCCGGGGGAGCAGCGCCCCGGCCCCGCTCCGCGCTGGGGTCGGGCCCCCGGCCGGACCCAGCACCCCTGGTTTCGCCTGGCTCGCCCGGCCCCGGGCCGCGCCGGCAACGCCGAGACTTGGCACGAGCTGGCTGCCGGTCGAAGCTTGTTTGCAAAGTTCACCAGCCCGCTCCACGCCGCCAGGCTCCGCGCCAGATCCGGGACGAGCCCCGAGCGCGGGGCCGGGTGAGCTCCCGCCCCCGGGCCGCGGGTGGCTGTGCCGGGAGCGCCCGGGAAGCGCCGTGGAGGAGGGCGAGGGGGGACGGCAGCCCCGGCCCCGGGCACGGCCTCGTCCTGCCCGCCGGGCTGGAAACGGGCTCGCGGGCAGCAGCGCCGGCGCCCCTGCTCGGCCCCAGCCCCCGGGGCTGGGCACCGCCGCTGCCAAAGCGCCTCCGACGGCGTCTCCCGGCTCGGCACCCGGAGCCGCCCGCGCTGGGAAGCGCCCAGGTGGCGCAAGGTGCCCGATGCGGCGCGCTGGGACACGAGGCTCCCACGGAGACCACGCGCTGCCCTGCCGGAGAGCAGGGCGCCCGCACAGCCGCGTCTTCTCCTGCCCCATCCCAGCGCAAGCCGGGGCCCCCCCGTCACCCTCGGGGACGGCACGGTGACACCCACCACGGCATGAGAAAGCAGGAGCGCTGCCTGCGGCGCGCGCCCCTTGCCCCGGGGCGGGAGCGCTGGCTGCCGTGCCTGGGGATGGGGGTGGCCGCCACCAGCCCCGGTGGCCCCGTCCCAGGTGGGGACACGTGGCAGCCGCGGGCCCCTGGGGCTCGGCCCAACCCGCGCTGGACGGGGCCAGGCTCACCGGGGGCGGCAGGCGCGGGGCAGAGCCGGCCCCGCCGTTACACGGGTGACCTCGGCCGGAGCGCAGGGCTCACGTCACCAGCAGAGGAGCAGCAGCTGGTGGCCGCTGCCCAAACCCTGGGGGAGGCGGGGACGAGCGTCCCCGGCGGGAGCACCAAGGCTCACTCCCCGCATCCAGATAGCGGGAAAAAATATGTCTATATCCACAGATATACGAGCTCTCAAACGGCAGGGAAGCAGCCGGCAGCTCGAGGGGCGGCCGCGCTACGCCTCGGCACCCGCGCCGCCCCGGGGACCCCGGAGCGCCCCGGCCAGCGGGCTTCCCCGTCGCCGCACGGCAGCGGCCGCCTGAGCCCAGCGGCTCGCCGGACCCACGGGGCGACGCTCGCCGCCCGCCCGCCCCGGGACTGGCAGGGCCGCGGCGGGAGCCCCGCGCGCCCGGGCTGGGGCGCAGCCAGCGCCCGAGCGGGGAGGAAAGCCGCTTCCCAGGAGCGCTGGGAGCGCCAGGCCGGGGGCCAAGGCGGATTAGGAAACAAAGAGGAGCTGAAATTGGTGCAGACAGGGCTGATTTCCCGACACAGCTGGGGCTTGCCCAGACGGGAGGGGAGGGCCGGACCCAGCCCCGCGGCCGCTCGCGGACCCCGTAGACGCCGCGGGGCCAGCGGGGAGGCGACCGTTCCCAGTCCGGCCGGGACACAGGCACCCCGGGGACCCCATAGGCACCCCAAGGGCAGCGGGGAGGGGACAGTACCCAGCCCGGCCAGGACACAGCCCTCCGGGGGACCCCCCAGAGCCACTGGGCTGGGACGCAGCCACCCTGGGGACCCCACAGGCGCTCGTGGAGCAGCAGGGAGGGGACGTGACCCAGCCTGGCCGGGGCACGACCACCCCGGGCACCCTGCTGACACCCTGGGGACGGCAGGCAGGGGATGCGCTCGGGACACTGCCACCCCAGGGACCCTCCCGACCCCCGGGGCGCGGCAGGGAGGGGACCGTGCCCAGGGCACCGGAACGGCGGGGCCGGAAGCCGCGCCCGGCAGCCGCTTCCCGGGCGCGGCCGCGGGAACCGACCCGCTCGGGGCGGGGCGCACCGGCACTGCCCGGGCCCCGTTACACCGGCCCGGGGCGGGGGCTGGGGCGGGGGGGGGCGGTCGGGGGCAGCCCGCCCCGGGGCGAGCGGCCCCGCTCCGTGCCCGGCTCCGGCCACTCCGGGGCAGCGCGGCGGTGCCGCCGCCGGTGCCCGCCCGCCCGCGGCCACGTGCGCGCGGCGCCCCGCGGAGCGGCGGGCGCGGCCCGGTGCCCCCTACCTGCGGCGCGGCGCCGATCCCCCGCGGTCCCGGTGCGGCAGTGGCGGATGCCGCCGCCCGCGCCCTTTTCACGGCTGATGTCAGCGCGGCCGGGGGCGGCCCGGCGCCGCCCGCTCCCGGGGCGGGCCCGCGCCCGGGGCCGCGCCGCCGCCGCCGCCGCCGGCAGCCCCGCCCGGCGCCCGCGGAGCGCGCTCCTGCCCCGGGCGCGCAGCGCAGCGCAGGGCAGCGCAGGGCAGCGCAGCCCGCCGCCGCCGCGGGGCACAGCGGCCGGGCAGGCCCGGCTGCGGCGGCGGGGGACCGGGTGGCCGCGGGGGGACCCGGTGGCCACAGGGGCCGTGGGGGACAGGGTCACCTCGGTGGCGGGGGACCGGGTGGCCACAGGGGCCGTGGGGGACAGGGTCACCTCGGTGGCGGGGGGACCCGGTGGCCACAGGGGCCGTGGGGGACAGGGTCACCTCGGTGGCGGGGGACCGGGTGGCCACAGGGGCAGTGAGGGACAGGGTCACCTCGGTGGCGGGGGGACCGGGTGGCCACAGGGGCAGTGAGGGACAGGGTCACCTCGGTGGCGGGGGACCGGGTGGCCACAGGGGCCGTGGGGGACAGGGTCACCTCGGTGGCGGGGTACCGGGTGGCCACAGGGGCCGTGGGGGACAGGGTCACCTCGGTGGCGGGGGGACCGGGTGGCCACAGGGGCCGTGGGGGACAGGGTCACCTCGGTGGCGGGGTACCGGGTGGCCACAGGGGCCGTGGGGGACAGGGTCACCTCGGTGGCGGGGGACCGGGTGGCCACAGGGGCAGTGGGGGACAGGGTCACCTCGGTGGCGGGGGACCGGGTGGCCACAGGGGCCGTGGGGGACAGGGTCACTTCGGTGGCGGGGGGACCGGGTGGCCACAGGGGCAGTGAGGGACAGGGTCACCTCGGTGGCGGGGGACCGGGTGGCCACAGGGGCCGTGGGGGACAGGGTCACCTCGGTGGCGGGGGACCCGGTGGCCACAGGGGCCGTGGGGGACAGGGTCACCCTGGTGGTGGGGGACCGGGTGGCCACAGGGGCAGTGAGGGACAGGGTCACCCTGGTGGTGGGGGACTGGATGGCCACAGGGGCAGTGGGGGACAGGGTCACCCTGGTGGTGGGGGACCAGGTGGCCGCGGGGGGACTGGGTGGCCACAGGGGCAGTGAGGGACAGAGTCACCGCGGTGGCAGGGAACCGGGTGGCCGCAGGGGGACAGGGTGGCCAGAGGAGCAGTGAGGGACAGGGTCACCCCGGTGACGGGGGACCGGGTGGCCGTAGGGGGAGAGGGTGGCCACAGGGGCAGTGAGGGACAGGGTCACCCTGGTGGTGGGGGACCGGGTGGCCACAGGGGCAGTGGGGGACAGGGTCACCTCGGTGGCGGGGGACTGGGTGGCCGCAGGGGGACCGGGTGGCCACAGGGGCAGTGAGGGACAGGGTCACCTCGGTGGCGGGGGGACCGGGTGGCCACAGGGGCAGTGAGGGACAGGGCCACCCTGGTGGTGGGGGACCGGGTGGCCGCGGGGGGACAGGGTGACCACAGGGGCAGTGAGGGACAGGGTCTCCCCGGTGGCGGGGGACCGGGTGGCCGCGGGGGGACTGGGTGGCCACAGGGGCAGCGGGAGACAAGGTCACTGAGGTAGCAGTTGGAGACAGGCCTGCATGTGGCAGGGGGAAAGACTGGCTGTGATGGGGACAGGGTGGCCATAGTGGCAGTAGGGGACAGGGTCACTGTGCTGGCATTAGGGGATGGGGCTTGGCTGTAGTGGCAAAGGGACAGTGTCACTGTGGTGGCAGGGGGACAGGGTCTCTGTGGTAGCAGTAGGGGACAGGGCCCAGCGGTGGTGGCCAGGGAACCAAGTCATCACGGTGACAGGGTGGTGGTGCTCACAGTGGGGGACAGGGCCTGGCTGTGGTGGCAGTGGGGTTGGTCACTAGGGTGGGAGGGACAGCTGTGCCCTGGCTGTGGTTGCAGGTGGTGGCAGGGGGACAGGGTGGCTGTAGTGGCAGCAGGAGACAGCAGAGGGGCCATGCTGGGGCCATGCAGCCACCTGCCTGGCTCGGTGGCTCTGGGCACGGGGCAAAGCCCCGCCATGGGCGCCGTGGGAGAGGAGCGGGGGGGCAGCCCCGTGGGGACACGGTGGCCCTGGTCGGGGGGGGGGGGGAATGTGGCGTCCCCGCCAAGGCAGGGAGGGACGGCGGCGGCGGCAGTTGCACAAGCCTCGTCTCCATGGAAAACGGGGCCAAAACAACAAACAAAGCCTCCGCCGCGGAGCCACCCGCCGCCTCCGACGGCCCCGGGCGGCAGGGCCACCCTGTGCAGGGCTCTTTCGTCCCCCCCCACGTCCCCGCACCCCAAAACCTGGGCCCCAGGGTGCCACTGCCTTCGGAAGCTCCTGGATGGGCCCCTGGGGACAGTGCTGCCACCGGCACAGTGGGGACGGGCCCTGGAGCAGAGCTGCTCGGTGGTTAGGGGGTGTGTGGGGACGGTGGCCCTGCGCCCGGGGGGACACGGGCGCACGCACAGGCGTGTATGCCCGCGGGCCGCCCTGCGAGCACGTGGCTGGGGACTCCTGGCAGGTTTTCCAGCGCCTCGGGCCTGCCGGGACGCAGCACCCAGGGGCCACCACCCTGGGACACGGTCCCCGAGCCCGTGGCTCTGTCCCCACGCCTGGTGAGGCTGTGGGGACCCAGCCAGGCTGCGGGGCAGGGCGGGGGGTGACATGGGTGCCTGGCTGGGGGACACAGGGGCAGGGAAAGTGGGGGCGACACGTGGGACAGGGCTGGGAGACAAGGGTGACACAGGGGTAAGGAGAAGATCGGGGGGGACTCAGAGGGCCAGGGCCAGGGCGACAGCCTGGGGGCTGACACAGTAGCAGGACTCCTGGCAGATAGCTTCCGGGGTGACAGAGCGAGGCAGGACCCATGGATGGGGGGGGGGGGGAGGCCCACGGTGACATAGGGGTGACACAGAGAGGAGGAGAGAGGTGACCCAGGGGCAGGACCCATGGGGGACCAGGCCTAGGGTGACAAAGACAGCAGGAGGGGGGTGACGTGGGGGTGCAGGACCCATGGTGCGGGGGACAGGCATGAGGTGACACAGGGGTGACCTGGGAGCAGGGCCCCAGGAAGACAGGTCTGTAGGTGACACAGGGGAAAGATGCCCAGGGGACATGGCCAACGGTGACACAGCGCAGAACCCCTGGGGCACATGGCCAGCAGTGACACAGGGGTGAGGCAGGGCAGGACCCCGAGGGACAGCTGGGGGTGAGACAGGGTGACATTGGAGGGGAACCCCAGGGTGCAGGGCTGCGGGTGACACAGAACAGCCCCCGGGGTGACATGGGGTGACAAGGGGTGGAACCGCCAGAGGTGACACGGGGCAGGGCCTGGGGATGACACAGGCGGGACCCCTGGGAACAGGCGGGGGAGACACCGGATGAGAGCCGCCGTGCTGGACCCCCGGGGCGGGGCGGGGCCGGGCCGGGGGTGACGGGGGCGCTCGCGGCCCCGCCCCGCGGGCGCCCCCGTGACGCGCGCACCGCAGCGTGACCATATAAGGGCAAGGAGGCGCGCGGGCCCCGCCCAGCGCCGACCCGCCGCCGCCCGTCGCGCCCAGCGCCGACCGGGGCCCTGGGCGGGGGGGGGAGGGGGGGCGGCGCGGGGAGCACCGGGACCCCGGGGGGGGGGGGAGAAGGGGCTGCGGGGAGCAGGGGGACGATGGGGGACACTGGGGCTGGGGGACTGCGGGGAGCAAGGGCAGGCTGGGGGACACTGGGACTGGGGCAGGGGGCCTGCGGGGAAGCACAGGGACACCCGGGACCGGGGCGGGGGCTGGGGCCAGACACCCTGCGGCAAACAGGGGGAGGATGGGAGGGGTCCTGCTGGGAGCACGGGGTGGGAGGAAGGATGCAGCAGGGGCTCCAGGCTGTGGGGGGGGGGGATGATGGGGAGGGCACCAGCCCTATGGGTGCAGGGAGCATGGGACTAGGATAACAGGTGCTCCCCAGGCTTGGGCTCTGGGGCAGCCAGGTGGGTGGAGGGTGCAGGGCCCCTCCCGTGGGCTTGGGGTGCACAGGGCCATGCTGCTCTCAGGTCTGTTTATTTTGCTTACGGCAGCCTTCCCCCATCACGGCTGCGTGCCCTCCTGGCCCCCCCGGCTGCACCAGAGTCCCACCGTGGGGCACGGGGCGCACTGGGGCCCTGCAGCACCTAGAGCAGCGTGGCCAGCTCAAAGCACTCGGTGTAGCCGGCACGGGCGGCCAGCCGCTGCCGCCGCTGCTGGGCCGCCTCCCTGCGGCGCCGGTAGGCCAGGAACTCCTCGCGCAGGGCCGTGCAGCGGGCCTCGGGGCTGCCCCGCTGCTCCGGGCCACCCGCCGCCTCCAGCGCGTCCGCCGACTTGGAGTTCACGGGCGACGCGCCCGGCCCTCGAGGCTCTGCAAAGAGACAGGCAGGGCCCGGCTGGATGCATGGGACACCAGCCTGGCCTGATCCTGCAACCTCCCAGCCGGGCATGTGGGAGCCCGGCTCAAGCTGGGAGCTGATGCGCTCTGCCACCCCCGCGCCTCTGTTTTCCGCGCTCAGCTTGTGGAGCTGTGAGATCCCCGAGGGCACCATAGATGGGACCCACTTCCCCTTTCATCAGGCCTGACATGGGGGTGCCTCCCACCCAAGGGGGCTCAGGGTGGCACATGGCGCTCGGGAACGGGCTCCATATCAGCACTCACTCTGCCTCTCCAGGTCACGCACGGCAATGGTGGAGACAGGCCGCGAAGGGTCCCCGCTGCGGTACAGCTGCAGAGCATCCAGGATGTCTGACTCCAGCGCAAACTCCGAGTCCCACTCATAGTTCTCATCCACGGATGTGTTCCTCCTGTGGGGCACCAGGGTGGCATCAGCAGCGGGGCCTGTGCCCACGGCGCCTGCACCCCTCCCACCCTCACCGAGGCGCAGAGCCTGTGCCGAACCCGGGGAGATACCAAGGTGAGCAATGGGGCAGTCAAGCAGGGGGCTTTCCACGAGCCGCCCTGTGCGTGGAAAGCAGGAGGTGGGTGTGAGGCCACAGGCAGGCAGCGATGGGCTGGCCCCAGCCACCATGGTCCCCACCGCCTGCAGTGACCCTAAGGCCGAGCCTGAGGCTGGGCACCTCTGGGGCTCTGTCTGTGGCCTTTGGATCACGAGGTTTCTGCCGTGGGTCCTGCGGGATGCCCGCTCCAGGTTGCCACGCGTGCTGGGATGCGGCCAGGCAGCTCCGCACTCCGTGCTGGGGCATCCCGGCCAAGCAATGTGCAAAGGCTGAGAGCTATGTGCAAAGAACGGGCTGAGCCCAAGCATGAGCCAGCTTGTTCCTGTCACAGCTCACCTCTTGCCTGCATTGGTGAGGCCTGGATCCTTCCTCAGCTTGCCCTCCTCTGCCGTAGAGCCTCCACTTTGCCAGCTGCTCCCTTCCCCGAGCAGGGTGCTGAGAAAGTTGCCCCCGAGGGATGGTGCCAGCGAAGGGGGTCGCAGGAAGGACGCGCTGCCCCGGCCGCTGCTCTGGCTGGTTAAACTGCCCCGTGGCAGCTTCTCCAGGGCAGCAGGCTCCTGCTGCCTGCATGTCTCGGGCTGCCCTGCCAGGCTCAGAGCCCAGCTGGGCTCTGCGGGGATGGCCGAGGGCACAGCCTCAGTCCTGCTGCCGGTGGGGGATGCCTGCGTCCAACAGATCGGCTCTGTGGCCAGGAGGGGGCTCGGGGAGCTGGTCCAGGTGGCGGTGGTGGGCCGCGAGGCCTTTGCAGGGCCCACCTGCAACTTGGGGGGTTTGAGGAAAGCCGTGGCTGGAGGCGATGTGGCGTTGGCACATGGGTCCATGTAGTCCGGACAGACTGTCCGCTCTGTGCTCTCTGGGGAGCCTTTGGCCCCCAGCAGGGTGGTCTCCAGGCTGCCTGGAGGCTCTGGCTCACAAGGGGGCTGCCTTGGCTCGCTTGGCTCCTCCTGGGGTGGCCAGTCGCCATCGACGCACATCTCCTTGAAGAAGGGCAGGCTCAGGTACTGGAGGATCCCGCTCTGTGCTAGCGAGCCGCCTTTTTGCTGGCTGCTCTGGATGCTGGAGCTGTCCGGGGGGGCAAGCTGCAGCAAGGGGGAGCCCTGGAGGGGCAGCGAGTCCCACAGTGCACTGGCTGGGCTTTCGCAGGGCGCGGCGCTGCCTGTGCTGTCTCGCAGCTGCTCCACGGCACTGTAAGGCAGGGTCGCTGCAGAGGCCACGGGGCTCAGGTCGATGATGCACAAGGCCGCGGCCTCGTCTGTGGGGCTGCTGCTGCCATAGCCAAAGTAGCGGCCCTGGCGGTAGCTAGAGGCCCTGGATCCCTGGTGGGCCTGCCCTGAGGCCCGGGGTCGCAGCGAGACCCCCTTCCGCCAGATGGGCTCTTTCTCCTCCGAATGGACCTGGAGGTAGGGCTCGGGCTGCTGCATCAAGGGAGGCACAGGCGAGGGGTCCCGCTGAGGGTACAGCTCCGTCTCTGTGTAGGGCAGCGCCTCAAAGCTGCCCTCCTGTGACCGCCTGTCAGTCTCCACCACAAAGCGCCCGTCAGGGCCCCGGCAGATCCGCTCCAGGGGCGCATGCTCCCCGACGTGGCTCTCATACACCGCGTACCTGGAGCTGGCCCCAGCGATGCTGAGGCCCAGGCTGGTGCCTGCCTTCTCGCCCCACAGCAGCGTCCGGCGCAGGCTCTGGTATGGAGATGCCTGCAGCTTCAACTTCATGGTACTATCTGGGCTACCAGAGCCATGAGAATTGCTGTAAAAAAGAGGAGAGTCACTCGAGCATCCCCATCCTGGCTCCTGGACTTGTCTGGCTGCACCCCATTACGGGGCAGCTTGCGTCAGGCATCTCACAACAGGTATCGTGACCCTGCATTGCTGCCACGGGGTCTAGAGTCCAGCTCTTCTCTCTGGCTTCTGATCCTTTGTTCAGCTAAAACACCCGGCAAGGGTGAGCAGAGCACCCCAAGGGAGCCCTACGCCATAGTGCATCCTGACCCAGCACCCCTCTCCCAAAGTCCCCTCAACAGCCAGCTCTTCCATCTCAGACAGCAGCAGCAGGGAAGGCCAGGCTGGCACCCGGCCCATCCCATGCCTGCCCTGAGCCAGTAGCAAGTGAATGACGGGAAGCGCAGTGAGACAGCAAGGGAGTGAGACGGGGAGGGAACATGGCATGGCGTGACTTACTGTGGAGGTGGAAGCTTCTTGCTGGGGGAGAAGACGAGTGGTGGATCTGGAAGGTCATGAGAACACAAGGGGATCACACAGCAAGCAACGCAAAGTGATGATGAGGAGACAGCGGCACCCACTCAGCCCTACTACCACCCTTTGCGACCCTCCAAAGCCCCCCCAGCCCTCAGCTGGCCTTGTCCCCTCCCTGAACACCCACCCAGCTGGCCAACGAGGTCCTGTCTCCCTGGACGTGCCGGTTCGAGCTCTCTGGAAGCCCTGGGATCCAGGCACCTGCACCCGTCCAGTTAGGTCCTACCTTGCCTTCGCTTCTGAATGCGCGCAGCACGCCGGCGGTTCATGATGCAGGCTGCCACGGTGCTGAAGATCACAGCCACGCTGAGGAAGCAGATCCCCCCGATGACCCCAGCAAGCACTGGCTGTGGCAGCAGCTCCGGGAGCTGGGTGCGAGACGGATACACCTCCATGCCTGGGCCAGGATTGGAGACACTGTTAGACACTTGATTACCTGCAGAGCATCCCGGCATAGTGGGCACGCTGGCTGCACAGCGGCCACACCACCAGCACTGCAGAGAGAAATAGTAAAAACCTTGGCTTGCTTGCCCTTCTCTGCCTCTTGGGGCTTGTCACCTTCTGGTGGACTCGCAACCTCCACCATGCCAGGTGGTGGGAGCAGGGACGCTTGGGACAAAGCTCTCCTGGTATGTAGTCCGTCACACCAATATCATGCAAGTTCCACACATAGAGATGACCTTTCTCACAGTATTAGCCTTGGTGGTCCTACTCCAGGGCCACTCTATGGGCTGCATCCCCTGGTCTGGCAGTAGGGACACTTTGGGTGGGAGCAGTAAGAAGCGGTTTCTATTTGGGAAGATCCTAGGCTACGCTGGACGCCTACTCCCTTGGTTTCTATCTCCAGGCCAGGAAAAGCAAGCGGGTTGCAGCCCAGGCCTTACCTGCTGTGGAGACGTTCACCGTGTTACTAGGATCACTGATGTAGCTGCCAGCAAAGGCCACCAGTCGAAACTCATAGAAGGCGTCCTGAGGAAGCAAAGAGCCATCAGCCTTAGCACGGTGACCAGATAAACCTTAGCCCACCAGACTGCGGAGCTGAGCAGCTCTCCAGGGTCCCCAGCTCCTCCCAGCACTGGGCAGCAGCGATATCGACCCCTCCCCGGAGCCAACCCCCTCCTTGTTGTGTCCCTGCACTTGTGCAGGGCTGCCCCATGGAAAGGCACACAGTGAGGATTTCCCTCGACAACTGCACCTTGATGAGTCCTGGCACCAACACCTGGGTCTTCGTGCTGGGGATGGAACGGTCTAACACCTCCCAGCCACCCTTGTCCTGCCGCAGCTCCAATGCGTAGCCACTCAGCGCCACTGAGAACTGACCCGGGGGCTCCCACTGCAGCAGGACCCCACGTGCAGTCTCGTTGGCAGTCAGAGCCTGCGGCGGGGACAGGAAGATGCGCATGGTCATGGCAGGCGGCTCTGGAGGCACCGTGGTCAGCGAGAAGCCTGAAGAGAAACAGGACGCGGATGTGGTGATGAGGGGAGAGTAAGGCAGGAACAGGAGCCTCCCATGTGCGCGAAGGTGCTGGGGGAACCCAAGGGATTCTGTGGGCAGCACCATGGCCCACTCTTACCCCTGGGCACGGAGGTGACGATCTGGCTGAAGGGGCCACTGCCCAGCTTGTTCTGGGCCAGGACGCTGAACTGGTAGCTCACGTCTGGCTGGAGATTCTCCACCAAGAGGTGTTGAGCTCCAACTGGCACTGACAGTGACACCCAGTCATGATGGGCCCGAGGCAGATGCTTCACCCTGAGCAGATGTGAGACCTGTAAGCCCAGAGCTGAGGGGCAGGACCCTCTGCTGCCTGGTGGGATGGATGGGGTGCTGGGATACCACATTCCTGCCCCTGTGGGACTCACAGTGGTGTGTACCAGACGCTGAACCTCTGGAAATAACCTCCGTCAAAGCCAGGCTCCCAGGAGATGTTGGCTGCCAGCAGGAGCGGGAGCACAGAGACATTGGTGACGGCATGAGGACTGGTACCTGGTAGAGAAAGCAGAGAGAAGACATATCAGACAAAAGCAGCTCAGACAACAGATGCGTGGAGGCATTTCCATCCCCTTCCAGCGCAGTGGGACCAGGGCCATTCACCCCACAGCTGCCGTCTCTGTCCTTAGGGCAGCCCCGCACCCATGGACCAGGCCTGCCTGCCAGGGACAGGTGACTCACCCAGCACGTGGACAGAGGTGGTGGTGCTGATGTGGGCCACCTGGTTGCTGGCCATGCACTCCCAGATCCCATGCTGCTCCTTGACGAGCGGACGGAAGACGAGGCTGCTGTTTGCATCCACCTGGGCGCCGTTCTTCCCCGCACTGCCCAGCTGCACAGCAAGGCGCACACATGCTGATAGCACGCGACTGACTTGACCCCACTGCAGGCTGGCTGCTCTGCAGCGACCCTGCCCATGCTGAAGCAAACGGGACCTGATGTGCTTTAGATCCACCGCCCTGGGGCCGGTGTGGAAACAGAGGCCAAAGAAGGGGCAGGATTTTGCCCTTGTTTCTTAGAGAACTGAAGACAGCACTAGCAAAGGGCCCCAGGCCTCTTGTCCAGCAGGAACCAGGCTCTCAAGAGAGATGTGACCCTGCACAGTGGCTGTGGGAACAAGGACATGCAGACTGCCCTGGGGCATGAGGACTGACGTCCTAGAGGGCAAGAGTAGCATCAGCCTCCCAGGTGGGCTCAGCTGGTGCCCCAGACCTGTGGTTCTTACCTTCACCCACGTGACAGTGGGTGGGGGATCCCCACGGGCCACGCAGGGGATCACCAGCTCCCGGCCCACCTCCTGGAAGTATTCCTCCTTGGGGCGCACCGTGAAGGCAGGAGGGTCCTGGAATAGAGTCAAGCATGGCGATGAGCTTAGTGGTAGGACGGATGGAGGCAGACCCACGGTAGGGCAGACCAAATGGCACCGTGGCACATTTGTATTGCTGCACAGTTGGGTTGTCACAAGGGTGGCGTGGCAGCACCCGTGCCAAATGGGTGCTTGGCCCAGCAGGGTGGGAGCAGATGGGGCAATGGGCTCAGGCAGCGTCACCCACCAGCTTCGTCTCACCTTGAGCAGCACGCGCGTGGGCCGAGACTCGCCAGCTGTGCCGTAGCTGTTGTATGGGGTACACGTGTACACTCCCAGTGCATCATCATTCCCCGTTGCGATGATGATGGAGCCGTCGGATCTCATGGACCAGCCAGGGAACTGGGAGACGGGGATGCTGGGGTCAGGACAAGGGGCTGGGGGTGGTGGGAAGACAGGAGTGGGTGCAAGCAGCAGTACCTTGTTTAGCTCCAGCGGGCGCCCGTCTCTAGTCCAGCTGACAGAGAGCAGAGGAGGGTTGGCCCTGGCAGGGCACCGGATCACACCCTGCATCCCCTTGGGCAGGTGGGTCTCTGGGAGCATAGTGGTCACCTCCGCTGGATCTGTGAGGACAAACAGGGCACCAAGACCTGCATGAGGATTGCAGGGGGCTCACGATCCCCACGGCAGCTGAAGGAGAACCCCCTTCACACCAGGGCCTGCAAGACCTGCTGGGCTTGCCCATGGGCACCTGGAGGGGTCCCTGCTCTGCTGAGCCTGGAGGAGCCTTTTCATGAGAGGAGCTGGTCACTGTGCCCTGGGCTCCCAAGGGGCAGCATGGCCTGCGAGGGGCTGTGGAGCCTCTTACACAGCACTGTGACGAAGGCCGAGGCAGAAGGTGGCTTCCACAGCCCATTGCTAGGGATGCAGGTGTATTTGCCAGCGTCGTTTGGGGTTGTTCTCTGGAGTAAGAGACTCCCGTCCACCAGGACGCGGACTCGAGCCTGGAGGTGGCTACAAAGAAAGGACAGGGCAGGAGAGTGAGCAGCACAGCTGGGACCATCCCCACCATCCCAGAGTGAGAGAAACTCCCTCCTCAAGCACCCAAGCAGCTCACTGCCTGCCTGTAGTGCTCAGGGGTGCCTGGATCCAGGCTTCATGGGGGCACAGCAGCTCCTGCTCCTGCTGTGCCCCAGCACTACCAGCCACATGGGATAGCCAGCAGGAGCCCATGATCACCCAGTGTCGTCCCCAGCCCCCTTCTGCCACCCCGCTTGCCAGCATGCAGTAGATCTCATTCCTGCTGTACCTGAGATGGAAGACGTTGCTGTTGCCCTGTAACCATGTGTAGGTGAGGTTGCCGGGATAGGCCTCGGCCTGGCATGCCAGGAAGGCATCTTGAGAGATGTTGACGGTGATGTTCTGAGGTGGTACCACGATGATGGGTGGCCCTGCAGTATGGGGCAGAGAGGACAGTGAGGGCTGGGGACAAGGGACGGCCCCAACTGCTCCAAAAGCTGGTCATTCCTGTGCTCCTCCCAAACCCAATCCCCGTGAGGCAGCTCCCTCCATGATCCAAGGGAGCAGGGTGTACAACACCCAGCAGGGTGCCCCACCTGGTCAGGGCTCAGACAGCACCCACTCTTACCCTGCACGAGCACACGGGTGGTGTGGGTGATGGTGCCTTCCTTGCTGGAAGCATGGCAGGTGTATGTGCCTGCGCTGGCCCGCTCCACGATGGCAATGCTCAGCGTCCCGTTCCTTACCTGCAACGGCACCCGGCGCAACCTCGTCAGGGCCACCACGGTGGCGGGAGAGGGACCAGGGCCACCTGCCCTGCTCTGCGAGCTGCCGGGCTGCAGGAGGAGCTCTATTTTGGCAGCATAGCCTTCTCCTTCCTGCAGTGAGTTACCAAGCCCTTTACCTGCATCAGCTCCAAAGGCTCTTCCCTGGGGAAGAGCCCTGGTGCAGCTTCTTCCTGGCTGGCTAGACCTGCCCTGGGGACCCCTGGGAGTCATGGCATGGCCACCAAGGGACAGGACACCCTCAGAAACATGGCACTATGGGCAGGTCCAGTGGCAGGAGCTGGGTGCCACCCTGCTGGGGACGGGCACACACTCTCCAGCCAAGCAGAGGCTCATGGCTCTGCATGCCTGGGAGACCCACAAGACCCCTGTCAAGATGGATGACGCATCACATGGACACTCGGTGGTCACAGCTCCACGTCCCTTGGCAGGAGGCTACTGGAGACCTGCCTTTCTTACCTGCACTGTGTCCCCGCTCTGGACAGCCAGGTCGCTCCTCTTCCAGGTGACAATGGGCTGGGGGTTGCCGATAGCCGTGCAGGTAAGGCTCAGCCTGTCCCGGTCCCGCACTTCGACGAATGCAGGGGGGGTTTCCAGGAAGGTGGGGGGTGCTGCAAAGACACAAACGCACCCCTGTGCTGCTGACATGGCTTGACTGGTCTTAGAAGACGAGCAGATCTGGCCCTGCGGTCTTTGCTAGTACAGGGCAGAGCAGTGATCTCTGAAGGGCCAGCTCTAGAGCAGGATCCAGATCTCTGGGAAACAAACTGGTGGCTGACACTGATCCCAGCTCTGCCATTGCAGTAGCTGCTCTTCCGGCCCTTGGGGAAGACAAACTACTCCTCACTGTCCCCTCCATCCTCACAGTCACCCTATAAATGGGGCAGCAAAGTGACGTGGCGAAGCGCAGGCACAAGGTAGCTGTATGTGCGCAGAGTGCATGGGGAAGGTCTCTCCTGGCACGCCACACAGGAGAGCACAGGACAGGGTATCCCTCGCTCAGGGTGTTAGAGCACCATCATCTGCTCTGTGAGGTCCATCCTGGCTGCCCACAGGCTAAGCAGGGAGCCTGAGGAAGGACCAGGAACAGCCTAATGGCTGGTGAGCAGGTCACCTGCCCTGACACCTGAGATGTTCTGCCTGGCACTGGCCTTCTCTGTAACTGCTTGAGTCTTCCTAGAGCACATGAGTCACCCAGTGGAGTCACCAACCTGGAGTCAGGACTCAGATGGAGCGCCACAAAAAGAGCAGATACGAGAGCAATTTGCAGCAAGGGGCAGAGCTGGCAGCAGCCTGGGCTCACTTGGGTGCAGCCTTGGAGATTTCAGGAGTGGTTTTGGCTCTGCCTGAGTCCTGTTACCTTTCCACATCACACGGACCCAACCAACTGCTAACCCTCCCAAGGCCATGCCTGAACAGGGCAGACCTGAGGCAACCTGAACCTGCTTCCAGGATTCCAAGTTCCTGTCACATCATATCACATTCATGCACATGAAGGCAGCCACAAACCCTGAAGCCCATCCCTAAGGCTCATAGCAGCACCTGCTGTGGAGTGAGGAGCTGTTAAAACTTCCAGGTCAACTGCTGCAGGAGCCTGCGCGTGCCAAGCATTGCCCCAGCCATACCGTTGACGGTGAGATGGATCCAGGTGCCGTTCTGGAAGTCGTCGTCAGAGCTGTGCCGGTCCAGGAAGAGCACGCGGCACTCGTACCAGCCTTGGTCCTCAGCGCGCAGGAGGTCGATGCGCAGTGAGGCACCTTCCTCAATCCGCACGCGACCTGCCGAGTGAGAGGCGTCCATCACACGAGCGCTGCTGCCAGCTTGGGGACGGCCGTGTCCTCAGGCTGCCTGTCTCCCTGGAGCACCCACCCACGCAGTGCTGAGCCCAGCCTCTGCCAACCCCCTCTGCCAGCAGCTTTCCTGGGGAATGGGGCCGAGTGCCCCACTTGGCAGTGCGAGGATCTGCCCCGTGCAGCTGGGACATGCTCAGGCTGCTTCCACCTCAACCTGCCGGGACTGGCAGCTCCTGCTGTGGGTGCTCAGGCTGCTTCCACCTCAACCTGCTGGGACTGGCAACTCCTGCTGTGGCTGGCCAGCTCTGTGGGGGCTGGGAACAGCCTCGCAGACAAAAGCCGGTGCAGCCATGCCAGGGTGGAGGTCAGTCAAAACAACATTTACTGCTGCACGGCTTGCTGCTGTTGGGGAAATGGGCTGGAAGTAGAGATCAGCTCTGCCATCCGCTCTCGTGCAGAGTGGCCTCAGCAAGGACCTCCTAGACTCCTGGCAATGTGGTCCCCATGCCCTGAGCGCTGCTCCCAGCAGCTGGTACACCCATGGGGAGCCCATCCTACCAACCCTCTGTCTCCCCCACACCCAAAAGCCCCTTGAGCTACCAGCCTGCCTACAAAAATCTCTCCTCACACCCTTCCGCATTGCTTCCTGGCTCGTTGGGTGCCTTTCAGGAATTGTCCCCTCAGATAGCCTTTCCCCTCGGGAGCGTCCCCCAGCTCTCTCACCCTTAGGAGCCCTGCTAAGCTCTGGGCATGTGAGGCACCCCCGCACCTTCTCCTTGTCCTGCAATGTGCAGTCTGGCTAGCCTGAACCCATCACCAGCCTGACAAGGACTCGTGGCACAAGTGTTATGACCCATGTCGGGGCTGGCCAGAGGCATGAGGCTCTCCTAGGTTGCAGGATCCTCGCTCTGAGGCCAGGGCAGCCAGCAGCCCCGCACCACACGGCCTCTTTGATGAGGAGGAGGATAAGGACCTAAAGCAACAGTGAACGCAGTCCTCTAATCCCCTGGGCTATTATCAGAGCCATAATCGGCTCAGAAGTGCAGCAGGCAATTGGCTCAGCACCCAGGCTGGGGTGCACAGACAGCACCTCCACCACCTCAGCACCCCAGGCACAAGTATGCACCCCTGAACATCGCTGCATACACTCACAGTCTGGAAAGCTCAGCCCCTCATATGCCATTGCCCCATGCTCCAGCAGGCTGGTCTGGCAGGACTGCACGTCACGGCAGGACCCAGGCCTGGCTCGCACACAGCTAGGGTGCTGACACCCTGCACTGTGCACACAGCTCTCGACTCCTCCACAGCCTCAAGATGCTCGGTCAAAGTCCTAGAGCTCCCCTAAATCAGCATCCTCATGAAGAGTTTCCAAAAAGGTCGCTTTGCTGGAAAGCGCATCAGCTCTACCCAGGACAGACGCAGCCTTTGGAAATGCTTCAAGCTGAACGAGCATGGATACGTTCAAGAGCCTTTCCCTCTTGGACACAACCCACACACGCTGACCTACAGTACATGCCTTTCCCAGCACAGGTACACACGCCAGGCAGTCTCAGGATGGCTTGCACACACGAATCAATGCTGCTGCCTCAGCACAGCAAGCCCCAAAGTTGAGACAGAGCCGCACAGACAGCTGAGGGTGTGTGTAGCCGTGGCGGTGGCCGTGGGAGGGAGCTCAGCTCAGCGCTTTGTAGGCCAAACCTGCTCCCTAGGGCTGGGGTGTCACAAGTTCAGTGTCACACAAAGTCTCCGTGCGCTGCTTGAGGCCACAGGAGCCCAGGCTCTCGCACTGCGTGGGTGCTACAGCAGCAGGACGCTGTGATCACACCCAAAGAGCCTGGGAAGGAAGAGGAGAAGTGGTAACACCTGGGCAAGCTGGTTTGAGCACAGAGGCTTGGTGGTTTAGGGACAGGATCATATGCTGGGGCTATGCAGCCCCGTGTAAACCCAGCACACGCAAACACATACAAACCATCCCCACTGGTGCCTGGTGTTGCATCCAGCCTCTGCAGCCACCACCTGCTTCTCTTAGTCTCCAATCCAGACCCATGGCATCTCTGGCAGCAGATGCCAGGCACAGTTGGAGTTGGATGTATCTGGGTGCCTCTGGCTACATCCATCACTCAGCACATGGAGCAACACCCCAGGCAAAAAAAACATCCTGCCCCAGGCATGCACCAGTGGTGCGCATACAGGGGAGCAGCCAGGTGCTAACACTGCGTGGGACTGCAGTGTCAGCCCACGGATGTCCTGGCACGAGGCTTTGCTTTGGTCTCATGAAGGAAGAACTGCGAGTCCCGCCGGAGCAGGGCTACAAGCAGGCAGTTTGGCCAGGCAGCCTGCTGCATGCACCCTGTGCCACTCAGCACCTCGCTGCAAGCTGTCTATGAGCTCCTGTGGCCTGGACATTGCTGCTGGTCCCAATATGACAGTGGCTGGTGATATCTCTGTTCTTGTGTCCCTGCTGGACCCTCCATCCTATGACCCAGAGCTTAGCTAGGGACACACAACACGTCCCTAACACTGCAAGGAGTTGGGGAAGGGGCGCAGGAGTGGAGGACAGGAGTGGAGACAGATGGGGACAGGAGTGGAGATGGGGACAGGAGCAAAGGCAAAACACCCTTGGGAAAAGGATCCCTTCCCCATCTCATTCCCACGGCTGCTCTCTCACAAGCCGAGAACCCTGCCCACGGCCTCAGAGAAGCCAGGGCAGCTGCAAGGCGCGCAGAAAGGCTCCCAAATCCCCGACAGCACTGCTCCCCGCCTGCAGCTGCCAGCTTGCGGCCCCAGAAGCCAGCCGGGAGCAGCAGGCTCCGAAACAAAGGTCCTATTGGAAAAGATCAGAGTGCCCCGGGGATACACCCCCAGCCTCCCTCTAATCCCCTAGAGCTGGCCTCAGCCCCCTCCTCCTCATTCACCACCCAGCCGATAACAAAACCGCCTTTGCCCTCCACGCAAGCATCTCCCAGTGCCTGGCAACCACCATTCAAAAGGACACAAAGGGGGCTGGAGCCCCAGCCGTTGACGGCTGCTGTGCTCGGCACCACGAGGGGCAGGGGCTGGGGTGCCCCGGAGCAGGCAATGGGACTGCCAGCCCCCTGCCCTGCTCTGTGGTAGCCCAGAGCTGGGACAGCAGCCTGTGACACCACAGGGACAGTGACACCTGGGGAAGGCTGGCTGAGCCAGCCCTGTTTCCCCAAGCGCTGGAGGGGAGCAACCCAGGAGTTTTCACAGACATGGATGCAGCTGCCCCACTTGCAACCTGCCTCTGGGACACCCCAAATCGCCACACAATGGAAGCAGGCAACAAGTGTGTGTCTGTGTGTGTGTGTCTGTGTTTGGGGGGGGAGGGGGGGCTTCCTGAGCCCTCTTGGGTGATATTTGAGCTGCTCCACCTGGGAAGGGCTGGAAGGAAGAGCTGCCCTTGGCTGCTATGTTGAGCCTGAGCTGCTCCAGGCAGCCCCTGCCCATCCCTCCCATCCCTTCCCAGCCCCCCAGGCGCCACAGAGGATTGAAAATAAGCAGCCTGCTGCCATGGTGACAACCGCCAGCCCCCCTTGCCCACCCACCTTGCCCTAGATACAGCCAACACTGCCTGCAAGCAAGATCCCCCTCCCCCAGCAGGTCCCCGCATCAGCCCTTCTCCCTGAGGACCAAACACTGGGAGCACCCAAACCTGCTCCCGCAGTCCCCCAGGGGCTCGAGTGACACTGGGACCGGTGCTGTGGTACCAGGAAGCAGGGAACGGGCTGAGAGCGCGGGCAGGATGCGGGAAGGTCCCCTCTGCTACCCTCGCGGGGGTAACCTGAACTCCCTGTTGCTGAGAGGCCCTGCAAAGCCCCCAGGCTCAGGTGACAGGACTGAGACAGAGCCAGTGCAGAGCAGCAGCCCAGTGCAGGCCTCCCAGGAAAACAGGTGCCAGAGGGTTTGTTGTCATCGCTGGTCTAACAGAGCCAGCACAGGGGTGGGGGCCACCCTGGCTCATAGTGCAAGGTTTCCCCCGCACGTGGGTACAGGCTGGCAGCAAGAGAAGCAGAGGATTGCTTCGAGGTTGGCCCTCTCCTGTGCAACCTGCTTTCACAGGCTCAATCTTACACCCAGGAAGAGGCAGCGTTTCCCTGCCTGTGCCCACATCTAGCCAGGAGCTGGGTCAGTTCAAACCTCAACATGTGGCACTTTGAAATTGGCCACTGCCTAAAAACTTATGGAGATGGGATCCTGTGACTAGAGCCTGAGAGCCCTGACCTAGGCACAATCCAGTCACCTCCACCCATCCCCACCACTCCCGCAGGAGGATTTCCATGTGTTGCTACCACAGGATTCCAGGGCACCAGGCTCAGGCCAAAATGCCAGCCAGCTGCCAGCCCTTCCCCTCCTCCACAAGAGGCTGCAAGCCTTTCCCAGGAAGATCCTGTTGCCGGCACCTCTGCATTTGCAGGGATCCCTCGAGGTCTGCCACTGCTTCACTTTAAATAACCCCTATATAGGAGAACATCCCCCTCCCACGCCACAGCCCTTCCCTAGCACAGCTTTGCTCCAAATCCCAAGCCAGCCCAGCACTGCCAATTAGCATCTTCGCTGAAATCCCCTCCCCAAGCTCAACCTTCAAGCGACCCACAGGGGCCAAAGCGATGGCATGGCAGCGTCCGGGGTGCCCACAGCTTTGCAAAGAGCTGGGTGCCAAAGGGAAGCCTGACAGTAGGGCTCCCTGCTTCCACCAGGTCTGCGCCAGTGGCCTAGCACAGCCTGACCGTTGGCCTACGGCAAAGCAAGACACTGGCTTCTGCAACTGCCACGCTCCCACCACCATCCTGGGCAGTCTCCTGGGCTTGCAGCGATGTCTCTAGAAGGATTTCACTTCTGCCCATGCTCAAAGCAAGACATGAGCAGGGCTGGCTTGTGGGATCGGACAGGACAACACACAGCCTGGCAGTAGTACCTGGCTCTTTTTGGACCTGGCAGACTGGAAAAGAAAGTTGAGGAAACACAGCAGACAGTGCCACGATCCAGCAGCACCGTGGCTGGCTCCAAGGTACCCATCACGCAGTGCCCATGGCTGTGCCATCCGCCTTGGAAACCTGCAGTCCTTCCTGGGAGTCCACTGCCCAGCGAGGGCAGGAGCAAGCTTCCACCAGGAAGCAGCCCACAGAGGGATTAGAGCAAACAAAGACCCAGAAGCAGCATCAATCCTACCTTTGACCCCAAGGAATGCCCAGCCTAGAGCCTGCAGGCACCACTCAATGCTGAGCAGGGTCTAGACTGCTCTCCACTACCCTCCCGCTCCCAGCATCTAGGAGCGGAAGATTAGTGATAGGAAGAGGATGATGTTTTGTGCTGCCTGCAGGTCAGAGCAGATCCAGACCTGCTGCTCGCTTCCCTGATAAGGGATCTTGCAGCATGCACTAGGATGGAGGTATGACACTCACACTTGAGCACAGTGGATCTGCACCACTTAGCACCCAATGCCCAGGAGCTTCTACACACAAGCAGCCAGCCACTCAGCCATGCCAGTTCGCAAGCAGGTGCTGCTGGGGGAGGGGAACCCCTGTAGCCGGAGGACGCATCAACAAGCGGCAATCGGCAATCCCTGACGTGCTGGGCGCTTCCTGCCTCAGCGGGCATCACTGATGTGTGCTGAGAAGCCTCTCCCACCTCACCACTCCAGCAGGGCAACCTCCCGCTGCTGAGCCGAGCTGTGGACTCCTGGCTCCCCTGTGGGCTGAGTGTCCAGCACTAGCATGTCCCAAATCCCCTCTGCTTCCTCCTCCTGCCATCCATCAAGCAGCTGCATAAGGTGTGTGTGTGGGGGGGGACTTGGCCCCACCATGGTGACCTCCCCATGGCCCTCTCACCGCTCCAGGCTGGAGGGAGAGCCCCACCGGGTTTGCTGTGCCTCCCCACCATCTCGGGAGCGTGATTAATGTGCTCTGACAGCGGCGGCCCTTGGCTGGGGCCCAGCCAAGGAGAGTGAGGAAGTGAGCACGGCAGGCAGGTTGTGTTCACATCGTATGCCACAGTCAGCCTGCCTGGGCTCACATCGTGCCCCAGGTCAGCCCCAGCCCCCAAGGTTTGGGCCAGCAGGGCCTTTCCAGGACCCAGGGCACAGACCCAGAGCTGCTGCTCAGACCCACACAGCCACAACACCTCAGGTGTGGGATGTGTCCCCAGCCGTGGGACTTACCTATGTACTCTGGGTCCACACGCGGCGAGTAGAGCCCGAACTTGATGAAGATGGGCAGAACAAACCCAAAGCGGACCCACTCGATCACGTAGAGAGGAGGACGGGCCTCTTGAGCGTCCAGAAGGTTGCAGCCCAGGACCGTGCTCTCTCCAACTCGTCCGATCACAGCCTGAGACTCTGCCTGGCCGTTACCTGCTGGGGCCAACACAAAAGGTTCAAGCGCTTGTGAGCAGGACCAGGACCGCTGAGGGCTGTGGCTCAGGGAACGCTATCTCTTCCCACACGTCCAAAGCAAGTGGGACTGGCAATGCCTCGACACCAGAAGCACTGGACAGGAGAGGCAAAGCAGCCGTGCGCCCCCACTCTGCCCATCCTTCAGTTCCATTGCACCTGGAGAGCAAACACAGCTTTTCCTCCCTCTCCACCACCACAGAGAAGTGCGAGCACACCTCACTCCCAGGGACATGCCGAGGAGCCTGGGACAGGAGGGTGAGGCACACACCTGAACCAGGAAGCACAACAGGATCCTGCTTCACAGCATGCTAAGAGCCAGCACCCCGCTCACAGTAGGGCAACAGCAACTTTAGGCCCTCTGAGAAGCCAGGAGCTAGCCCTGGGCTCCCACCTTCCAGAGCGGAAACACACACGCTACCACACTGTGCTCCTTGGCCGGCTGGGAGGACTCACAGGCAAGGGGTGCTGGGTGAGCACAACCCCACAAACTTGGCTCGGGCCAGCAAGTGGGGCAGAGGGGAAAAAAAACACTCGTGTGTTTGAGTGCCATCAACCCAAACGATTCCCCAGCACGCCGACCCAGCGCCACAGGGCCACCCGGATGCCTGCTCGGAGCCAGCTAGAGCGGGCTGCACCTGGCTCTGTCGCGACACCGGGAGTGGTCTCCCTGCCGGCGGCTGCTCCCAGCCCCGCAGCGAGCAGCGCCCGGCGCTGCCTGCCCCGCGCTCGGGGAAGGGGCTCCGCCGCAGCCCCCTTACCCTCAGCACCGGTGCCGGCGAGCAGGCTGAGGAGGACAAGCCATAGCCACCACCGCATAGCACAGGTGCCCGGTCGGACGCCGGCAAGCTGCTCCCTCGGCGGCCCCGCGGCCTCAGCCGCCGGCGGGGCCCGGTCGCGGCGGGGCCTCAGCGGCGGGGGCCGGGCGCCGGCGGGGTGACAGCAGGGCGTCAGCGGTCCGGTGTCAGCGGGGCGCCGGCGGGGCAACGGCCACGCGTGACCGGGTGCCGACGAGGTGGCCCCGGTGGGCGGCCGGGTGCCGGCGGGTCAGCGGCCGGGTGCCGGCGAGGTGCCGGCGGTGGCGGACTCCCCCCGACTCCGCGGCCCCGGTGGGGCGGGCTGGCGGCTCCGCGGCCCCCCGCTCCTCATGCCGGGCCCCCCCCGCGGCGGCTCAGCGAGGCCCTGCGGCACCGACCGTGCTCGGGAGGCTCCGCCGCCCTCCCGAGCCGCCCTGCGCGCACCGACCGCTCCGGTCACCAACCGCCGCCGCGGCGGGGCGGCCGCAAACAAACAAGCGGCGCCGGGGAGGGGCCGCGCCGGGCCCGGCCCCCTCCGGGCCGCCCCCGCCCCGGCCCCCGCCCCGGCCCCGCGCGCTCCGCCCGCCGCTGCGCCCCCTCCCCCGCCCTGGCGGCCCGCCCCCTCCCGCCGGCCCCCGCACCGCCCCGTTGCCACGGGGACAGCCAATCGGGAGGCACGGCGCCGCGCGCCTCGGGAGGCGGTCAATGGCAGGGCGGGGCGGGGGAAGGGAGCCGCGAGGGCTGCTGGGAGATGTAGTTCGGGTGGGAGTGGCGGGGGACGTGGGTGAGGGGTAGGGATGGGGGTCACGGGTGAGGGGATATGGGTGAGGGGACATGGGTGAGGGACACGGGTGGGGGGATATAGGTGAGGGACACGGGTGGGGGGTTGGATGAGGGCATGGGTGAGAGGCACGGGTGAGGCGACATGAGTGTGGGACATGGGTGAGGGCCGCAGATGGGGGACAAAGGGGTGGGGACATGGGTGAGGGCACATGGGTGTGGTTCATGGGTGAGGGGCACAGGTGTGGGGCCATGGGTGCAGGACAAGGATGCAGGACAGGGATGGGGGGCCGTGGGTGAGGGGACATGTGCCAGATGCAGCGAGGAGACATAGGCACGGGTTTGTGACAAACATGCAGCCTCTCTGGTGCAGGACACGGGTGTGGGACACGCATGTGGGACATGCATGCGGCACCCCGATGTGGGACACGTGTGTGCCCCGCGGCGCTGGCCAGGAGCAGCCATCACCGCCTGGCGCCGCCCGGGGCTGAGCTGTGCCGAGCCGTGCCGTCGTGCCAGGGCTCTCTGCCTGCCCTTTCCCACCCCGGCCGTCACCTCTCTAATCCCCTCCTAAATGCGTCCCCGGGGAGGGGACGGCCACCGGTGTGGTGTCCCCGGCCTACTGAGCTGAGCCGGAGCTGGGCTGGCCGCCAGGCCGGGGGCTCTGCAGGCCCTCAAGGACTCCGAGTGCAGAGGGGCGACGCGGGAGGGGACATCCCCCTGCGGGCCTGGGGCTGTGACGACGGCGCCCGGCCTCGAGGCGCCTGCCGCAGGGCCGGCCCTGCTGGCGCGACGGAGCCGAGAGGTACCGAGCGCCAGGTAGCGGCTGTGCCAGCGCGTGCCCCCGCGCAGACGGGTGGGGGACAAAGCCCCCTTGTGCCAGCCACCCTTTCCCTTGGGCTTGGAGGGTCTGCAATGCCCCCCTCCGTCAGCCCGGCCTGGGCCGGCCTGCTGAGCCTGGGTGACTATTAAGGACAGAGCTAAAGTAAGAGGAGTTAAGAGTAAATAATACTGTGGCTAAGCTGCTTTCTTGCATCTCACGGGCCCATGTGAGTCCTGCTCCCTCGGGCTTAGGCGCTGCCGGTGGAAGGCGTCTGGCCTGGTCCAGCCCTGTCCCCAGCTCCCCTGGGGCTGCGGCTGCCCCCCCGGCCGCTCGCGCCTCGGCTCCTGGCACATGCGAGCGGCCTCCGCGACAGCCCCCGATGCCGGCGCGACGTCACGGCCCCCCGCCATAGCTGCGCTGCCAACCGATGAGCCACCCCGTCACTCCACAGCGGACGGGCACTTGCAGACCCCCGGCCGGGGGCGGAAGGGGCGTTCTGGCAGTGGGGGCTAGTGGGTAGAGCCGGGCGTTGCTTTCTCCTTGCTCTATGTGGTGGCCAGCACCCCTGTGGCTACGACTTCCCTGTGGCCGGGCACCCTACCTCTACTGGGGACCAGATCCAGACCAGGTGCTGTGTTCACGTCCCCCAAAAAGGAGTCAGGACCCCACACCTGCCCTGCGCTGGGAATGGTGGGGTCCCCTCCTGCCCGGCACCCTCTGTCCAGGGCTGCTGCCCTGCACTGTGTCCGTGGGATGGCACAGTTGGGTACGGCTGGGCAGTAGGACTGGCACCCCACCAGCACCCAGGCTCTTGTGGCACCCAGCCCTGAGCGCGGGGTGCCGCGGTGCCTCTTGGAGCACGCAGCCACCCAACACCCTACTCACAGCTGCTGCAGCTGCAACAGTGGCTTCTGGCCCGGTGCGTGGGGATGGACTGGTGTGCGAGGATGCCCCGATTTAGGAAAGGGGATGATTCCAGGACACCACAGCTGCCCCGAGACAGCAGGAGCTCCCCGGGGCCCGGTTTTGAGGAGGGCAAGGTCATTTTGTCAATAGTACCAGGTGCCGTTACCCTGGCGCTTCGTTTCTGAGGGGAAAATAAGACATTTTGGGATTTCTGACCAACAGCTGGGAGGCTGCCAGAGCTGCCTGGCACAAGGCGGCAGCTCTGCCAGCTCAGGGTGGCTGGGGTGGCAGATGCTGCGGTCGCGCCCAGTGCTTCCGGCCATGTGCTGCGTGCCCGGGAATGGGGACGGTGACACTTCTTGCACTTAGGATTTAAGTGCCACCAAGGTTAGGAGCAGCTGAGAAGAGATTTTCAGGATTGGACTTTTGGACAGAGATGCCTAAATTCCAGCTAAGCTTCCTTTTAAGCATCAAAGTCCTTTGGATCCGACAGCTCGGCCATGGGTCGGCCATTGCGTGCTCTCTGACGTGGCTGTTGTCCTCAGCACCTAAATGGAGCCCGATGTCAACGCTTTGGCGTGCGACCAGCTCTTTCTGAGGGTTGGTTCCTGGTGACCAAAGCAGAGATGCTCGTGATTCCCATAGGGATGGGGCTGGGCAAAAACCCAATGGCTGGCACTCAGAGGAGCTGCATGCACCCCAGTATGCAGCTGCAGATCAAGGTGAGAGGTGCGAGCGAAGGCCACAGCTCTCCGAGACCTATGGGTGCCTCTTGGCCAACACTGCCTGGGTGCACCCTCAGGCCGCCCTAGAGTCCCAACAAGCCCTTGGGACCTGGGCGACTCTTGGGTACCAAGTAGTGATGCTTGGAGGCAAAGGGCTGATCCCTTGCCCATCCCTGGGGATGACGCAGGAGGCACAGATCACCTTGGAGCCGGTCCCAAATGCTGCGAAGCCAGAGGGAGACACTCCCAGCTGGCTGGAATAGCGGCCAAGAGGAGCGGCGCTACCTGGTGAAGCGGCAATCTGCCTGATGGGTGGGATGGGGGCAGCCCTGCTTGGGCTCTCCTGCTGATACTGGGTGCACTTCCCCCAGCCTGGGGGTCTGGGGCCTCTTTGGGCTCTTCCTTTGGAGCATTGCTGCCAATGGGCTTCACGTGGCTGATGCACTGAGGAGGCACGGAGCCTGTGGGAGCTGTGAGTGCGTGCGAGCTGGCTCCCCAAGCACAGGCCTAGGCACAGGAGAGTCCTTTAATGATAGACAGGACAGAGAGCAGCCCCTCCAAGCTGGAAAAGGCTCCCCCTCCATTTTCGGGCCTGATAGAATGACCATCTCCACCCATCTCTGCCCATCTCTGTCCAGCACATGCTGCCTCAGGGGCAATGGTGACCGTCATGCCTCCTCTCCACCCTTGCCAGTCCCACGGCAGGCAGATCCAACCACCAACGTCCCTCCGGCTCGCTGCATCCAGTGTGGAACACCCCGCTGGTCGTGGCCCCGGCATGGCACGGCAGTGGGAGATGCGGAGATGGGACTGCACCTACTTAATGCGCTGGTAGAACTGGATCACAGCTTTCTCCTGCTCGTGCGTCTCGATAGCGCCGGGCCGGAGCCTCCGGATCTCTTGGATGGCGTCGATACCGCTCATCTTCTGGGCCTTCACAAGGTAGCAGGCCAGCATGGTGCCTGTGCGGCCGTTCCCCAGCAAGCAGTGCACCGCCACAGCCTGGACAATGGCACGGTCAGCCAGCATGGGCTCGGTGCCCTGCAGGACCCCAGCAGGGAGGGAACCGGGGTGTCCCTGCTGCGAGCAGCTCGCAGCCTCACTGGTGCTCCCTCACCTTGGTGTTATCCCACAGCATCACCTACGCCTTGGTGCTAACCTCTGAAGTTATCCCTTTAGCGTCGCCTGCCCTTGGTGCTACCTCCCCCCTTGGTGTAACCCCTCAGTGTTACCTGATCTTGGTGCTCCCCCTTTGACGTTACCGCCATTGGCATTACTCCTTTGTTGGCATTACCTCTCCCCTCGCCATCACCTCCTGCTGGTATTACTCTTGGCGTTACCCCTGTTGGCATTACCCCCACTTGGTGTTACCCCCTTGGCATTACCCCCGTTGGTGCTATCTGCCTCACTGTTCACTCCTCTGCTAGTGTTTCCTCTTTGACGTTACCCTTGTTGGTGTTATCCCCTGGGATGTTACTCCTGTTAGCGTTAACCCTGTTGGCATTACAACCTTCCCACGTCGGTGTTACCTTAATTAGCATTACCTCCGTTAGCGTTACCTCCCCCTTAGTGTTATCCTCATCGGCATTACCTCCTCCTTAATGTTACCCCTCCTTGGAGTTATTCTCATCAGCGTTACTCCGTTGGAGTGGTTCTCATTGGTGTCACCCTCTCTGGGGTTCCCCTCCTGCCCTGTGGTGCTATTCCCATTGGCATTACCCTGCCTTGGCGTTATTCTCATTAGCGTTACCCCCCCAGCATTATTCCCATTGGCGTACCCCCACTGATGTTCCTCCCTGGCATTACCCCCCCCCCTTGGCATTACCCCCATTAGCATCACCCCTGTTGGCATTTCCCCCCCTTGATGTTACCCCCTCTTGGTGTTATTCTCAGTAGCGCTATCGCTGTTGGTGTTACCCCCTGCCTTGGCATTATTCCCATCGGCGTAACCCCGCCTTGGTGCTACTCCCCCCGCTGGTGTTCCCCCGGGCGTTACCTCCCCCTTGCCGTTGGCCTCCTCCACCAGGCGCAGGAAGCTCTGGATCTGCTCGTGCGTCGGGGGGCTGAAGTCGGGCACACGGAGGCGGTGGAGCTGCAGCTCGGGGCAGGAGCCGTGGTGCGGGGGCGCCCGCTCCGTGAGCGACACTAGGTGCCGCACGCCCTGGCCCAGCAGGAACCGGTAGTGGCCCGGCTCCCGCGGCATGCCCAGCCCGGCCAGGCGCCCCCGCGCCACCCACGAGAAGTTGGGGGGCTTGGCCGTGCCCATTGCCTGCGGGGATGCGGCACCGTGGGCCCTGGGGCCTGAAACCAGGCTGCCCCCGCTGGGACCCCCCCCCCGGCCAGGTCGCCCCGACTGGGACCCCCCGTGAGTGACCCCGACTGGGACCCCGCACTGGGATGGCCCCTCGGCCTGTACCCACCGGGACCCCCCCCCGGCTCGCACCGACCAGGACCCCCACTGGGACCGGCGTCTCCCGGCCTGCCCCAGCCGGGATCCTCCTCCCCGGCCGCCCCGACCAGAGTCCCCCGCAGGCCGCGCGGACCGGGCCGGGCTCTCCTGCCCTCCCGGGCCGCCCACCCGGGCCCCCGCAGCAGGGCCTACCCCGACCCCGGCCCCCTGCCCGGCCCCCGCCGCCGTACCGCGCCGGTGGAGGCCGGGCCGCGGCCGAGCGGTGCCGGAGCGTCTGCAAGCAGCGGCCGGACGAGCAGCGCGCAGGCGGCGTCTGCCAGTGCCGGCGGCGGCGGCGGCGGCGGCGGCGCTGGGGCTGCGTTCCCGGGGGATCGAGACCGCACCGGGGCTTTGCCAGGACTGTAACCCCGGGCACCGGCACAGGGCACTGCACCGGGGCTGCACCCCCTGCTCGCACCGGGACTCCCTCCGTGCCTGGGGACGCCCGGCTGCACCCCTGCGTGCCCGGGCTGCCGGCGCTGCACCCCGACCCCGCCGGCAGCGTGGTGGCTCCGGCCGGGGACGCGGCCAGGGCGAAGGGGCCCGGGCCGTGGGCTGGACGCGGGGGCAAGTCCCCAAGGTGGGGGTGAGGAGGGTGTCCCACCGCCATCCCCCCGTGCTCCTCCCCAGCACCCCGGCGGCCCCGGGGCCCGGCAGCGAGGGATGGGAGCAGGGCCCCTCGGCGAACGGGCAGCCCCATCCGCCCGGCTCGACCCCCGCACCCCTTCCTTCTCCGCTGCTGACCGTAGCCATAATTAGTTTTCCGACCAGCGGTTTCCCAAGTGACAACTGAGCTGTATTTAATTATCTGATGGTTGAATTTGTCTCAGGCGGTGCATGAGGGCGGATGCCAGAAGGGAGGTCAGTGGGTTTCCCAGGGTGTCCTTGCCCCAGGCAGAGCTGGGGTGCAGGAGGCACAGACCCCGCTGGGCGCCCGGGACTTTGGACAGCAAGTGAGGGATGGTCGTGTTGGCCTCGCGTCCCTGAGCTGGGGCGCGGGCCCAAGCTGCCTGGCGCGGCTCGGGCCGGTGTGGCCGCTACTGGGCTGAGCTGCCACGTTCCCGCCTGGGGACGGCCACACTGGAAGGCAGAAATTCTCCCTCGCGTCCCGCTGGCAGGAAGCAGGGCACGGCGCTCCCAAGGGATGGGCTTGCAGCATTATTTTATAGCACCGAAAGGCTGCCGTGCTGGCTGGCTGGTAATAAAATGGCTGTTTTCCCGGCTTATGTCGTCTGAATGATGCTTTTTGTTAGCAACGATTGTGATTAAATCATCTCTTTTCTTCTCTAGATGAAGAAAGCTTTATTCCAGAAAAGTAACAAGACACGGGTCCTTTTTTGCTCTGATGGCTACTAAAGTGGGATTAAAAACTGTTCAAAGCTTTGCTATGGGGAAGAAAATGTTATTTAAAAATGCACGATTGGAACAGCAACTGGTTTTGATGGAGGGGACTTTGGGCATGTGTGGGCAAACTGGTGCACTGAAAGACGAGGAGGTCAGTGTGCTAAGAGAAATGCAAAGAAAGACATGAACAGGCTCAAAATGCAGGATGCCACGGGGGTGCTGCTGGGTCCCTGTGGGGGTAGAGCATGCACAGCTAAAAAGGGGAATTTGCACCGGAGGAAACATTTTTCTCCTCAAATCCAAATTTCAGCTTACAAATGCTGTCACCTTCTTGTTCTTTCTTCAAAGCAGATATTGCTTCAATTTCCCCTTTATAAGATGATGCTTTTAGGGATGCAATTGCAGTCAAGTGTTACCCCATTGTATTAGCGTTATCTTTTAGCCAGGAACAAAACCCGGAAAATTCGGCGAGGGGAGGTTGATAGAAATTCCCACTGCCACTGTGACAGGCCTTTAAATCAAGGTGAATGGCACTAAGCCAGCAGCTCTGCCAAGAAACTTTAAAACAAAGGTGGGGGGTTTTATGGGCTCCAGCATGGGCTAAGGTGGGCAAGGAGCTGGGTGCAGCTGCGCAGAGGTGGGTGATGGGTGTCGGCTGGGCTCTCCGACTGCTGAAGCTCTCGGATATGGTGGCTGCATGGACGATGGTGTTTATTTAAAAAAAAATGCAAAAAGGAAGGGGGAGAAATATTGCGGGGAATCCCAGGTCCAGGCCACACAGCGGCCAAAGCAAGCCATCCCTGCCCCAGCATGCTCAGCCCAGTGCTCCCTGTCCTTCCTAGCTTGGGGAAGGCGATGAGAAAATGCTGCTGGATGGGATTTCCCAGTGCTTTGGTGTGAATAAAGCCTCCCAGCACGGGGTTTTCTTCTCCAGCAGGCATGGCTGTGTCGGCTGGGCCTGACAGTGTGGCCAGAGCTGTGGCTCACAAAACCCCTCTGCTCCTGGCTTTTGAGGTCCCATGGCTGTGGTGGGGCCACAGTCCTACCCATGGGCAGCTGTCCACACCTGCTGCTCCCAGGTCCAGCTCCTGAAGAGGTGTTGGAGACTCTTGTCCTCCCCACCACAGAGGAGACAAGTGGGATTAACACCACGCTGCCCAGCCACGTGTGGCCGTATTGCAGTACAGAGGTCCCCCATTGCCGTAGAGCCCTTCGGTTCCCGTCATGGGTACGTGCCGAAGGGTGTCAGCCCTTGTTTCACCCAGACATGGATGAGGCCTATGTGGGGCTGAGTATAAAGCTGGAATCGCTGCTGTAGGGCTTCACCAGATCCTGGAGATCCTACCTAGATCTTACCTGGCCCTACAGCTGCTTCTCTTGACCAGGCCAAAGCAACCTCTCGGGGCAGAGACCCAAGGGTACAAGGTATGTGTGGGTGGACAGTAGCTGTCGTTTGGGAACCCACCTGTGTGTTATGGGGTTTGGCCACAGGTATTGCCTGACGGGAGAGCCCACGCCCAAGAAGGGAGCTGCCAGGGGCTATGACGGAGCTGGTGACTGCCCTGGAAGTGAGGTGGATGCCTATGGGGGCTCCTTCAAAAGCACCCAAGTGTTGGAGGGGACCAGATGGAGCATGACAGAGATCATGCTGCATGTCTGACATTTTTAGTAGGGATGAATGGTTTGGGAAGCCCCAGTCTGGCCTTGCTTGACCCCCTAATGGGCAGATTTTGCCATGGCCCCTTTCTCCCAGAAACCTTGTTTATGCGTCCCAGCTGGCCACCATCCACTCCAGAGGTGGTAATTCCAGATCAGCTGTCTCTCCTGCCTGCTCTTCCTGGAGAGGTGATGTAGTTAGCCCAGAAAAGGCTGGGCTTAGAGTACGAAGGTCGCCATGGGGTGGTGGAGAGATTGTCAGTGCTGGCACCCGCTGTGCCAATCACTCTGAGAAGGAGAGGGTGGCAATAGGAAGAAGCAGTGGGGATTTACCCTGGCTGAGTGCCCTTGGCTCTGCTGGAGTGGCTCCAAGCATGGATACGGAGGTGCTGGCTTGGTTTTACTTCTGCCATCCATGTGCCCGTGATTTATTTGCTCATGTCCATTTCTTAATTTGATGCCATGTGGCCAATGGGGGCTTGCAAATGGCAGAAGGGGAAGGGGGGACATCAGCAGGGTTGCATGGCAATTATGGCTTCCCTAAAGGTTAGCAGGAGTGTAGAGGTGACAAACAGCCCTGTGCCCTCTGTGCGGCTCCAGGCAGGGTCCGGGCTGCGTCAGGGCTTCAGATACATCTCTCCTTCAATCTTGTAGGGCAAGTTTCTCCAGCCGAAGATGGGGGCTTCCATAGGCCAGTTGCGCATGGCTGATATCACCTGTCTGGTTGTGAGCCCCACATCCCACATGTACACCTCTGAGATCTCCCCTACAAAGGACTGCTTGGCATCAAACAGACCCCCATAGGAGTTCTGCTCCTGCCCCAGCACAATCACTGCCTTGTGGCTCACAAGGTAGCCTTTCTGCAGCCCCTTGTAGGGCCAGCGCTTCCCATTGAACCAAAAGCCCACGATGCCGGTGGTAGACTCCCAACTGGTGCAGATATGTTCACTCTCCATTGAGTCCTCGGGGACCCTGAAGGACACAAACTTGCCCCCCACGTACAGCTGGTACTCCCTGGGCCTGGGTTTGATGAGGACGATGTCGTTGTCCTGGGCCTTGGTGGCGTAGGAGAAGAGGCTGTAGGACCGGGTGAGGTCTGTGTAGGACCTCAGGCACACGGTGAAGTTCTGCAGTGGTTGCTCCGGCATTGCCTTAATGAGCACGTAGGAGTCATTGGTCTCTTGAGGAAACACGAACACTTTGTTGAAGAGGTCTGGGAGAGATAGGAAAGGGTTGGCTGCTCCTGTCACAGCAAAGGCATCTGGCTACCTCCCAGCCCCTCTGAGCCAGGGCGTGCTGCCCAGCCTAATTCCCCAGGCGGAAGCAGGAGTCCAGCCGAAGCAACGCGCCAGCAAGGAGGCTACCACCGGACCTGGGGCTGGGTGCGATGGCAGAGGTACCTGCCCCAGAAGTGGGCCACCAGGGCTGGCCACGTGCGGGCTGTGACTCTGGCCACGTGTGGGCTGTGACGCTGGCCACGTGTGATAGTGATCCAGGCCACACTGTGCTGGGGCCAAGCTGGGGAAAGGAGGAGAAGAATCTCATCCCCCAGCTGCCCCTGTGATTGAGGTCACCCCATCCCTACCGTCTATCCACAGGTCGTAGGTGGCCACGACGCTGCCCTGGGAGCCGGTGGCTGTGCAGATGTAGGTGCCACAGTGGGTCTTGTTGAAGGAGGGGATGATGAGGATGTTGTCTGGGCCTTTCTGCAGGGGTACTTGGCTTCCTTCCTTCTCCCACAGGAACTGCTGAGGGCTGAACGGGGCAGGAGGTCACCCAGGGGTGGGGGTACCCTGAGGGTGGCCATGCCATGGGGTGGAGGACATGAAGCCAGGACAGCACTCCCACAAGCCCCTCTGGCCCCAGCCTGGCCCCTTCCTTTCCTGTTGCCCATAGGGTCACGGGCGATGCTGGAGCCTGCTCACCTTGTGTTGGGCCTCCCGTGAGTGCTGTGCTGGAGGGACAGGAGGGGTGGGAAGAGCCTTACCCGGGGTCCCCAGAGACTTCGCAGGACAACATCAGCTGATGGTGCTCGGTGGGTGCCGGCGGGTGAGCCTGGATCCTGGCAGTCACTTTTTCTGCAGCATGGGGAGGGGAGGCCTAGGCTGGGTGGGGTAGGTCTCCCTGGGCTGCTGCGACTGCTGCGGCTGCCTCCACCCATGGATCCCAAGTGCACCAGAGTTTGCTTGCTGCCGCTGCCTGTGCTTGCTGGGCCCGGGTGGGCAGGACTCCTCCCTGCCACAGATCCTGTGGCAGCCCAATGTCCCCCCTTGCAGTGCCCAGCATTGTGTCCACACTCTGCCCCACTGTGCCCCTGCTGCAGTGCTCTGTGTGCCCCACTGGGCTCTCACTACACTGCCCCTACATCTCTTCCTCACATCTCCTGCTGCACCCTTTGCACCCTTCACTGCAACCCCCAGTGCACCCACTGCACCCCTCACTGCAGCACTCATTGTGCTCTACCGCTTGCCACTGCACTGCCACTTCACTCATTGCACTCTGCCAGTGAACCAACTGTGCAGCTCAGTGTGCCCATTGCGCCCTTCACTGCACACACTGCACCCCTCACTGCAGTGCTCAGTGTGCTCCACTGCTCCTCACTGCACCTTCCCCTTGCACCTCCCACTGTGCCCACTGCACCCTCAGTGCAGTGCTCTGTGTGCTGTGCTGCTCCCCCCTGCTCTGTCACTGCATGCCCCCCTGCATCTTCCTGCATCACTGCACCCATTGCTTCCCCCTGCACCCCCCACAGCACCTTCCCAACCTTCCCCTCTGGGTTCCCAGGTACGGCCCCTCTAGCCCTACCTTGTGGGGCAGAAGGGCCAAAGAGTCCTGTGAGAGCAATGAGCCAAAGCCACAGCTTCCCCATGGTGTTCAGCCGCAGTGATGTGCCCCACTACCCCTGGCCACCTGCCCCTCCGTGGGTGAGGGTGAAATGAAGGGCCACGGTGCTGTGCGCTTCCCAGGCTGAGCTGAGTCATGGGCAGTGAGGGTGTGCCAGGATCACAGCATTGCTATGCGACGCCGTGACGTTCATTGGCAAACTTTGCATCCAAGTGCATGGGGGAACTGACAGCCACGGGGCTGAAAGCCACAGGGCTTTTGGGAAATTTGGAGATGGTCCAGAGACCAGACCATTTGCTTAGGAGTCTCTAGACCCAGCAGGCTGGCAGGGAGCCCAGGGACAGCAGGGCCATGTGTTGGAGAGAGGGTAGAGGATGTGGATGTGCTTGAGGACAAGCAGTAGGGTCCTCTGGAAAGGCTGCGCAATGACATGGCAGGGCTTGGCAGGCCTCGGACAGGCAGTAAGGCATCACTCCTTTGGCTGAGAAACGGTTGCAAAAACCTCTGGTTGGGATGCACTGGCACGCTGAGCCCACAGGCACCAAGCCCTGGTGCTCTGACTATGGGAAACTCCATGGTTGCAACAATTCAACTAATTTGTCAAGACAACAGGATGAGGGGAGGGTTGAGAGCAAGGTCTTGTCGTTTTCTGCCTGCCTGGGGCCAGTCTGGGCAGCCTGCTGGAAGGAGCAGGGCTGCTGGACTGCCAGGTAAGAAGCTTCACCCTGCCGGCATGACCCCTCTGGACCCTGTCATCTCGTGGATGTCTGAAGGCCCTGCAGCGGGATGGCAAGGCAGATCCTGTGTTAAACCAAACTAATGCACAACATCAGAAGCGGTAGCAGCACAGACCCTCAACTGGGACATGGGGAAGCTTTGCCTAACCCTGACCGAGGACTTGGGGGCAGAGAGTGGTCCTGACTAAGGTGGAGCAGGAGGGACACCCCAGGAGCATTTGTCCTTGTGTCCACTCCTGGGGATGCCCAGGGACCTCAAGAGACAGGACAGAGACAGGAGACTAGAGAGTGTCAGCTAGGACACAGATATGACTGGTGAAAGGAGTGACCTATGGGAGTGGTTGGCCTTGGGGACGAGATGTCACTGAGGCCTTCGAAGTCCCTGAGCTGAAGGGAGGCTGCGGAAATACCAGCTGGAGGTGTGGTCCTCTGGCATGGAGAGAGCAGGAAGTGTGATGTCTGGGAAAGCACCAGGGGTGGGGGAGAGGTGGGTTTGCAAATGAAGTGGGCAGATGTACCGGGGTCCTCCTGCTCTTCCCAGGAACAGACAAGATGCAGCAGACTGCAGGAGTGAGTCATGCCCTTGCAGACAGATGAGACCTCCCTAGCCCAGCTCAGCCCTGGCACTGGCTTCTGCCAAGACCTAAGGCAGGGGAGATGCTGATATTTCATCTGCATGGGGAGTCGCAGGGAATAGATGACTTTTCTCATTTCTTCTCAGGGAATAGAGGAGTTTGGACAAGCTGCTTTGGAAACGCATTTCCTGAGGATGTCCAGGCATTGCATGTGGATGGCTGTCAATGCAAAGACATCCCTAACTCCCCGTGGCAGCGAGTTCCCTGGGTCGCTGCCTGGTGGTAAAGTAACACTGGCTTCTCTTTATTTTGAACCTGGCTCCTATGAGCTGGGTTATGGTCCCCTGTTCTGGGGTGGGCAGAGAGTGGGAATAGTGGACCTTGTGTTTTGGAGCCCTCTTTGACACTTGGGTGTCTCCCAGGCCAAAGTGTCCCAGCCTGCTCAGTCCCTCCTCATACAGACGCTGTCACCAGCTTTGATCTCCTCCTCTGAGCCCTTCCAGCCTTATCTCCTCTCTGAGATGAGGGCACCAGATCAGGCTAGGTACCATGACCCGGAGGCACCAAGGACTCGTGCAGTGGCAGGACCACTGGCTGGTCTCAGCCATTCCCAATATCTCCCAGCATTTCATATGTGTTTAGGCAGCTCCTGAATGCTGAGACAAGGCTTGCATAGCCTGTCCATCCTCTCCAGAGCTGTGCTCCTGACTGGTGGCCATCAGCTTGGAGACCCCATTTATCTGCTAATTCTAGCCCCCACTACAGCCCCCCTGGAAACACCAGGCTTAAAAGCCTGCTTCTTCCCAGAGCCTCTGGGAGCTATTTAAAGCTTTTTCTTCATATTTGCCCCCTTCCAGCATCCAGGCGCTGTGGGCGTTGTAAGCAAGAGGCTACACACCACATTTTTGGCTGTTGTATCCTCAGGTTGCCTTACAGCTCCCAGGAGATACAATCTGGTCCTGGTGATTTATTCATGCTCATCCAGTTGGTTTAGCCCATCCCCTCTTGTACAGAGCCCCCAATTTCAGCTCAGTCTAAGCGCCCTTGGCCTTGGGCAGGATTCAGGGTGGGAATCTCCCCAGCCTTGTCCCTGGCTGATGTTCACGCAAATCATTCTTTCAACAGCTCTGAAGCTGCCTTTTCTTCTCTCACTGCTCCTTTCATCCTGATCACAGTCTCCCTGGCAGCATTCTTGTTCCTCACGTGTTTGAAGAAGGTTTTAATGTCAGTTTTGATATCCTTTGCTGAAGAGGAGCAGAAAGTGACTCTTTGCAGGGCTGTGGTGTTCACTTGGACATGTGGAAGCCATCCTAAGGCCAATGGGGCCTCCTGAGGGAGCCAGAGCCAGTTCGGGGCTGGTTTTGGGAAGGGAAGGGGTCTCCAAGGCTCTGGGGAAGAGGTGACAGGTCAGTGACAGGTGCTGGGGCTCAGTGAATCCAGGTGAGTTGAGGCAGGCAGAGGTCATGCCTCACTGAGTGATGGGGGAACCTGCCAGGCTGTGAAATGGCCCATATTCTCTAGGCTTGAGGTGGCATGCTTCCAATCCTGCCCACCTCTGTTCTGAGCCTTGTTGCATAGGATCCTGCTGAGCTGGGTGCTCTTGGCCCTCTTCCCACCAGGAGCTGTTGTCCTCTGGGATGTTGCACAGCCTTTCTCTTCCCCGTGCCGGTGTGTGCCAGGCTGAGGCATGTGGATGGCATGTTCATCTGGAGGTATGGACAGTCTTTGGAGGTAAAGTGGGTGATGGGACAGATCAGACAGTGGGGGGATGTTGGGGGCTGAGGCTGTTCCAGCCCTGGATCAGGCTTGTTTTTATAGCACCAGAGCCTCCCGCAGCCTGGGTTTCACCACCACGTCACCCTTCATTTCATAGCTCAAGCTCTTCCAGGCCAGGATGGCAGGCGGCAGGCGCAGGGACTGGTAGGCAGCTCTCATCTTGTCTGGTGAGAGTGCTATGTCCCACAGGTATACGTCTGCCAGCTCGCCTGTGAATGAGTTGTACAGGTCAAAGCCGCCCCCGTAGGCATCCTGCTCCTGCCCCAGCAGGATCACAGCCTCGGCGCTCACCGTATAGCCCTTCTGCAGCCCCTTGCGGGGCCACGGCTTCCCGTTGAACCAAAATTCAGTGAGGCCAGTGGCTGATTCCCAGCTGGCACAGACATGCTCCCAGTCCCAACGGCCCTCGGGGATGCGGAAGGTCACAAACTTGCCCCCCACGTACAGCCGATACTCGCCAGGCTTGGGCTTGAAGAGAAGGATTTCGTTGTCCTGGGCCTTGGTGGCATAGGAGAAGAGGCTGTAGGGCCGGGTGAGGTCTGTGTAGGACCTCAGGCACACGGTGAAGTTCTGCAGTGGCTGCTCTGCCTGCGCCCTCAGGAGCACATAGGCATCACTAGGGTCCTTCCGGAAGACAAACACCTTTCGGTACAGATCTAGGAGATGAGAGATGGGACATGGCGGGAGCTGGGGCCCAGGCAGCTCCCGGCCAGGAGGACATGCAGCCTTCTTTTGCCCTCTCCCAACCTTCTTGCACCCTCCCATTTCCCCTAGGTGACTCTGGATCCCCAGTGCCCACTCTGCTGACTCCAGTCATGCCCCTGCTTTGCTCCCCAGGGGCACACATCTCCCAGCCCCACTGACTGCTGCTTACTGGGCCCTTGCATAAACCGAGAGCTCCAAGCACTCCTGCTGGGTACCACCAGGATCTGCCCAAGAGTGATTCTGTGTGGGGCTGAGCGTGGCTCTGTGTGGCCAGGCCTTCAGGTGTGGCAAGCACTACGGGGTTCAGCACAATGCTGCCTTACCCTGGACGTGCAATCTGGGCAAAATTTGGCTCAGATAGAGCAGAGCCATTGTTCGGAAGTGCTACATGCCAGGCTGAGAGTACTCTGGGGCTGGGATCAGGTTCTGGGTACCTCTGGATGAGAGCATCCTCACTGGGCCCTGGCATCCCTCCACAGTGCCCTGCACTCCACGGAGATGTTCAGAGCCTGTAACCCAGTGGCACCTCCAGCCCGTGTACGGGTCCAAAACCCCCTTCTGCCAAAACCACCCTGGCTGCAGACACAGTTTGCTGCAATCACTGCAGGACGGGGCCTAGCAGTCCCTGGAAGCACCTGTCCTGGGGCAGGGAGGATGCTCCTCTAATTTCTAGTCCCTGTCGCTGCTATCTGCCTACACACTGGCCCCAGTTCCCCAGAACAGCCCCTACCTTCCTGGGCCATGATCCTTGAGAAGCCAGCAAGGATGGTGAGCCAGAACTGCAGCTTCCTCATGGTCTTCAGTGCAGGGGACCCTAGATGGTGGCTGGGGACAGCAGCAGCATTCAGTGCAGGGCTTGCGCCTGTCTGGTTTATCTGCTGGATGGGTGGGAGGGGAGATGCATCCCTCCAATCCCATCCCCAGCAGCCTGGCACAGCCTAGGAGAGCGATTTCACGCTATCATGCGGTTGTGCTGCGAAGCTCGTGGAAGACCTTTTCTCCTCCATTTGCACGAGGCTCTCCCTTGGAGCTGTGCCCTGGGTTTGTGCCCAACCGCCTGGCTTGCTCTGGCAGCCAAGGACACCCTGAGAGTGAGGTTTAACCTCCTCTCACCCCATCCCTTGGCAAAACCCTTAGGAAAAGCATCCTGGTTTGAAATGCTCTCAGGGAAGTAAGACGAAGCTGTGTTCCTCCCCAGCACCCTCACCCACCAAGGCAGGAGCTTGGAGAAGTCCTGCCTTCTGGTTCCCAGAAACATCTGCAGGCTCTCTTGGTGCTCAGTCGCCCCAGAGTTGGGCCTTGTGAGACAGCAGCAGCACTGGGCAGCCTTGCTGGGAGGGCTGGAGACCTCAGGAGAGGAACCGTGCCTTGCCATGCCATCAGAGGATGCCTCCATGCAGGCCATGGGGGATGCCGGCAGGGCCGGCATCTCTCAGTCCTGCCCCGGCTGCAGGGCTGGTGGCTGAAGCCCCTCTCCTTGCTTGGAGTGCGTAGGGTAAGATCAGCTGTTCCCAGCCTCATTGCCCATGACAAAGCCATGGGACAGAGCCACAAAGCAGAGCTCTGGGCACCAGGTGGCAGAAGAAACCACGTCAAACCTGGCACACCAAGCAATGGAGGGTCCTGGCACCCTCTGTGGATCCTTCTCTGGTGGCAGACAGAGCTGAATGCAGCCAGGAAGTGCAGTCCAGGCCCTGCTGGGCAATCTGCTGCCCATAGGGGTTGCAAACTGGTTGGAAAGGGGGAGGATTTCTGTCTGAGCTGTGAACAGGAATCGCCAGAGGGACATACAGCAGTCCGGACAAATCCTCAGGACTTTCGTACCTGGGGAGATCCTGAGGGGCTGCATATGGTAACAGGGCTTTAAGGAGCCCATGAGCCTGCTGGGCTGAAAGCGTTTTAGGAACCAGGGTGGCTGTGGGGGCCAAACTGGGCTCATTAATAAAGACATTGGGCTGGATGCTGAGCAGGGTGGTCCAGAGGGGCCCTGGGGTGGAAGCTAAGCCTGAGTGTGGTGCACTATTGCCAGGCTAACCCCCAGATTAAGAATGCAGAGAATCAAATCACTTTGGGGGAGATAGATAAGTGTGATGGAGCCAAATTTAATTAAAACTCTGCAAGGAGCTGCAGGGGGCTGTTCACGGCATCGCTGAGCATCGCCAGTAGTGAAGCATGGCCATCGTGGTAGTGCACTGGAAGGATGGGCCAGCAGGGCAGAACAGGGCTGCTTTCAGCCATGGTTGGCAATGTGTGGCTTCCCTTCCAGGAAAGACATGAGCGATTTCTCCATCAGGTCTATCCCTTCACTGAACAGCTTGGCTCAGCTGGAACCAAGGGATGAACACCAAAGTCTCGCGGAGTTTGTGTCAGCTGGAGCAGCTCCCTGCATTTCTTCTGAAGGGCTGAATGTGGAGTGGGTCAGTGCCCTACCAAAGTCTCTGTGTGCCACCATGGCCACCACCGGTCCTTGGACCTGGTTGGTGGCAAGGTCTTGCTGTCCTGGCCATGGGTCTGCACCTCCCTATCTCCTTCTTCCCCCATCCAGAATCGCTCCTGGCTCTCCTTCCACATTGATTTTGTAGCCTGTGCATCTTGTGACTGCGCGAGGAGCCGTCCCTAATCGGAATGGATGAGGGCTGGTTAACCGCCTCCAGCGCTGGATATAAATCACCCTGTTTCTTGCTAATAGACTGGAGAGCTTCTCTGCCATTATTAACTTTTCTTTCTAATTTGGAAGCACGAGGAGCGTATGCCTCCCATTTCCCGTCAGTTGGTCCTGTGGGAGCCTTAATCGCGGCATGACCGGAGGTGATGGATCTCATCATAAGAACCAGCGCTTGGCAGGGCACGGCTGGGCTGAATATCCTCAGGAAATGCTACCCTTGGCCTGCACTGCCGGGATGACATGGCCTTGTCCTGTGCTGTCCCCTGGTGCCTCCCTGCACCCAGAGATGGAGGGGAGGGATCTAGGCAGCCCTGCTCCAGGGGGACAGTGATGAGCCGGCGGCGCAGGGGAGGCTTGGCTGGCTCCGAGCAGATCATGCACCCCTGCACACAGTGCAAGGGCAGGACTTGGGTGCATTACTGGAATGCTATCTCCTCAGGACACGGTGGCATCCTCTTCCTGGCGTCCGCGCAGACCTCCTGGTCTATACTGGAGCTTGCAAGGTGCATGTTGCTTGGTTCGTGCTTGGTTGCCTCCCCACTGGGTTTATGGCTCTTTCCTTGCCAGTCTGCAACATCCCTGCTGCAGTTTTAAACTCTTCAGTGGGTCTGATCCTCCTTTCCCAGGGAGAGAAACAACCCCCAGTAGCAGTGAGGATGGGCTGCAAGCTGCAGAGCCACAGGATGCTTCAGGGACAGCAGTTGGGTATCAGGACAGGAGCAGACTGCAGTTTTGGGGGGGAGGGGCTGTGCATATTAGAGAGGAAGAGGTGGTGGGGGAACATGCCTGCTGGTGTCCCATAGGGCCACGAGATTTTGGGCTCTCGCCTCTTGGGCCTTCACTTTGTGAAGTGACACGTCTGTACGTGGGATGCACGCATTGGCCTGCTAGCATCCTCGCTATGGAGTTGTCTGCCTGGGATGGCATGGACCCATTTCTCTCCCCTGCAGACGAGGGGGCACCCAAGGGAGCGTGTTTGCAATCCACCCCTGCAGCTCCTCGCTGAAGACCCTCGAGCAGCGTGTCTTGGCAGCACAGCCAGCCTGAAGAGTGGCCCCTGCTGGGCCCGTGCATCCCTCTGCTCTGGGAGGATATGCCTGGAGAAAATCCCTGCTGCTGGTTTGGTGGGAGCATTTTGGGGCCATTTGCTATTTCATGGGTGACAGAGCAGCTGACAAGTTATTAAAAGCAGAGCTGTGCTTGTAGCTGGTCCGAGGCCACATGTTTCATGCACTTTTCAGTACCTGTCATTAAATGCAGGCTGAGCCCTGGAGAACGGGGCCTGACAAACATATATATTGTATATAATCCCCGCCGGTTGATCTCTGACATGACGTTTATCTCTGCTCGTCAGGAGAGAGTGAATAATCCCCCTTCACTTCGCTCATGGAGATAAACGCTGGCATGGGGATCAGCGATCGCTGTCGCCCTTTCCGCCCGCCGAGATCGCCCGGCAGCGTGGCTAAGCTGGCCGAGGCGGCATGCTGGGGAAGCCCACGATGACCCCGGGGCCACAGGGCTCTGGGCTGACCCCAGGCCAGCTCGGCCATTTCACCAGCCCCACCAGCTCTTCTCTGCCCTGAGGCCCATGTGGACGCCCCCAAACTGGGGAAACCGAGGCACGGCTCACCTCACAGCCTTGCAACCCTGAGCCCCAGCACGGCCATTAGGCTGCACTGCTTTCTCCTGTCAAGAACCAAGACTTTGCCCCACAGCACTAACTGGCTGATTTTTTTTTTTTTTTTGGAGGGCAAAGACAGGCAGGCAGGAGTTAACATAGGGCAAGGGCAGGCTGTCCTTGCTGCATGGAAAAGGGGAACATGAGCAGTGAGGCTCTGAGCATCCTGGAGATGCCTGCCAAACAGCTGGGGGTGCCAGAGTGGAGCTGGGAGCCAGCCAAGCCTCTGGGGTCCCTATGGAAAAATGAGACCTCAAGCACCAAGGTCTCTTCCTCCAAGGGCTTTTGGGCAGATGGATGAACTTTGGCAGCCCTTGGGGCACCCACAGGATGCCTCTGCTGAGCAGATTGGTGTGTCCAGCCCCAAATGGCCTGGCTGAAGGTGCTGAGAGCCCAGGGGAAGGGGGTGGCAGGAGGAGAGGTCCTTGGGGACCTGGCGAACACCAAACCTGGTGCCTGCGACAGGCTCTGATGGCCAGGCTGAGGCTTTCTCGTGACACTGCTGATGTGGACGGGGTGGGAGAGCAGCCAGGACCGAGCTGCCCCATGACTGCCAAAGGGCCCGGAGCAGCCCCACACTTCCACTGACTTCATTAACTGCAGCCAGCAACAACTAGCTAAAGAGGAAGGCATGCTTCTGGGCGGATTTCACATGAGACTTCCAGTTACGGCTGTAATTCAGATGAAATCAGCAGATCGGTGAGGTCAGGCAGTGAATCCCTGCAGCGCAGGGCTGAGCTGGCCCAGCATGACAAGGAGTCCCTCTGTCTCAGGACAGGACTGGTGGGAAGCCACATCCCAGCATCCTTGGGGCCAGTGAACTGCTGGTTGATAAAAACCAGAGCAGGGAAAGTAATATCTCACCTGGCCTCCATTGGGTTGATGGCTATAACCTGCTCCTGCTCTTTACAGCATGAATCAAACTGGTGCCCTTTCCCAGCCCAGCTCATCTGAGGGGCAACAGGCTTCAGGGATACCTCTGCCTGGGGGCGGCTGAGAAAAACAGTGACCAAACTTCCTCCTGGTGATAAGAGACCCTCTGCCCATGGAGATAAGCATGCTGGAAGTGAGGACAAAGCACTGCATTTTACAGCCATGCAAGTGCTTAAATCAGAGCAAATTCCAGACTGGTGCCGAGCTGTCATATTTGTGATTGCATTACTAGAGCAGAGGCTTTCTCAGCATGGGGAGGATTTGTGCTGTCTCTTTGCAGAGCTACAAGGCTGTGGCCATGATTTCTGCCATCCGCTCAGGCCAGAATTACTGTGCTTGTCCCACTGATCTTCTTATTGACGTTTTGAAGGGTCATTTTGGCTTCTGAGCTTCTTAAAATCCAAGTGGAGCTGCCAGGAGGAATGATGAGTGCTTGCCGCATTCAGAACACTGTCAAGAGCACAATGAATGTGCAGGGTGTCTCCTGGTGCGGGTGCTCAGGACGCGCACCCCGCGGAGAAGGCACAGAGGTGAGCACCAGGATTTATATGGCCCAGGAAAGATCTGGGCTCATCCATCTCCCGCAGAGCACAGAGAACTTGGGTTTCCCCTATATGTTATTGGAAAAGTTCCTCAAGGCGGGATGTATTAAACTTATTTTCATATGTCCGTGCTTCCCACCACCATCACTCTCCAGAGCCACCAAAGAGACACAGGCACTTTCAGGGGCTGTGATGGATCTGGCTGGGACTGGCAGACACTGTTGGCTGCATCTCCAAGGCTGGTGATGAAGGAAAGCTCTGATTCCTGCATTAGTTTGGAGACTCCCATTCTTGTCTACCTGGACTTCAGCAAGGCTTTGGACACTGTCTCCCATCACATCCTGCCAGGTAAGCTCAGGAAGTGTGGGTTGGATGAGTGGACGGTGAGGTGGATTGAGAACTGGCCAGATGGCAGAGTTCAGAGGGTTGTGGTCAGTGGTGCAGAGTCTAGTTGGAGGCCTGTATCTAGCGCTGTCCCCCAGGGGTCAATACCGGGTCCAGTATTGTTTAACTTATTCATCAGTGACATGGAGGAAGGGACAGAGTGCACCCGCAGCAAGTTTGCTGATGACCCAAAACTGGGGGGAGTGGCTGATACACTAGAGGACTGTGCTGCCATTCAGAAGGATCTGGACAGGCTGGAGAGCTGGGCGGAGAGGAACCTCCTGAAGTTCAACAAAGGCAAGTGCAGGGTCCTGCAGCTAGGGAGGAATAATCCCATGCAGCAGTACAGGCTGGGGGTTGACCTGCGGGAAAGCAGCTCTGCGGAGAAGGACCTGGGAGTGCTGGCGGACAACAAGTTGACCAAGAGCCAGCAATGTGCCCTTGTGGCCTAAGAAGGCCAATGGTCTGCTGGGGTGCATTGGGCAGAGTGTTGCCAGCAGGTGGAGGGAGGTGATCCTGCCCCTCTGCTCAGCCCTGGTGAGGCCTCCCCTGGAGCACTGTGTCCAGTTCTGGGCTCCCCAGTGCAAGAGAGACATGGAACTCCTAGAGGGAGCCCAGCGGAGGGCTACAAAGATGGTGAAGGGACTGGGGCATCTCTCCTATGAGGAAAGGCTGCGAGAGCTGGGCCTGTTCAGCCTGGAGAAGAGAAGGCTCAGGGGGGATCTGATCAATGTGTATATAAGCATTGGAAAGGAGGGTGTCAAGAGGATGGGGCCAGACTCTTCTCCGTGGTGCCCAGCGACAGGACGAGAGGCAACGGGCACAAACTGAAGCACAGGAAGCTCCCTCTGAACCTGAGGAAAAACTTCTTTGCTGTGAGGGTGACGGAGCACGGGCACAGGTTGCCCGGAGAGGTGGTGGAGTCTCCTTTGCTGGAGATATTCAAAAGCCGTCTGGATGGGATCCTGGGCAATGTGCTCCAGGTGACTGTACTTGAGCAGGGGGCTTGGACTAGATGATCTCCAGAGGTCCCTTCCAACCTCAACCATTCTGTGATTCTGTGAATCGGGAGCACCCCAGACCTTCCCCGTTCCTTGCAGCTTTTGCAGCTTTCCTGACTTGCTCCTTGTCTGCAGCCAAGAGCTCTGCGCCCAGTGAGCGGGGCTAAGCAGGGTGGCAGAGACAGCTCACAATTCCTAGCATAGGTGCAGGCATCGTCCTGCCCTGGCCTTCACACATAGAAAACGCCAGAGCCAAAATGACCCATGGGAAAGCACTGCCCTTCCCTGGGTGCTGAGGGTGAGCATTGGGCATTGCCCTTGGAGGGCTCCTGGTGAGAGCAGCAAGGCTTCCCCCTCGATTCGAGGGTTTCTTTGCTTCCCCCTGCCCCCCCTTCATGCCAGTTGCTGTCACTGTGCAGGCAACAACATTTTTGCTTCCCACTGCCCCGGGCTCAATTCTCACAGCGGGACAGTGACAGGTGCCCTGTGCCCCTCATGCTGCCCTTTTCAAGCCAGGTTGATCTGCTGAATCCACGGTGAAAGCCGTTTCCCCCTCAGGTTACAGTGAGCGGCTGCTGGCCTGGAGGGACTTCCCAGCGCCCAGCGGGCAGCAAAATGCAGCCAACAGGAGCAGCCTGAGTCCTGCCCACCCACTACCTGAGTGGGCATGAGATGCCACAGGTTCGGGAGCAGGGAGCCTTGGTTCCACTCTACAAGGGCAGAGGTGCCTGCATGGGGGCTGCCCTTGACCTGCAGAGCTCGAAGGTCCCCTGGACCCTTGCAGCCACCAGCTGGGCTCCTGGGAGGTGGCAGAGAAGAGGCTGGGCATCTCACAACGAACATGGGATGTGGGGCTCTGTGTGCACTGCGCTGCGGTGCGTGCTGTGCACTGTGTGCAACACACTGTGCATCTTGTGCTCTGCACTGTGCCATGCACTGTGCAGCAAGCGAGTGCACCTTGCCGTGGGCACTTTGCACTGTCACATGCCATGCACTCTGCACCATGTGCCCCCTCACTGTGCAACTCTCATTGTGCTCCTTGCACTGTGCTATGCACTGTGTCCTGCATTGTGCACCCTGAGCTGTGTCACACGTTGTGTAGCAGGCACTGTGCACCTTGCTCTGTGCCCTTTGTCCTGAGTGCTACAGACTGTGCACCCCATTACTGGGTGTCGTGCACTGTGTGCCATGCGTTTGGCACCCTGCCCTGTGTACCATGGTGCACCTTGCTTTGAGCACCTGCACTGTGCAGCCTGCGCTGTGTGCTGTGCACTGTGCAACTCAAACAGGTCTCCTTCCGCTGTGCCATGCACTGTGCACCCTCTGTTGTGCACCCTACACTGCACCTCTTGCACTGAACACCCATTACCATATGTCATGCATTATGTGCCATGCATTTGGCACTCTGCACTGTGCACCCTGCATGGTGCACCTTGCACTGATTACCTTGCACTGTGCGGACTATACTGTGCAGCTCTCTGTGCTCCTTGCACTGCACCCTGCACTGCGCACCCTGCATTGTGCATCCTGCATTGCGTGCCCTGAGCCGTCTCCCTTGCACTGAGCACCCTGCACTGTGCACCCATTACTGTATTTCATGCATGGTGCACTTTACATTCAGCAAGCTGCACTGCACACCCTGGGTGGTGCACCATGCATTGAGCACCTTGCACTGTGCAATTAACTGTAGTCTTTGTGCTGCGCCCTGCACTGCACGCCCTTCACCATGCATCCTGCATTGTGTGCCCCGCGCCATGCCCTTTGCACTGAGCTCCATGCAGTGTGCACCAGCACTGCAAGCCATGCATTGTGCACTGTGCACGCTGCACGCTGCACTGCATGTCTCCTTGTGCACTGCAGGCTGTCTGCCGGGACTGCAGCCCCTGCGCAGCTGGGAGAGGAGGTCCACACAGGGCAGGCGTACAGGGTGACTGCCCCTTCCCTCCTTCCCAGGCCCCTGGTACTTGTCTGCCTCAGCACACTGCACCCCTTATTGCTTACTGACCCGCTCCTTCCCCAGCCTTTACCTGAGTGACAGCCCCTGCCTTGGTCTGGGGAACATGCACCAAGCTGCTGTCCACATGCTTCAGTGCTAAGCAAGGCTACGGGCAGAGATGGCTCCTTTCAGGGCTTTTCCGAATAAGCCAGCCAGAAACCCCATGAATGCCCAAAGCGGGGACAGTTTATTGTCTGTTTTGCAGAAGATCTGGGTGCCTGAGGCGGGAGGTGGGCTTTGCCAGTCCTGCTCTGCTGCGTGGGTGCCTCGGATCAGCTGAGTGCTGTTGGATGGGACAAAGGGGCCGAGGCTGTTGGCAGCCAGATTTTGGAGGCTGGGGGGGGGGGGGGGGGGGGGGGTGCTGGTGGCTGGAGCAGCGATCTTGCCACGTGCCTGAAGGCCAAGCTTGGCTGCGGGGAAGAGAGATGGGATGAGGCCAGGGCTTGGGCAGAGCCCTGGCATGAGGCACAACGGCACCGGGGAGGGATGTGGTGACTGCGAGCAGCGTGGCTGGGATGGATTGGGCCCGAGACAGGACACCTGCGTCAGGGTGGACCCTGCCGGGGGGGCTCTGTGGTGGAAAGATAGGCCACGGATGGGTCCTGGTTCCCACGCCCTTGGGTGCTGCTTGGGGCAGCTCAGCCTCTGCTACTGGGTCCTGTCCTGTGGCGATAAAGCCCTGCAGCAAGGAGCAGCAGCGGCCCCAGGCAGCAGTGCAGGATGCCCAGGGCTTGGCAGAGCCCCAGCATGAGGTCGAACTGCTCGAAGGTGCTGCAGCTGAGCTGCAGCAGCTGGGCTTGCAGCAGGAAGTCCACGGCGAGCCCCACACTGTAGGGCGCCCAGAGGCCAAAGAAGAGCCAGAGCATGCAGGTCCCCGGCTCCCAGCCCTTCCGGAGCCGCGGCATGGCCAGTGAGCCCAGGGCCAGGGCTGCTGGGAGCAGCAGGAAGAGGCCCAGGCAGAGGATGAGATGGGCCAGGTACACCCCGGAGAGGATTTCCACGTTCCGGAGGATGCAGACCACCTCTGGCGCCGCCACCGTGCCGCTGGTGAAGGCAGCTGGGGTTGCCAGCAGCAGAGCTCCCAACCACACCACCACGGCCAGCCGCCGGCTCAGGGGGTCCCAGCGGCTCCACGTGGTGCTGCACAAGCTACTGGCCACCAGCAGCCCCTGGGCAAAGAGGCTCCAGTGCCACAGCACATGGGCGAGCTTGCACAGCCCTGGCCCCAGGTGCCAGCCGTGCTGGATGCCTGCAGCGAAGGAAGGCAGCAAGAGGGTGAAGAGGCCGGTGCCAACCATCAGCTGAGCCACCAAGGCTTTGCGGTGGGGCTGGCTCCATATGTGGGGGCACTTGGCCAAGGCCACTAGCAGTGCCCCGTTGCTGAGGGCCGCCAAGGTGCAGGCTATGGCCAGGAAGACGGGGGCCGTGCTCTGGAAGATGAGGCAGTATTGGTTGTGGCAGGGCTTGACGTTGGCATAGTCCAAACTGCTGAGGTACTCCTCGCTGTAGGAGAGATTTTCCATGATGTCTGTGAAATCCAAGGAGGTCTCGTTCACCAGGACACTGGGGGTCTACAAAAGAGACAAGCAGGCATCACGCACGGAAACCCTTGCTCAGCCCGGCGGATGTGCTGGGGGATGCGGCCGGCCGAAGGCACAGCCGAGCACAGCCCTGTCCCCGAGCACAGCCCTGTGGGATCCCCTAAAGTGTCCCCTCCCTCTCCAGCAAAGGCTTTTTGGCTCCCTTTTCCTCTCCTGTTCTGGAGCTCTGTTCCCACCTCCGTGCTGCTGAGCGGTTTCGTGACACCTTGGAGCCCGGCTGTGCATGACCACTGGCACGTCGCTGCTGCCTGCAACCGCCCCGCCAGGGCACCACCGAGCTCGCACCCTTTTCATGGAGAAACAGGGCTCTCTGTTATCAGGAGCCGAGCCCAGTGCAGCCAGGACAGGGCAAAGCTGGGTCTCTGCTCCGGTGCAACACACATCGCAGCATAAATGAGGATGGCAGGGAGCTGTGGGCATCTCTGGTGCAGCCGCTGTGGCTAACTGCACTGGCAAACACTATTTTTGCAATGCTGCCTTCCGGCCAGGCTGCAGCCAGCTAATGGAGATTTCTTTACAGCTGTTGCACAGTTAGCAGTGAGTTGATTATCAGGGAGAGACACTCCGCTTGGGAGAGGGCGCAAGGACAGGGGGGGCCAGCCTGGGGCTGATACTTCCTCCAGTGCCAGCGCCTGGAGGAGGGAGCAGAGCCCTGGCTGCGCCTAGAGCATAAAAGCCACAAGTTTCTTATAGCTTCAGAGAGGTGAGTTGAGATAGACCCTCTGCAGGGCTTGCCAGGGGTTGGCACCAGTTTTCCCAGGGATTTTGTGCATTTTGGGGAGGTCGACGGCCTCTGGGGATGTGGGAGCCCATCCCCTCAGGGAAGATAATTCATAGCTTGGAAATCCTCGTGCAAACGTCACTGCGGAGCTCTGCTGGTATTAGTATCCGCTCAAGCCTTAATGCCTTTATCTGTAAAGGCTGCCAGGCACTGCTGCCAGGCACTGCTGTGTCCTTTAGACTCTTGACAAGCCTTTCAGGGCTGATGTGCAAAGCAACCTGTTTTTACTGTCCTGAAGGCAACTCCAGGCGCTTCTCAGTGACTGAGAGCAGCTGGGACTCTGCAAGTTGCTTTGCTGTGAACTGCTGGATGGGGGGGACATGCTTCCCTGGCACTGGGCTGCTGACAGCCATGCTCTCACTGCCTGCCGCCGCCCTTCCTGAGAGCTGGCCTCTTCCTCAGGGTCATAGCACAAACTCCACAAGGGCTGGGTGCAAATCCCGCAAGGGCTGGGGCAGACCCCAATGGCTGGGTGCAAACCCCCAGTGGCTGGATGGAAACCCCACAGTGGCTGGGTACAGACCTCACAGTGGCTGAGTGCAAACCCCAGTGGCTAGACGCAAGCCCCACAGCAGCTGGGTGCAAACACTCAATGGCTAGATGCACATCCCAGAGCAGCTGGGTACAGACCCTGCAGTGACTGGGTGCAAACCCCACAGCGGCTGGGTGCAAACCCCATCCTAGTTTCCCAGAGATGCCAGCTCAGTGCTGCTCTCCTGCTCACTGCCCTGCGCACCCCTTGGTGGGAGGTGGATGACAGGTCAGTGCAGGGTGCCCTATGTTGGGAACTTGGTCCTCCAGAGTCCCTGGAGACTGCTGAAAGGATCTCGGGGAGCACTGGAAGAACTAGGAGAGATGGAGGCGACCAGCAAGTACGGAGGGGTGGCTCATGTATGGGAGAGAAAGGCACAGAGAAAGGGGTCCCTTGGAGCCCTTGGGGTTGGGGGGGCGACAGGAGGGAGGTCAGCACAACTGCTGATGGAAGGAGAAGGGGAATGGGGGAAGGAGGAAAACTGGAAATGGAGACCCATTACAGGAGGTGGTTTTCTCTGAACTGAAACGTCTCAAAATGCTCCTCTAATGGGACGGTTCTGGGCAATGCTGACCCCATGCTCAGGCTCTTGGACCACATTTCTCTTAGCTGCCCAGAGCGCAGGGCAGAGGCGAGAGCCTGGCACCTGCATGCAAGGGGAGCATGTAGCGTTGCTGCGGAGGCTTGTGCGCAGCCCCTGCTTCTGGCCACTTGCTCCCAGCAGGATAGAAAAGAGCTTGAGAGAGAGGAAGCAGGGAAAAGGGGGGTACACTTACCACAGGGATGCAGTTGCCCATAATGTCCTTGTCCCAGGATCAGCACGTGTCTTCTGCGTTTCGGCGCTGTACACAATGGTGCGCACTCAGCAACACGTGCTCCCCACAGGGTGCTTTGCACGACGGTGCACACTCGGCTGTGCGCGCTCTCCGACGGTAGTGTTGCACAACGGTGCGCTCTCAGATGTGTGTGCTCGTGGTCGGACACTGCACGGCGGTGCACGCTCTGCATGCGCTTGCTCACTCTCTGCAGGACTGCAGTAGGCTCTACTTCTTTTCCTCCAAGAGGAGGTGAATGACTGCGTTAACAAGATAAGAGCTGGCTTTTTAATAACAAGCCTTTTGCCTTGGCAACCCCCTTTGCCATAGAGTGAAGGAAACGGGTGGGCCAGCATTGCCGGTAAAAAATGAGAAGCCAGCATGTCTGAATTTCTAGGGCAGGAAGCAATCATTTCTTGGCAGAACACCCCAGATTAATTAGGAATTGTATTTACAGGTGTCTATGTAGACAGTCAAATTCCTGGCCCTGACACAGCCACGTATGGAGGCCTGTCATGCTCATCACGTTGGAGGATCCACTTACAAGCGAGCCCTCCTGCAGGGACTGCTCTGTCCCACTGCCCTGGTGCTGCTGGTGGGGGGGGGGGGGGGGGGGGCCTGTTGCAAAATGCGGCCAGCATACTGGGGCTGTGGGGAGCCCAGCACAGAGCAGCTTCCCTGGGCTCGGGGCAGGGCTTTGCGAGAAGCACAAGGTGCTGGACACTGGCAGCCCCACCAGCAATGACACCGAGGAGGAAGCAGTGACGGGGGGAGCGGGACAGGCTGGTGCCTCCCTGTTGCTGGGAAGGAAACAGCGGAGCAGCTCAGGCGCGCGGTGCTTTCCAGCTCTGTGAGCACAAGCCGTTGTTTACTGTGGAAAAACTCAGCGCTTCCTTGGGACACCCCTCCTGACTCAGCCCCAGAGCAGGATCCTGCAGCCGTCCCGGAGCACCAGGGCACTGGGGCATGCAGAGCCGGCTCTGCATGAGGCTCATCCCTGCGGAGGTGCTGGCCTGAAGCCAGTGGCCAGATGGGGCTTTTCCGGGAAGCTGGGGGCCATGCACGATGGCAGAGCCCAGTGGACCCTGAGTTGTCCAGCCTCTCTGAATGCAGAGCCAGCAAAATTGAATTTTAAACAGCTGCTCAGCTGCAAATCAGAGCATCCGACAGCCCCGCTGCTGCTGTGAATGCGATGTTAAAGTATGGCCGCAAATCTCACAACGCTGTCTCCTTCCCCGGAGACTCGCATTGCGTTCATAAATAGATCCAGAGATCGATACTCCCCTTGGATGCAAACGCCAGGAGCGAGCTAGTGAGGGCGCTTTGGTGTCTCCTTGCCTCCTGGGTGCAGGGCGCAGCAGAGGTTTTGCTGCCTGCCCAGTTCCACATCGCCTCGTGTCACCCCACGTTGCCCCATCCCACGCATGTCTCTGCTCCCTTTGGCACAGGGAAAGGCTCTGGGGGTCGCTCTGGAAGTGCTTGATAACTGCAGGGCAGGGAATTGAATTATTTAGCATCTCTACTCTTTAATAAACTGAATTACATATTTTTTGATTAAGAGCACCCACTAAATAATTCACTGCTTTGCATTTCTCTGTTTGACTGACTGTTATGGTGAATTACCCAAAGAACAAGCAAATCTGCTTGTCAGGGGCTAAATTATTTATTCTCACTTATATTTTTTCAGGGTTTTTATTATGTGCAATAAAAGAGCCGCTAAAGAGCTGGCCAAACAATGTCCATGGCTGAAAGACCTCCTTTGGCTGTACACCTCTCCAAAGGGATTTTCTGGAGTTGCAGCAATGCTCAGTGGTGAGATGGGATCCTGCCTGGCCTTCCCTGGGTGCTCGGGGCACATTGCACCATGGTAGCAGCAGGGTTGCGGACAATGAAGACCCTAAATCTTGTGTTTCCAGGCTTGTGGGCGTGCGGGGGGGGGGGGGGAGGGGGAGGCTGCGGCAATGTGGCTGTGGAGGTGGGTCCCCAACAACCCGCTCGGGGCACCCAGGAGAGGTTTTCCTGGGGCTGAGCAAGGGGCAGAAATGCAGAGGCAAGTTTCGGACCCTGCTGGAGCTGAGGACTCTGAAAATAAGCAGGCCCCCGGGATGGGGATGGGGGGCCAATGCTATGGGGCTGGGGAGGTGACTGAGTCCTGTGGTTCTCTGTGGGGTGCAGATACAGCCCCTCATGCCTCCAGGCACCCTGCAAAAGCCCCACAAGCAAAAGTTCTGCCCTGGGACAGGCTGGGGGGCTGGGGGCAAGAAGGGTTGGGGGTCCAGACAGGAGGAGAACTGCCATTTAGGGGGCTGGGGGGATCCAGACTCGGGGTCCAGGCTGGAGAACCCAAGGGGCTGGGGGACCAGGATGAGGGGCTGGGGGTGAGGGTTGAGGGAGCTGGGGGTCCAGGCTGGGAGGCTGAGGGGGCCTGGGGGTTGGGGGGGAGGGCTGGGAATCGCAATGCTCTTGAGCCTGAGGAGTGCGTTTTGGGCTCACTGTGTTTTATGGGATGGGGAGTGTGCAGGGGCAGCAACGAAATCACAGTAGAGCTGAGCCAGGGCAGCAAAGCCTTTGCACCCTGTGATGGTAAGACACCTCCCAGCCCCCTAGGGAGGGGGCTGAAGCCATGCTGGGACCCCCGTGCAGCACCCTGGCTGCCCTGAGCTGAGGACCGTCACACTGGGTGCACTGCATGCCACTGCACTGGGGCTGTGTCCCACTCCTGGCCCTTGTTGAGCTGATTCATGCTTTGGGCTGGGTTTGGACGTGGCGGATCACGTGGTAGTTCTGGGCTGCATCGGATGCTGCGCACAGACATACAGCATCCTTGAATTTCCCCAGGACCGAAGGAAAGCTGTCCCACTTGCTAGGGTGGCCCCCTCACACTGTGTGCTCACAGGAGGCTGCTCACGCTCTGGGCAGGCTTTCAGGCTGGAGCAGAAGCATGTTGCCCGCTAAAAAAAATCATAATCCAGCCGTAAGCCGGTGCCCTTCGGGAGAATCTGCATTAACCTGAAGATGGATGGTCCCTGCAATGCTGTGTGACTGCCCATCTCTCACCGGACGGAGCTTCGCATCCCCGGAGCAGCTGGGGATGAACCTTCACCCGCATAATCAAATGGAAAGGGGAGTCTAGTGAAGGACTGCAGAGGAGCAGCGGCTCTCAGAGATGCTGCTGCATATACGGCTGGCTATAAAAGCAGCAAAGAACAGTCATCGCCATGCTCGGGGGATGCTAAGGGATGCCAGGGGAGGAGACAGTCCCCTCAAAGGGTGCAGTGATCAGGTCAGTGGGTGGCAGGGGCAGTGTGGAGGTGCCCAGCTCCGCAGCATGACTGCGGGAGGCTGGCGGGCATCACTCTGGGTATGACGCAGGGCCCACTGGTCTGTAGGGCACCTCACAGCTCTGCTTTGGTGTGGTGCCATGCTCGCTGCTGCATGATCCTGGTGCCGCTGAGCATGCAGAGGGTTGGGGAGCTCCCACACGCCAGGGCCCAGAGCGCATCCGAAGCCAGCCGCGACGCCCAGCTCAGGTGTTCAACTCTCTTGGTGTTACCACTCTGTTTCTCTAGGACTTACCAACACCTTTGCCGAGGGTAGCGTATTTCACTCTCTCTATAGCCCAGCTCAGGTGTTCAACTCTCTTGGTGTTACCACTCTGTTTCTCTAGGACTTACCAACACCTTTGCCGAGGGTAGCGTATTTCACTCTCTCTATAGCCCAGCTGTCACCATGTTGCACTGGGGTTGGGAGAAGCAGTAGGAAATAAGAATTACCTCTTCATCTAGGGAAAGGACATGCTATGTAAATGAGGCACTTACATTTTAATCACAATACGAAGTGCTCTGGTGCAAATTTGCACATTGGCCTTTTCGGGCTCCTGGAGAGGTAGGTGCTGGGAGAGCTGCGCCCCTCTGTGGGCTGTGCAATGAACTGAGTTGCATCCATTCATGGACCATGTGTGGAGATAAACTGTCCCTTCATCGGTTGTATGTTGAGATGAGCTGTGTCCCTCCATGAGCTGTTTGATGGGCTCAGCTGTGTCCCTCTGTGGGCTGTGAGATGGGCTGTGTCCCTCCACGGGCCGAGCCATGTTCATCCATGGGCTGAGCCATGTCCCAAGCCATGTTCATCCATGGGCTGAGCTCTGCCTCCTCTTCCTTCTTCTGCCCTGGTGCCCCCCTTCCCCAGATAGCTCCCTGCCTCCCCCTCCCCCTGCACCCTACAGCTCTCCCTGGTGCTGCCGGAGGGCACAGAAATGGCATGCCATAGCCTGGAGGAGTCAGGATGGGTGCTGCCGTCTGGGCACAGCCTTTTACAGGGCTCAGGCCAGGTGGGCACAGCACAGCCATCCCCAGGATGCCCACTCATGGAGTGGCCTGACCCCACTGTGCATGTGCCAGCGTGTTGACGAGTACGGGAGGGCAAGACAGTTGGAGAGAGCTGCTGATAAAGAGCAAAGGGTGCTGTGTGAGCAGGCAGAGAGGCTGCCAGGTTGTGGCTGCAACCCTGCGGGTGCATGTGACCCCGGCAGACAAAGCCTCGCTGTGTGCGGGAGAAGCGGCGTGGGGGAGTGCTGGAGAGGAGAATGTGCGTGAGCGTGGCCCAAGGAGGACAGGGGCCAGCGTGCTGGTGCACACGCGTGTGAGAGGGAGCTGGGGGCAGCGCCGCGGTGGGGGCAGAACAGCAGGCGGCTCCGCAGCAGCGTCCCGAGGGCCGAGCCCCACAAGCGTAATGCGTGCATGGAGAAGCAGAGAAGAGCAGGCAGATAACGTGTGTAATCCAGATATATTTATAGGATTATTTTCCGAGATTAGCACAGGATATTAGAAAGGTTATAAAGTAACATCGATGTTCGTTGTCTCCCTTTATGTACATACAAGAACACAGCACAACAACACAGACCGTCCTCTGCCCTGCCCCGCAGCCCACACCTCGGCGTGTTCAGAGCTCAGTACAAATATGGCTTTCGTCGTCTATTGAGAGTTCAGTGCCGGCCGGGACGCATCCAGAGCGCCTCTCCAGGGGGTGCCAGTTGCTGATGCCCTGTCCCCAATGGGGTGTCCTGTGGGCACTGCATGTGGCCTTCAGGGATGCTGCTGTTTGTGCTGCCTAGGGCCTGGTGCTGGGCTGACCCACTGTGCCCCTTGGTGCTGGGGACAGCCCTGCCTCCCCTCCCAACCCCAGCCCCAGTCCGCTCCTCCTCTTTGGGGTTTGCTGGACCACCCCTGGCTGAAGAGCAACTTTCTCAGTTGGTTTCTGGCCCATTGCCACGTCTGTGCCCAGAGGAAATGCCCCCACGTCCCCACCTCGGTGAGCCTGGCCACTGCAGGGCCCCCCGGCCGTTGTCAGGATGGAGATGGGGCGACCAGAGCATGGAGCGTTGTCCTGCAAAGCAGCAGCCCTGACCCCAGGGCCTGTGCATGCAGGGAGCAGAGACGACGGGGGACAGAGCCAGAAAAGGTTTGCTCAGGCTGGCAGAGGGCTAAGCAGGAATTTAAATGCCTGGCCACAAAACGTGACCAAGCTGGGTCATCACTTTGCTGGAGGAGGACCTGGTCTTACCTAGGGTATGGGGGCCTAAATGCTCATTTGGATGTCCACATGGCTGTCAAGGAGGCCTGAGTGGCAGCCAAGAGGCCCCCCCCCCCCGGGGGTGATGATCTCCAGGACTGGCCTTGGGTGCACTGACCGCATGGGCTCAGCCCAGTGAGGGTAGACCTGGTGGCATGCGGTAGACACAGGGCTGGAGCTCTCCTGGAGACCCACCAGCCTGGCAGAAGGGAGTCCTTTGGCCCAGAAGTGGCCACCTAGTAGCCTAGGTTTGACAAGGCCCTGAATCCTCCTACCAATGCAGTGACAGTGCCTGGCTCTACTGGGTGCTCACAGTGGTAGGCACAAGCTCAGTCCTGGGTGTCCACTCTCCACTGTAACAGTGCATCCCCTTATGTCACCACACTAGTGACATAGTGTGTCCCATCACCTCCTCACACTGCTGACGCAGTGCACACCTTCACCTCCTCACACCAGTGACATGGCATGTGTCCCTTCACCTCTCCATACCCACAACATGGTGTACCCCATCATCAGCCACTCTGGTGACACATGGTGTATCCCATCACCTCCCCACACTAGTGCCACAGTGTATCTCATCACCCCTTACACCTGCAACATGGTGTGGCTCCTCACCTCTTCAGCCTACTGATATGGTATATCCCATCTCCTCCCCACACAACTGACATGATGCGTCCCATCACCACTCTTGCTAGTGAAATAACGTATCCCATCACCCCCCACACTGGTGATATGGTCTATCTTATCTCCTCCCCATACCTGTGACATGGTGTATCCCGTCACTCCTGACAGCAGTGACATGGCTTATCTCGTCACTCCCCACACTTGGTGCAGTGTATCCATCATCTCCCACCCTCCACCCTATTGACGTGTTGTATCTTGTCACTTCCCCATCACACAGACATGGTGTATCCCGTAACCTCTCACACTAGTGACAGTGTATATCATCACCTCCCTACACTAGTCACGTGGTATATCCGCTCATCTCCCACACTAGTGACATGGTATATCCCTGTCACCTCCCACATTTCTGACACAGGGCTTCCATAAGATGATGTCTCCCTGTCACTGCTCATCCTCATGGCATGGCACAGCCCATTGCCCAATCACAACCATGAGACATGGCAGCCCATCAGCCCCTTACCCTTGAGACACAGTGTACAATGTGCTTGGCACATGGTGTCTGCCATCACCTCTCACGCTTTCATGTATTACATTCGCCCTCATACCCATGGCACGGTGTAGCCCATGACACTTCAGAGTTGTTAAGTGGTATTTCTAATCATAGCCTCCCCTTCATGGCACACTGGATCCCATCAGCCCTCACAGCTGCTACACAGCATATCATGTCATCCCTCCCACTCGGGACATGGTGTAGCTGATCACCCCAACACCCTGTGTCATAATCCAAGGGTATCCCATTGCTCCTTACCCTAGCACTCTGCTGTGTCTCATCGCCCCACAGACTTAAACAAGGTGGGTCTCCTTATTCTGTTATTTTGTAACACAGTGCATCCCATGACTGCTTCATACACATTTTTATCCCATCTCCTATGCTATTAAGGTATAGCCCACAATCTCTCACACTTGTGACATGGTGTACCTAACTCACCTTTACATGCATGACCCAGTGTATCCCAGCATCGCTCACACTCACAACACGGTGTATCCCAGCACACAAAATGCTCAATACCAGGTGTATCCCACCAGCAGCTACTCAATAGAGGGTGTACCCCATCATCCCCCACACGCACAACATGGCCACAACACAATCATGGTATAGTGTAGCTCATCACTTCTCACACTCACAACACAGCGTACCCCATCACTGCCTTACACTGGCGACACAGTGAACCCCACTGTCCCTCAGATGCACAATGCAGTGCATCCCATCACCCCAACACACAACACCGTGTAACTCATCACGCCCCCCACTCACAACCCCATTTATCTGTTATTCTTCACACTCCTGAAATGGTGTATTCATCGCCCCGAAACACTCAATGCATGGTGTATCCTACCATTTCGCAGGCTCACAAAATGGTGCATCCCACAACACCTCACTCTTGTGACATAACATATTCATGGCCTCATACATGCAATATCCACAACACTTGCAATGTGATGTATCTCATCGCCCCTTCCACGAGCAGTATGATGTACCATCACTTGTGAGACAACACTGACCGTCAGCCCTCACGCACCGTGACGTATCCCATCACTGCATCACAGCCTTGAGATGGTATCTCCACCACCACTTCCTACTCATGACATGGGGTATTCATCACTCCTCACACCTGAGACCTGATGCATCTGTCACCCCTCATAACATGGGTGTCTTTACTACCCTCACACCCTTGACACAGCGTGTCTATCACTCCCTTGCATCTACAAAAGCCTTTTGGCTCTTGCTTGCACACACAGCCCCTGTGTTGCGTGCCTCCTCTCACCACTTTCACATGTCTGCCATGTCTGCAATCATGGCTCAACCTTTCACTGGGCCTTTGTGGCCAGAGGAGGGGAATGGGCCCACTCGAGGTGAGGCTTGGCCCATCCTTAGCTAATGTCTGGAGGAGGCAATGGCTCCAGCCACAATGTGCTGCCCATGCTGGGTCCTCCCTGCTCCATGGGAGATGTCTGCACTCAGCACCACTGAAGAGGGTGGGAGGTTTCCTGCGACTTCTGCTATGACATGGGATCTGCATGAAGGCCAAATCCTGTTCTCTCTGACCAGGTGAAAAAGGTAGCTAAGGTTTGTTTCTGGTGCTTGGCAACACTGATGACGCCTATGCTGGAGCTTGAGCAAACACAGAAGCCAGTTTCCCAGGTGTGCTACAGCTGTCAGTGTTTGGGGGACGGCCTGGGGAAGGGTACACTTTGCAGCCAGTGAGGGGAGAGCAACCAGCTGGAGCCTTGGCTCAGGCACCCAAGACAGCAGCAACAACAGCTGCCTGCACCAGCCCCTGAAGCAGCTCTGGGGTGGCAGTGCTGGAGTCAGGTGGCTGAAAAGCTCGTGTGCTGCTTGGCTGTGCCTGTGGCCCAATGCCTCTCATGGGGCACAATCTCACTTTCTAACCTTAAATACCTGAGTCCCTTTCTTCAGGAAGATGTAACCATTTAACCCCTCTCCCTCGCAGATCCCCAGTGAGGGGTGGTTTTTATAATGATCTACACCACGTAGACTTATAATAAGATTAAATTATATTTGAAAACACGTCCTTACATCTTTATTTTAAGGAATTACGTCTATTCAATAGTGGATGTTAAAGAGCTTCAGAGTAGCATCAGATCACACATTCATACATGCTCAGGTGTGCAGTGAAGTAGTTAACAGCATCGACATTTGCAGTGTTATCTGTTGCAGCGATGTTAGCATCTCTTGAAATGATCTCAGAGCTATTGTCTCAGACTCTCTGCAGATACAGGCCGCTCTACATGGGTTGTGTGCTGACTGTACGAGTGAGATCCTTCCTACATGAGTAATTCTTCCAAAAATGACAATAAAAAGGAGCACAGCTGTGAGATGGCTCTGCCTGTTCTCCTCTCCTGGCTCGTCCCCCTGCATTTTGGGACACTGCACTCAGGAAGGGCTGTGTCAAGGCCAACGTCCTCCTCCAAACAGATGTAAAGGGAAGAACAAAGTGGGGAAAACAACAGGTTTTCTTCATCACGTGTGATAAAAACTTTATGCATTTCTTTCTCAAGGTGTGTAACATCCTGTTGCCTGTGTGCCCCTGACAGACAATTTAGCTGTGGTGAATCTAGTCACATCTCTGCCTGTGAGACAAATGCTACCACATCATTCATTCACACTCCCAAAAGCTATAGCTGTGCCAAACCCCTTCCTTACTTCTGCTCTGCTCCAGGCACCCTGCACCCCAGCGCTGCTTTTGGCTTCCCAGCACCAGCCCTAGGCTCTGCAGCCCCACTACCCTACTTCCAGCACCACGCACTCTGGGAAGGCTTCCTGGGGCCTTTTTCTCTGTGCCATGTGCATGGATCTCTGCTCTAAGGGTCTGGACCAGAGGGACATTACCAACCCATGACAAGTGGCACAGCCATCTTGTACCCCACGGCAGAGGAAATAGGCTCTTCCTTTACCTTTCAGGTGAAGTTACCCAGGCCACTGCAGGCTTTGCCTCCTTCCAGAAGTGCTCTCCTTCCCCGGACACCCCGAAATCAAAGGGGTGCACAGCCGAAGAGCAGCTCCGGCAACCTCTCATGTCCAGGCCAAGCAATGCTGGGCTGCTGGGCATGTGGGAGACCTCATCCCAAGTGTCACGGGCAAGGCCTGGCTCTCCAGGGAGGCATAGGGTATCCTGCAGATAGCTGGAGCGCACAACCCCGTGCAGCTGCAATGTGCATCCCATGGATGGTGGGTGTAGGGTTGGGGTGAGGAAAGTGGACCCCTGGGACATGTTGGAGAGGTCAGAAAAAGCTTCTGGCTTTTGTCTGACTTGGAAGAGATACAGTTTCTCCCCAGGGAGGCCCCACACAGGTAAAAAACAGGGCAAGCCTCCCACCGAGCCTCCACAGAGACCCCTAAACTATCAAGACACTAAATCTGGGCACTCAGACTGCTGTTGGCTGCAGCCCTTAGAACCAGGAGGAAAATAGCCTTTTCCAAACAGGAACTCACCAGGACTGAGGGAACGTCTCAGATGTGACATGGGGTCCAGCACCCCGAACAGTGAGGATAGATGCCCACCCGCCAGCCTAATCTATAGCCGAATCCCCCCCTTTTCCCCAGCTTGGCTAAGCTCTGTTCTGGGCTAGATCAAGCTGCATGTCTCTCTGTGGGGTCCCGTGCTCCTCAGCACAGCGCCATACTCAGCACCCTTCTCTGGGAGGGGGCCAGGAAGGAAATGGGAGCAGACAGGTCCAAGGAACAGACCCCGATGGAGCCTCTCTCTTCCCGGCCAACAGAAATCACAGGCCTCATATCGCCCTGGGCTGGTGGCAGTGTTGACCAGGTTGTTTCCAGCTCACGTCCCGTAGGGCCACTGGGCCATGTCAGCTTCCATTGCAGTAATTCTTGGAGTTTAAACTACCCTTTCTAGAGGCTTCCGAGGCCCCAGAGCTGGGCCCAGGAAAGAGGGGAGTCATGATGGCCGCAGGCCTGCTGGATCTCCTGGCTCTACCCTGTGTTCCCGGTGCAGGTGGCCTCCTCCACTGAACATCTCAATAGATGGTTTAATTGATGTTTCCAATCTGAGAATTTGCAACTTGGGGCTCCAGATTTGCCCCCAAGCCCCTGCCCTCCCCCCTCCCGCTGGGGTGGGAACAGGGAACTGCAGTTGCTCAGCAGCTCCCAGTCTCTCCGGGGGCCTCAGCGGTTCCCACCCTGGAAGCTCATCCCCCTTCACACATCTATCACACGAGGACAGTTCTCCTCCCGAATGGACATTGTTTGACAAGAACCACCAAGGATAAAATCAGTGCAGGGTCCCAGCGTCCCTCCCCGCTTGCCCCGAGCTGCACTCCCAAAGGCAATGCATGCTGAGCCCTCAAAGGCAGAGATGCTGCCCATCAGCATCCTGCTCTGGGCATGCAGAACCCTATCCTGTCTGCTGCACCGGGGCCCATGGCACTCCCCCATCCCCAGCCCACAGGCAGCACCGTGAGTTTGGCTTGGGGAATCATGCAGCAGCTGACGCTGGGGGGGAGTGATGGGGACACAGGTCCCAGCTCTTGGTGGGAGGCACAAGGCAAGTGTCAGTGACAGAGAGGCCACCTGGGTGCCCGGAGCTTGTGCCACAGCCTGGAGCTGATTTTATCCTTGAATGTAAAAGAAACCAAAATGGAGAGAAACAAAGGAAAGAGCTACATCAACCCCAGCCCAACATCCCAACCAAGGGCCCAAAGCAAAGAGCAGCCACGAAACCAAAGCAAAGGTCCAAAGGAAGAAGGAAAAGTCGCTCACTCACTGGTTGGTCTGTATTTAGTGCGAGCGTCGGTCGCAGGGATGGTGGTGCAAGCAAGCAAACGGGGCCAGGGCTTTCACTGTTCGTGATAATAACGTTTTGTACAAGTTCAAGAAGAAGCATCATGTCTCAGGCTGGTCGCTCTCTGCTCTCTGTCCCGCCATCCCTCTGTCCGTCCGTCTGCCCGTCCCGGGCACGAGAGAAAATCTGTTGGGTTGAGTTGGGTTTGTGGTCTGGTTTCCATTTGCATTGGGGTTTGTTGGCTCCATATCTCACCCTCTCCAGCGCCCCTAGATGAAATATTCCTTCTTGTCATCACCGCTGGCTTGGCCGCCCTCTGCATTGATGATGGCTGTGTCTGCATCTGGGGCATCATCTGACCCCTTGGCCTCATGGGTCAGGTAGGTACCTGAGCAGGGAGAGAGCGTGCAGTGTCATGTGCTGATTGCTCTCCCAGTGCCATGCTCCCGCGCAAGCAGATAAAAGCCCAGCTGCCTGCAGGGGCCCCAGTGGCAGAGCTCAAAGGCTGGCTGGAAAAGGCACTTCCAGCCCGCTGCAAAAATGGAGATGAGCGGAGAAAAATCCTTTGGCTTTGACCTGAAACGGAAAAGTCACTGGTTTCCCTGGGATGAACCCTGCCCAGGGATCATTCCTTACCTGGGCTGCTCAAAGCTTCCGTTGTCATCTGTAGCCAGAAGTGAAACTGCCCCCAGCTTTGCAGGCAATTGCACTCAGCTGCATTTCCAGGTACACCTCCTGCCCTCCCTGCCGTCCAGCTTGGCATAGGGCTCTGCCCCTCCCTGCATCCCTGATCCCTGTTCCCCATCAGAAAACTGAAATGTTTCTCTGCAAAATGACAGTTTGCAAAGAGAAGTTTTCAGGTTTGGGGATGCCTGCAGAGAGCTGGTGCCGAGCCTTGTGGGCTAGCACAGTTGCTTGTCAGGAGGACGTGAGAGCCCTTGACATGCGGCTCCAGCTCCCGGCTCCCCCAGGAGCTACATGTCCCAGTGCTGACATGGCACAGGGCAGATGCAGGCAGCTCTTCTGGGTTTGGATGGCAGGGAGGGGGGCTCTTACTCACACATCACCTCTGCTGGTTTTTGCCGATGTCTGGATGTGACCATCTCCCCGTGTCTTACGCATACACCTGCTGGGTGGATGAAAAGTCCAGGGATGGGGAGGTGGAAATGGTGGATAGGGTAGGAAGAACAGGAGTGCAGAGGGCTCAAGGGATGGGCAGAGAGAGGAGAGAATGGGAGATGGGACGGGGCAGGCACACCACAGGGTGCAGAGACGGGGACCGAGGGGACGGGCGGTCCCAGGGCTGTGAGTACCAAGCCACGTAGCAGAGGGAGAGAGGGAAGAAGGGGAAAAGCTGCCTCTGCCCAGTGTTGCCTAGTCCTGTCTGGCTCCAAGGATTTACCAGGACATCACTGTGCTGGGGTTGGTGCCAACACAGTGCTATGGCCCCCAGATCTTGGAGGGCTCTTTTGGCTGCACTAGGTTTCTCCAGATAGAGGACAGGTTTGTGGCAGGCCGGATGCGCAGCAGCCTCCCTTCACCCCTGCCCCATGCTGCCCACTCACTTTGGGGAAGTAGTCCGGATCCCAGGCCAGGAGAGACCCATCCAGGACGAGAGCACACCCTGTGGCGTCTGCCTGGCATGCCACGGGGGTGGCCGACAGGCATGGGGATCTTGGCTATGTGCTGCCCCCAAGGAGCTTGCCCAGGCCGTACCTTTGTGTCTGATCAGGTAGTGTCCCAAGACAATGAGGAGGCTGAGCAGAAGAAAGACGATGACGGCAACCACTCCACCAATAACCGCATGGTATGTGCCGGAGGTTGATGGCACTGGGCTGGCATCTGTCCATACAGCAGGGAGAGAGAAAACAGAAAGAGAGAGATATACTTGTAGGCCCTGCTGCATGTCAGAAGTTGGTGCTCATTCCAAGGACTGCTCAGGGCCGGAGACAGGAGTCTTGGCAGGCCCCAATCCTGCTCAGCTCTGTGCCAACACAGGATGTCTTCTGGCATCACACACAGCAACGAGCAGCTTGACCTCACTGCAAATGGGAAGAAATAGCTGTAGAGGCAGAGAGCACGGAGGAGAGGAGCCAAGATGGGAACAGAGAAGGGATGGGGCCCATGGAGGCATCAGAAGAAGCAGGGAGGGGAGTGCAAAGGAGGGTGGTCCCCATCCACAGGCGGTTGTTGTAGGAGGTGAGTCGGTGCTGGCTCCTGTGAGGATAAGCTGAGAGATGTTGAGCCCTGAGCAGCTGCGCTGGGAGCCCCGTCTGGGTGAAAAGCAAGCTGAAGAGCCTGCCTAGAGCTATGATGAGCCAACCTAGCCTCCCTCAATGCCCTGGGTGCTTGAGATGTTCCCCAGGGATCAGCACCAGGAAAGTGCTCTGCCACGGTACATGCAGCCCATGGTACCTCTCCCCTCAGGATTCTGTAGCCCCGCAATGCCCACTGCTCTCCTGAGTGATTCCTCCTCAGGGGTCTCTAGCCAGCTCCAATCCTCCTCTGTCCTTTGTGGAGGGGATTTCTGTCCAAGAAGGGGATAGGTTGAGCGCATAGCTCTGCATGAGAAACGCATGGATGAGCCAGGCTCTGCTCGTTCTTCCCCTGCATCCTGCCAATATTAAGGATGATTAGCAGGCTTGCACAGCAATGCGCTGTACCATAGGACATGACAGGCAGGCGTCCTAAGGAAGGTGGTCCTGGTGCCATGCCATGCCCTCTCCCCTTTTTGGAGATGGAGTCTAGACAGTCACAGTGGAGTGAATCCAGCAGGCACTGGCCAGTCCCAACCAGCTGCTTCTTATAGCTGAGTCCACAGCAGGGTCCTGGCATTTGCCCTCACTGGGTGGCACTTTCGTGTTTGGGAATGTGGAGCGGCACCTCATGGCAATGTCCCCTCTGCAGGGACAGCAGTAATCAGGCCAGGCAGAGATGAACTACTCAGAGCCAAGCTAGGAAGCTCCTGCCTGTGTGGGGCAGAGTGTATCTTTGTAGTAGCCTGTACCCAGGGAAAAGCAGTCTCACGTTGAACTGGGGGAAGGCATTTGGCATCTATTACAGGGACCAAATCCTCCTTCCATTCAGTTCTCATCCTCCCCGCTCAGCTCCAGGGTGGAAAGAGCCAGAAAAGTATTCAGAGGAGGAGGAGGTATTTGTACAGGACAGCGTGGAAAAAAGAACAGAGAAGGCAACAGGAAAGAGGGATGACGCTTCACACAGATATAAGGCATGGTTTGCAACTCACAGGCAACTGCTGCGACAACCTGCCACACAACACTCCAGCCAAAAACATGGGGGTGACTACCTGGGGAGACTCAGGGTGTGGGTGAGTGCCTCAGGAGAGAAGCAGCTCCCTCCTGAACAGGATGACACTTCCCATGGTGCAAGAGGGATGCATAAGGGCATTTCCACCCTTCACGTCTCCTGGCAGTGGTCTACATTAATGGGATGGGAGCAGGAGGTTAGGGAGCAGAGACAGGGAAGGGCGGGAAGGACCACTGTGCAGCCCATGGTCTCACTCCTTGACCTCTTCTGCCATGGAAATGCTGCATACCACCATCCAGAAGTGCTGGCCCTAGTGGGAAGGTGGCTTCCGAGTCCTGACACGCCAAGAAGCAGTCAAACTAGACCACACCCTGGTTGGGCACCCTGGGATGTGGCAAGGGTCTCCCTGGCCCATGGGTTGGGCAGCCATCCTCCTGCAGACCTTCTCCTGCTGGGCTGGGGAGCAGTGGGTCCGTAAAGAGAGAGAAAAGGAGCTTACGGTACCTTGGATGGGAGCTGGAGTGAAGGATGAAGCGGTGGCCATGGTAGCATGAGAGATGGGCTGGGAAGGGCCTGGCGGAGGGGCTGGAGTGGAGTGAACGTGTGGGGTGGGGAGCTGGGAAAGATCTGGGGAGGACAACAAAAACAGAGGGACACAAATCAACCCCTCGGAGAGGCCAGCTAGGTGTGACAGAGCCCATTCAAGGAGACCCCAGCTCCCCCCAGCTCCCAGCCTGGCTCTCCCCCTGTACCACTCAGCCCTCTGGGCTCACCCTGGCATGGAACATTCCCAGGGACACCTTGCTCAGGTGACAAGGACAGCAAGCCCTGGCCTGCTGGGCACCCATCTTTCTCAGTGGCTCCTTCCACCACCCCTTTCTCAGTCACGTTGTCCCAGGGGTTCCGCACTACCCTGGGTCCAACCATGCTCTTTGGACAGCCCTCAGAACCTTGCTCCTCTCCTCCTGCCACCATCCTCTTGTTCTCTGACAAAACCCACCTGGGAAAGCACTCCTGCAGATGCTTTCCCCCTACCTCTTCTATACCCTGTCGGGTGCCTAAGCATATCCCAGCAGCCCCCCTCCTCTGAGAACAGTTCCTGGGCGCCACTGGGTCCCTTCCTGTGTGGGATTCCAGGGCTGATAAGGCTGAAAAGCATCACCTGGCACAAGGTCCCACCTACAATTTCCTAGGCACATCCTTAGGACCGCTCTGTCCCTGCTCTCCCTTGCTACAGACCAAGATGGCTGCTGTGGCAGGCAGTCTCAAGAGGGCTCAGCCAGGCAGGGCAGATGCTCTGGTGGTGATGGTGCCTCAGGTCTGAGTGCCTCTGGGGAAAAAGAGGGGGATTTGAAAATGGGAACCAGGCCCAGATGTGGAGGTCCTCTGCCAGGTGCAGTGACACCAAGCGGGTGGATGACCCCAGTGTCCTGGGTGCGGTGTGCTCATGGATGGGTGCCAAGTACCCTGGATGTTGCTGTGATATCCTGTTGGTTGCAGAGCACCCTGTGTGCTGTGAGGTCATGGCTAGGTACTGACTGCTCTGGGTGTTACTGTGCTCATGGCTGGGTGCAGAGCAGGGATGCGTTTGCACTGGAGGTGGACACACCAATTACAAGAAGGACCAGAGTCCAGCCCAGCTTGCGGGAGAGCTCCAGCTCATCCAGTGCGCTGAGCCAGAGCGAGAGGAACCAGCTCCCTGTGGAGAACCCTGCATGCAGGGGTGACATGGGGGATGGTGAAGCCCCAGCAGGGATGGCCGGGGAAGGGTGAGAAAGACTGAACGCCCTCTCTCTGTTGTGGCTCAGTGCAAAAGTAGTGCTAGGGAAAGCAGGTAAGGACCAGGGAGGATGGTGGGCAGCAAAGGCAGTGCCAGTCCAGAGCAATCCCAGTGCTCCCCTGCAGCAATGATCCCCCAGGCTGGCAGGGTCCAGTAGCTCCAACACCCCTGGGCTCTGGCCCTGAGCAGCACAGGGAGATAGAGGGAGGGTGCGAGAGGCAAGGAAAGAATGCAGCACTTAAGGGCTGATCCTTGGAAGACAGAGGGGAGAGGGACTTAGTGGGGTGATGTGCTTGATGAACAATTGCTGCCACACACACTCTCTCTACCCACAGCTGCGCTTGTAGGGGAAGGATGGTGCACGTGCCTGAAACAAAAAGGGAGGGAAGGGGAGGGAAGGTGAAAGGGAAAAGGGAATAGCTGTAGCATGAAGGAGTGGTGGAGTGGTAGACAGGAAGTTTAAGGCTTATGGATGGGACAGAGATGGCAAGATGGTTTTACAGAAGAGGTGGACAATCCCCAAATCCAGGGCCAGATCCCTGTTGTGGGGCAGTGGGGGAACCAGCTCCTACCAATGCTGGAAAGATAGCAGGGCAAGGGGCTGGGTGCTGAGCAAAGCAAACCTGGGACAGGGCAGCACAGCCACTGGCCTCCCAAGCAGCCCTGGCCAGGGATGAATCCAAGTGCTGGAGAAACACTAACAGCCCTGCATAGCACACAGCTCTGCTCCATGTACAACACACAGCACTCAGATACAGGCAGGGCTCAGCAACAGCGAACACGGTGCTTGCAGTGACAAAGCAGAACCAGGAGCATGGAGAGGTAGCAAGGGGACAGCAAGCAGGGAGGACTGGGTGACAGGGAGGGTGACAGCAGATCCTGCTCTTTGCCACACAAGGACGAATGTCAAGCACAGTGAGCTGTTTTGGGGGCATAGGAGGGCAATGTAAGCCTGCAGCTCTGGCAATTTAGAGCAAGCCACTGGGCCAGTCTCCAAAAGCTTGGGACACGGCTGTCAAGGAGCCCTACAGTTCAGAGGGGCAACGCCATCAGGAATCCTCTTTGGCTGCACAGTGCGAAGAGCCATGGCATAAGTAATAACGCAGAGGCTTCCTTGCCTGTGACCTGCTCAGGAGCACTGGTTTTTCCTCCTGTGTGAGAGGCTCGAGCTCAGTCCCACCTGTGGCTCCTTTAATTCCCCCACTGCACTCCCTCCTTCTTCCAGTAGGAGGCAATAGGGACTGAGCTCAGCCTGGGCAGTGCTGCGTCCTTGCCTCAACCCCTCCCCGAGCTGCTCTCTGCCCCTCTTGGCTCTGAAGAGCGGCTCTGTGCAGCGCCTCTTTATGGGACTCTTTATGCTGTACCACATGTGGAGGGGAGCAAATGGCTGAGGCCAAACACCAGAGCAGCCTGAAGGGGCTGGGGCAAGGGCTGGCTCCAGGTGAAGGTAGAGAGCAGCAGGGAAGGACATGGCAGGAGGCTGGATGTGGCTGGAGGAGCTGGGGATGCAGCGCTCCTGGGGATATGCTCAGTGCCCTGCCAGTGAGTGTGCTGGAGCCCCAGCTGCGTGCATGCTCCGAGCACCCACCCTGTGCTGCAAAGCCCCTCTCCCACTGCAGCCCTCCTGGGCAGGAAGCCACATCCATGCGACCCTCCACGGGGGAAGCAGTTGGGATGGAGGTGCTGTGCCACCTGATGCTCCTGGGAGAAGCTGGGTGATGCAGGGTGCCCCATGGCCCCCCCTTACCACTGACGTCAAGGTTGTACTTGGCCACGACGCTGCCCATGGAGCTGGTGGCCGTGCAGACGTAGGTGCCGCTGTCGCTCTTGTTGAGGAAGGGGAAGATGAGGACGCTGTCAGAGCTCAGCTGCAGGGGCGCATCGCTGCCTTCCTTCTCCCACAGGAACTCCTGGGGGCTGCAGAGTTGGATGGGGATGAGACGCCTCTGTCCTCCCCAGAACCCCAGGGCTGGTGGGTGGGGGGCTGGGGCAGAGTGGAGCCACTGCCTGAGCAGTGAAAGGGGTGGTGAGGGCATAGGAATATTTAAGCAGAAGGAAGGCACCCATTCTAGAGATGAGCCAGGGTGCATTCACAGATCCAGTGAGAGGACAAAGTAGGCCATAAGGACTTCACCTGTCCTCCACATGGTGCCCAGCCCTGCCTGGCATTGACGCAAACTCACAGTGCCCTGCCCTGAGCCCAGACTGCCCTAATCCGACTCCAGACTACCCTGCTCTGACTCTGCCCTGCCAGTGCTCTCGGGAGGCCTAAGTGGCTGCTTCAGTTCCCCAGCAGAGCGAGGACGGGTCGGCCAGGGCCCAGGGGTGCGGAGCTGAAGGGAGCAGAGGGCCTTACACGGGGTTGCCCTGCCCGTCGCACTGCAGCCGGAGCTTCTCGCCTTCCCGTGGGTACAGGGGATGCGGCTCGATCTTTGCCGTTGGCTTGTCTGCATATAGAGAAGAGATACAGTTGGATGACAGCCTGCCCCTGCCCCACACCATGCAGGGGTTCTGTTGGCATCCCCAAACCCTGCCCCTGCCCACAGAGCATCTCCAAACCCCAGCCCTGCTCCTGCATGCATAGGAGGCTACTGGCAGCAGTGTGAGCGCACCCATGTGTGTGTGTATGGCTCCCTGCAAGCCACTGGGACAGGGGGGTAAGAGGCTCTGGGGTTGCCATACAACAGTGTGGCCCTCATGTCCCCCACCCCATCCCCATGGGGGGACATGCAGGATGAGCAGGATAGGGAAAGGCAGGATATGGGAGATAGTGCAAATGAGTCTCAGGGGATGGCACAAGCAGGTCTTGGAGATGGGGACAGGCAGGATATGGGGAAGGAGCAGGCAGGACTCTGGTGGGTGATGCAGGCAGCGTATAGGGAATGGACAGGCAGGAGAAGCCTGGAGCATGCAAGTGCAGGGGAAGTGTCTCTGCAGCATCCGCATGTGTGAGCTGTCTGTGAGAGTATGGGTTGTGGGGATGAGCTTGTATGTGTGTGCATGTCCATGTATAGCAAGGCTGTGGGCTGTTTGTGTGTGTGCATGCACAGATGTGTGCATGCATGTATCAGGGTTCTGTGCATGCATACAGCAGCACAGCTGTGTATCTGCATGTGGCTGGCCTAAATACATGCATGTGTGCTTATTTGTCACAGCTTTATGTACACACACGTGAATGCTCACAGCAAGGCTCTGTGTGGTCTGTGTGCACATACATGCTGCCAGACTCTGTGTGTGTGCGCGCTTATGTCTGCATACACGTTCAGCAAGGCTCTATGTGTTACAGAGCAATGTGACTGTATGTGCATCAGGACCACATGTATTGCAACTGTGTGCATCTGTAAGCATACAGCAAGGCTCAGACCTGCATGCATCAAGGCTGTGGCTGTGCATGTGCAGCAGAGCAGTGGGTTGGTGTGCATGTCTGTCCATGCGTGTCCACATGCATGCATGGCAGGGAGGTGAATATGCATGGGTACCTGTCAGGTGTGCATGTGTATGTGCAGTGGACTCTATCAGGGCAGCGTGTGTGTTTGTGTGTGTACTTGAGGGCTGCGTACACATACGGCAAGATTCAGTACATGTGTGTCAAGACTGTGCGTGAGTATTCACAGCAGGGCTGTGTGCACACGTGTGTGTACGTGCACAGCCATGTGTGTAGGAGAGCCGCCTAACTGTGGTGATGCTGAGGCTTTTGTCCCCTCCTGCTCTCCCAGTTCTGTCTCCCATCTCTATGGGCCTGTCCCTTGCCCCAAGTAGTCCTGTCCCCCCACACCTCCATGTGTCCCAGCCCCCTCAGCCCTGTCCCCCACCATCCCTGCACCCTACGTACAGTGGACCTGCAGCTTCTGCGTGGTTGATCTCTCTGTGTTCTGCAGGGACTCGTGGTCCACAGTGCAGGTTACTTCAGCATCGTTGTCCTCCTTGGTGACGCGGAACTCCACCCGACTGCTCACAGTGAAGGTCTTCCCGTTGGGGTCCTCTACCACCTCAGTGCCCTCATCTGTGGGGGACAGGCGGGATTGTTGGAGGGAATGGGGTTATAGGGGACAGTGCCCCAGCAGAGGGACAGGGCTGGCAAGCATGTTCAGCAGGGGGCACTCTATCCCTGTCCTGTGGTTGGTGGTAGCATGGGACACCACTGTGGTCCAGTGCTGGGCACATCTGCAACCCCCACTGGCCCATCTGCCTTCCTCGTGCTCCCAGCTACTCCAGTCCCTTGGGGCACAGCCCCACTGCTCAGGCACCTACCCTTCAGCTCCTTGTTGCCTTTCCTCCACCGGAGCTGGGCTGCAGGCTTGCTGCCAGAGGACCGGCAGGTCAGCCGGGCTATCTTCTCTTCATCAATGGGCTGCTCATGACCAAAGATTTGGGGTTTCTGCGGGATTCCTGGTAGAGGAGGCAAGAAAAGCAACAGCCTATTAGCTCAGTGTGTGCCGCTATCTAGAAATGGTTGCGTGCAGACAGGCACACTGACAGACATGGCAAGGATGTGTAATGGGTCAGGATGCAGGGAAGTGGCAGAGATGTACATAAGAAGGATAGCCCATGTGGGGCTAAGCAAGTAGGAGGTTGGGAGCAGGCAGGGGTAAACTGTTGCTTGTGGCTTACCTAGCACAGTGACGAGGGCCTTCGCAGTCCGCACAGGCATGGTGAAGATGGAGCAAGTGTATTCACCCTCATCTGACAGCACCACATCACTGATGCTGATGGTCAGCTCATTCGGTGTGGACTTCTCCAGCTGGATCCTGTTATCTCGCAGGGCTGGGAGAAGAGGGACAGCAGGGTGAGCGGCAGAGGCTGAATGCCACCAGGACCCTCCACTGGGTCATGTTTTAACCCAGCAGCAGCATCATAAGCAGGCAGCAGGAAGGAAGATCATCTTCCTGGGGCACCACCTTACCCCGGTGCACCTTCCCTCTATCCCTGAAACCCTTTGGTCTCAGGGCTTGTTCATCTCCCCCGAGGCAGCCCTCTTCCACCCTCTGCTCCCTTGCACGTACCTCGTTTCTCCCCAAAGTAGAGGGTCTGCTGGGCAGGGTTGGACCACTGCAGCGAGGAGTCATCGGGATCCTCCACCTGGCACTTGAGCACCACTGTTCCACCAGCCACCACTGTCTCATCCGATGTTGTAGGCTGGCTCTCTAGGCACAGATGGAGAGGTTAGTGGGGGGCCCTGGGCACTGCCTCTCCCCACACAGGCAGGAGCATTGCTGAGTAACAAAGGGAAAGGTGGACAGTGGCATCCCCAAAGGCCCTGAGACAAAAAGGGCTCCCCTGCTGGACTGAATAGGTTGGGGGGGGGGGGTGGTGGGCAGGGCACAGCTTGCTTAGGGCAAACACATTTCCTCCCTGCCCCCATTCTGGATAGCCAGGCAGCAGGGCAGGCTGCAGGGGTGGGGGGACTGGGTCACCCTGGGGGGGGGGAGGGGTGTCTCAGTTATCAGACGTCCAGCTACTCTTTGCGCCAGCGGTGGGGGAGGCAGGGAGCAGCTGCTGCCAGGGGTCTGGCCAGATATAGGGCAATGGTACCTATGATAGCCAATATGAGTACGTGTGTGTCTATGTGTGGATGTATGTCTATGTGCACATGCACACATACATCTGCATGTATTTGCACGTGTGTGTGTTTATATCTACATACATGTATATGCACATTTACATCTATGTTCGCATGTAAACCTGCAAGTATGCATGTGAGTGCATGTGTGGGCACAAGACTGTTTATGTGCATGCCTGCCTATTACATAGCCCCTTGAGTGCATGCACACACGTGCTACACACAAGCAGGACACCTGGAGAGATGCCTGCCCTGAGTGCTGTAGTTTTACTGTATGTATAGGCAGGTACATACCTGTGTGTGCACACATGTGGTGTTCACACCTGGCACAGCTGTGCAGTGAGTGAGGCACATTTAAATGAGTCATGCATGTGCAGACATGCATATGCTCATGCACACTTGTCCCTCCCTAGGAATGAGAGATTTCTGTCACACAGGTAGCCTGCTTTGAGCTGAGCCATCTTACACACCCTAGGGACAACGTGGATATGCTCACATTTGCCCAAAGCAATCTTATCCTTTGGCCACAATATAGCTGCAGAAACTAAAAGGACCAGCGGGCAGGAGACATCCTATTGCCCTGACGTACCCAACCTGCAGCACCCACGGGGACAGGCGTTCCCAGAGAGCTGCTGTCCTCAGGTGGTAGCTCCAAGCCAACCCACTGGAAACACTAGTGCTGAGACTAGCTCCACACACAGCTCCTGGGGCTGCTCTAACACAGACAGCTGGTGCCTGCAGGGCATGAATGGATCCATGCATGAGCATGGGTATGCCACATGGCAGCAGGAGAGCCTGGCATGAAGACAAGCACCAGCTGAAGGCATCTGGGGAAGCAGCATGCCCTGCTTTGCCACCCTGGCAGTGTCAGCAAGCCAGGGCTCAGAGCTGTGGTACCCATTTCTCCCCTCTGTGCTAGGTACCTAATGAGACAGAATACCCTACTAGCCATCTCTATCCTTGCCTCTGTCATAAGCAGCTTCTTGAAGCAGGTCACTGTGTCCCTGCTGTCAAGGGTTGCTCTAGGGACACAGCGCTGCAACCACCAGATGGGCCAGCCCTGCCACTGGGCTGGACAGTGATGCTCAAGACAGTGACAGACTTGCAGACAAGCAAAGTAGACAGGAGCAGGGTGCTGCACTCTCACTATCGGAGGTCACCAAGCAACTGTGGGCTTGAAGCAATGCTTGTAAGAGCCTTTTCTAGCTACTCCCCCACCTTGTTGCCCCCCAATTTAGACTCTACAAGGTCCTTTCTGGGAGTGCAGCAACACCCTCACATGTTGGGGTTGCTCCATCAGTTTATCAAACAGCTGTGGACTATCCCAGTACACAAGAATGTGCTCTATGGAGTGTAACGATCTCATATATGGTGTAAAGGTTATGGCATCTGGTCCACAGGATGAGGTTTCCAGTCTATGACCTGTGATCCATGGCTATGGGGAGTGATGTGAGGTCCATGAGCTGGAGTCTGGAAGTTACAGTCAGCAGTTTGTGCTGCTCCTGCCCATGTGCTGCAGCCTACGATCTGTGGTCCAACAAGTGATGTCTCTAGGATGGGGTCAACAGCTCACCAGGTGTGACCATAGTCTATGGTCTCTGATCTCCGGCCCACGGTGCAGAGGCTGTGGTCAGTGACCTGCTCTCCATGTCATTGCCCCAGGAGGATTTTCTCTTGCTCCTGCTCTTCCTGGGCTGTGCATATCCCTTCTTATCCTGCCTCACCCCCTTCCCACACTGCATTCCATTAGCTAAGATGTCACTTTTCACCTCAGGCTCCTTGGAGGCCTCCATGCTGGTGAGCAGCCAGCCCAAGGGCAGAGAAGAGCACCAACAGGATCAGATAACCCTGTGCCTGCCCCAAGGACAGCTATTTTGGGAAAGCTGACATGCCTATGAGCCAAGCTGCGCCAGGGAGAAGGGGGACACTGTCTCTCCCAACCTGGAGGTCACACAGCCTCCTTACCTAGCTGAAGCACTGAGCAAGTACTGTCCACACCAGCTCCACAGAAAGAGCAGGGAACAAAGGATGCTGCTATGTGCACTTCACTTATGTGCTGGACAGTTTAAGAAACCCTCTTTAGTCCAATTGGTCCAGCTCCATAGCTGCCCTCTGCAGCATCTCTTGTTCAGAAGGCAGCACTGCCTGGGGATCGACCCCAGCAAAGCTGTCACCACAAAGATGCACACCCTGGGAGCCTTGTGTGTGCATAAGTTCAGGAGTGGCTGCACATGCACATCTGCACATGAGTTCAGGTGTGATCACACATGCACCCCCCCCCCCCCCCCAAGAGATCCAGTCCCACAGCAGGTACACTCAGCCCTGGAGGTGAAGGCAACCTACCCCTATACACAGCAGTTCTGTAGCTGTTTGGCACCCCAGGACATCTTAACCTCGGGTATGTCCAAGCTTGGGGTGAATCCTGCCCTGTGTACCCAGGCAGCCTGCAGTGAACTCCCAATTTCATGGGCTTATTTCCCTGGGTGACGCTCACTGTCTGGGTTAAGCTTCTGTTGTGGGAAGGATGGTAGGAGCAGTCTGTTTCAGGTGGAGTTTCCCCATTTTCCCCTCAGAATGGTAAAGGAAAACTTTTTCGCTCATGTTACAAATTCTCCAAAACTGTCATGGGGAGCAGCCCTAATGCGTCCCTGAGGAGTGGCCAGAGCCCCTACCTGTGTGGCACTGCTAGAGGTATCAGCACCAATGCTGCTAACTGCCAAGGCTGACAAACCTTTGTCCACAGCCCTATAGGTCCTCCTGCATCCTTCTGTGCTGTGTGCTGCTGGCTGCCAGGCCAGGGCCCTGCAGGCTCCTAACATGCAGGGACACAGCCACCAACACAGTCACACTGCTCCTTCCATGGCAAAGGATTAGATTAGAGAGGGATCAGAGGGCAGGTGGTTGAGGCTGCCTGGCTTTCCAGGCCCAGGCCATTCTGCTCATGTTAAGGCAAGCCCAGCCAGGGAACATGTGCAAACTCCTCCCTGCTCACATCCAGCAGGTATTGTTATGAGAGTGAAAAAACTTAAATTTGAATTAGAATACTCCCAGGGTTGAAGACTCCCTCACCAGCCCTTGTAAACTCCCATCACTAACAGTAATATTTCATGCTTGCTATTGAAATTTTGCTCCTTTCCACATGCCTGGATTTAATAGCCAGCCCTTAGACTCCACTACACTTCTGTCTGCTTGGCTGAAGAGCCTCTGCTTCACATCTTTCCTTGTAGATATTTATAGGTGGTGATCAAGTCTTCCCCATCCTCCCCTCTGATATGCCAACCAGCCAGAGTGCCTGGAGTCTCGCTCCACAGCCTATTTCCGATCTGTTAATCATGACTGAGGCTTTTCCCTGATGTGTCTCCTGTTCACTCAGGCACAGACATCACGCCTGGCCTGGTGAGAGTTCCCTGTTCCTGCATGTCTCACACTGGGAGCTTTGTGAGAATCACCAGGGCACCAGGACTGTGTCTGGTGAGCATGACCTGTGCTCCACCATAGGACACACCTCTGCCACATCACACACAGGGTATTTGTCCACAGCTTGGTCAGGCTCTCCATTTGTGCCTCTCTACTGGGGAGATCCGTCTGTTGGCTTGTTTTAATTTAGTTAATGATACAGATGTAGCAGGTACAGCCTTAAGCAGGGGATTAGGTCCTTCCAAGCCACTGTTGTCCAAACTCAAAGCACTCCAACTCAGATACAATTTAGGACAGGGTATAAAACTCACATGGAATAGCACAGATCCATTCTCTTAATTAACACAGTTACCATCATCTGCTAGAGCCCTGGCCTCATTAAGCTATTAACATAGGGAGAGATTAAACAGAGCAAGATGCGTTTCCCCTGGGGCAGGGGGCTAGGGCTATGCAGCCACATGATGGCACTCATGTCTGTGCGCTTGTGCTGTGACACATGCAAGGCATGCTCAGACCATCCAGACAGGGTCAAAGCTGTCAGAGCACACAACCCCAGAGACCAGACAAGGCTGAAGCCAGTTCTTCTATCCCCAGAGACCCACTGCTGCCTCTGGCCTGCTCTCATAATCTCTTCCTGTGCCCACGGCATCACAAAAATCCATCTTGGTCCCACGGACTCGCTGCCTTCTCACAACCCTGCTGAAAGCACAAGGCAGTCACAGCATTGTAGAGCCCCTGCATAAAGTAGGCAGTTTGGGGAGACACCGTCAGTGTTGTGCTTGTGTTCAAGCTGTCATGCCCTGTGCCATCACTCCACACTAGGCATCTCTGCACCCACTTCTCCTTGGTCACCAGCAAAAGCTGCTCCAGGCTGTGAGTGACCAGCGAGCCAACACAAATCTCCAAAGAGCTTTGGGGCTGCACCACCCTGAGATGAGCCATGCCTGCCAGTGTTCTCCCTCCTGTTAGGCATTAACCTGCCCTTTGAGCACCCTCGCAGAGCAGGGCCAGCTCTGGATGCCAGGCGGCCATGCAGGTGACAGCCTAAAAGATGGTGGGATCTACCCAGAGAATTAAGGCTTGGGGAAGATCTAGGATGGGGTGCTACAACAGAGAACCAGGGCAGTTCAGCAGCAGCCAAGCTCTCCCGCCTGCTCCCAAGAGCCTCGTGCGGGACACTGTGCAAGGGACCCAGAACACCTTGGCAGAGCCATTGCAGCAGGGGGCTGCATCCCCTTGCCCTGCACATCTCCAGCAACAGCCTATACATATCACTGCACTGCACCTTCCAGCACGACCTAGATACTCCGCTCGCCTCTGTGCCGTGCATGCCGACAGCTTGGAGGAACAGATGGGCACGGCTAGGCCACTGTGCCAGTGCTGCTTGATTTAATTAAAAACCTCCATGGCTGTAACTTGCTGGCCCTTGACAGAATAGGGGCACAGTCACCACATGAAAGGGTGTAGCCCAATCTAGAGAGCTGCAGCAGGGATGGAGTGGGGAGATAGGACTTCAGGAGCAAGAAGTCCCACCACAGAGCTAGCTGGAGCTGGGGAGCTTCACCCCATCCTGCTCTTGCAATGACACACAAGGGATAGGGCAAAGCCCCACAAGGCCTCTGTCCCTCCTTGTTTGCTGGTCACAGCCTTGCCACCGTACTCGCACATGAAACAGTAGCACTGGGTTGTTTCTGGTCAAGTCTGTTGCCAACCAGGCATGAGGACTCGCTTGCAGGAGATGACTAAAGTTGCAGCCCCAAGGCAGGGATGTTGGTTACTGAGAAGCAGGGAAGATGCCTCATGTGCCATGACTGTTCCCAGCTCCAGCCCTGGCATAGCCCAGTGCAAACTCCCAGCTCAAATCTCAGGGGAGTTTCCAAAGGAAGATGAAGGCCAGCTCAGGCTACCCTGTAACACTGCAACTGCACTATAACCTTTCAACAGCATCATAAGACATGCCTCAAATATTTAACATCCTTTACAGAGGGGTCCCCCACCCCCACTTCCCCCAGACATTCTCAAAGGGCTTTGGGCAACATCATGAGGGTTCAGAGGCAGGAAGAGGAAGCAGAAAGAGCTCCTGGCCACTCCAAAGCAGGATGCTCAGGAAGGCACGTTGCAGTGAAAGCTTTCAGGCATTCTTGGCACCCAGGTTAAAACAGCTCCCCACATGCCCCAGGGACAGGTGTCGGACACCCATGGAAGCATCCGCACTCACCATGCCAGCAACTGCTGCCAGCACAGAGCTGCTGACACCTGTCAGCCATCTCCCAGGACATGCTGGTAGCTCAGGCTGGCACAGCTACCTCTCTCCCTCTCTCTGTTGTGAGGCAGAGCAGCCACCGAAGCAGCCCCTCGGGCCACAATCCCATGCAGACAGGATTGTTTGCCTGAAAAGGCAGAGAAGGGGAGCAGTAGAGCTGTGTGCAGCCCTGATCCCCAGCACGCTGGCAGGATTCAGTGCCAAGCTGCCATGCACATAGCACCTGAGGATGGCTCCTGCCACCAGTCTGGCTCTGGTAGGTGCCTCAGTACTTGCGCATGGGGGAGGGAGATGAGCACACAGCTCCAGGGACTCCAGAATTGCTGTATGGGGATGGGACAAGGCCAGAAAAACATGCAGAGCTTTGGACTAACCCTGCCAGTGCAGTGCTGGACTCAAGAGGTATAACCAGCTCAGGACCCCCAGCTCTGCCCCTCCGTGGCACTGAAACACTGAAGATGGAAATTATTGGCTTTCTGACTCACATTTCTCCAAGAGGGACAACAGATATAGAAAGTGAGATGTCTGGCAACCATTTCTTCACTCAGATCTACAACTCTTCCCAACCAAGTTTCCAAAGGCCACCCAAACCTGCTTGCCACCTCCAGCCCCTGGTCTGTTGTCATTTTACAATAAAATAATACATTTTACAGATGGCAAGCAAGCACCAAGGTGTTCTGGCAGCCAGGGCACCTCTGTCCCCTGACGGGACCCTCGTGGAAGCAGATGGCCAGTCCCACTGGAAGCAAGCACACAACTCAATTGCCATCACTGTGTCAGACCCAAGAGAGAAGACGTGCAACCTCAGGCACATCACAAAACACTACGGCAATGACTTCACTAGGCCTCCTGCTTTTGGCTAAGAGTTACTGCCTGTGTTTCAGATCCCAACAGCATAAGGAAATTAGAAGCAATACTCCATATAAAAAGAGAAAAATCAATATCTCATTAATTAAATCTTTGCACTTTTGCAGGGGGCTGCAGTCATATTTATGAGGGGAAAATGATGTACATGTTTCTCCTGACTCTGGGCCCCAGCAGCAGGACTTGCTTAAGTATAGCCTTCCCAAAAACCCTTGTATCCTATCCCCAGCATCTTCCTTTCTCAGAAAGGTCTACAGCTCTGGTCATTTCAGCCCCAGGACACTCCCATATAAGGGAACATAAATGCTCTGCAGCACCACATCTCTGGAGGCTTTTGCAACACAACCTAATGGCATGTCTCCTATTTTTCAGGAGCCATTTCACCTGGAGGGTCCTCCAGGAAAGCTAAGCACAGCATACTCTTGCAGTGAGCAGTGCCTGCGAAGAGCACTACAGCACAGCTTCCCCTGCGATACGCCTGGAGGACTAGCTCATGCCTACATCAATCTGTGGGGCAAAGCATAAGCCAGGGCCTGCAGAGGAAGCCATGACAACTGCCAGACACCAGCCATGCCTGTCCAGCAGTACTAGGATCACACAAGTTTGCAGTATCTACACCAAGGCCAAAGTGCTAGAGCAAGAGTTGCTCCTCTGCGTCACAGCATGGCCCAGGCCATTGTGGCAATACTGCAGCTAGACTCCCCAGCACTCTCAGGTCAAGGACAGAGAGACAGCGCTCATGGAGGCAGGGCTGAGTCATGCAGGAGACAGCTAACTTGGAAAGCTCACACACAAGCTGACATCCCAGCAGGACCCCACCACCTTTACACAAGGCTGAATTGCTTCTGCTGCTACTCCCAGGACCACAGAAATCAAAGCCCCAAATCTTGGTACTGCTACCAAAGATCCTGTAAACAACCAGGTAGGAAAGTGCTTTCAGCTGCCATTGCTGTCACACAAGGCAGGCTGGAGCAGGGACCAGCAGGCCTCTCCCCCCAGCCTACTCAGCACTTGCAGGCTCAAGGCCATCGAGTCAGCTACAGCACTTCAACCTTTATGTTAGTCAGAGCCCTGGCTCCAGGCTGTGAAATCATTTCTGTCCAGTTAGAAATCCCAGCCCCAGGGAAAAACATCCAATCTTTGAATCCCACAAATGCCTCCAGTCTGCAATCACAGCCCAAAAAACAGCGCTGCAGCCATAGAAGCACAAACAGCAATAAAGGGCTGGCAGCCCACATACCAGCTCAGGCCAGAAAAATCTGAGCTGTGGGTGGAACAGCAATGGAAGAGCCTAAACTACAGGAGTCCACCCTACGCTCTGCACTGTTGGGCACTCATCACACAATTTCCAGACTCCAGAAGCACCACGCATTATTCTAGATCCTGGGAGCATTCAGGTACACTCATCTCTGCTCAAAAACCCAGCAGCTTTGTACCGAGTTATTTATTGTACTGTTTTCTCACCTACAGTTGCTCAAAGCCCTGCAGTCTCAGGAGCTGGCCAAGGTGTGGTTTTACATGACATTCAGTGACACTTGGTGCAGCGACATAAGTAGGAGGCAGCCCCTGACACCCACCCTGTCTCCCATCACTCAGCACAGATCCTTTCCATCTCTTTATAACCACTTGCCATTTTTCTCATTCTTTTCTATTTATTCTAGTTTCATCATCATAAAGATCCAATTTATCTTTGTTGACATAGATATTTTCTAAGGCAAGTTATCTTCTCTGAGGACTGTATTTTAATAATTCAGTCAGCAGCCATGAACTGTAAAGCTCCATTTCAAGCCGCAGGCATCCTTGTCTTGCATTTCAGTACATGGTGCGTAACACCAAAGCAACTCAGCTAAGATGGGAATTTTGAATTTGGTGGGCTTTGAATATGACCAAGCAGGCCCAGACATCTGCTGTGCAAGCTTGGCCAAGAGCTGATTTGAGTACTGTGTGAATCCACAGTCTGGGATACCCAGAGCCCAACTTCCAGGCTCCTCCTGCAGGCAGCTGACTCCTGCAATCACAACTCCAGATTGTTAACAGGGGAAACCTGCTCTTGTTTTAATGCATCTGCTCAACACCACCCTTGTGTGCCTCTTCCTTACATGCCTGCCTGTACACACTGGCCTAGCCAGCATGCTCCATCCCTCACACAGAGAGTATGCATCATCATTCTCCTTGGGCTCACTCACATATTCAACTTCAAGCACAGACAAGAAGTGCAACAGTTCATCTCTAAAGGGAATACAGTTTCATCTTGTTTACCAGTGCAGCAGGACAACTGTACCCGACTCAGAGGCTCTCCCGTGCTGTGTTATGGAGTCTGGCTGTGGCACATATGTCCAATGCTATCACATTTGCACTCTCCTGGCCTGTGAGAATGCACCAGTAGCTACATGCCCCTCTTCAGCTGAGCGGGGAGCTCAGCAGCCTTAGGGTAGATGCAGGGCAAGAGACCCTTCTGAACCACTTTGAGTGCTTTTTCCAGTCCCATGGTATTTAGATGGCTCTTGTGACTGGAAGTCTTTACCAAGCACTCCCACCAAGAGGTGGCTAGCAAGATGGGACAGTTATGTGCCAGAAAAGCAAGAGCAAGGCAGGGAAGGACAAGAACAGCAGGAGGTGAAAGCAGCAGATGGAAGGCCAGGCTGCAGCTTGAGGCAGGCCCAGATCAAGAGGTGCTAGCAGGAAGGATGCCAGAAGCCAGTCTGATTTGGGAGAGGACCAGAAGGAGTGAGGAAGCACTTATGAGCACAACCCCATGTGCCATTGCTGAGCTGCTATCCCTGTGGGCAGGGGGTTCCTACTCTTCTCTCTCAGGCTGGGTAGGCAATTCTTGACACAGCAAGGCCACAGGATTTGTGACATCCAGGCACTTAAGGAAGTTTCCCATGCTTTCATCACAGCTACAGGGATAATTCATCCAGGATCCTACTTTGCACTCTGCCGAGCCAAACCCTCCTTCCACCCCTCTGCCAGCTACCATCCATGTTCCTCCACCTTGGCAATGACAGTCTCTCCAACCAAGCCTCCCCCAAAAGCAATGAATTCTATCTCAAGGTGACCAAAAGGAAACCTTATCAACATGAATACCTACTTTGAGTGGAGCAAAGTGCAACCACTAGGAGTCTGCTCTTATAGACAGGAATACAGTGAATTGCCCTGCTTCAACAGTTGATTCTGCAACAGCCGCATCCTGTGCTCCAGTGGCTTGTGATGTGGAGTGCGAGATCCCAGTCATTAAGGCAGGGAAGGGGGAACAAGGGGACCTGCCACCTTGTGTCCAAGTTCGGCATGACAGAAGCCAAGTCACTCCTTGCAAGCAAGGCCCCCGCTAGTCAGCTGAACACAGGAGCTTCATGTCTCCGAGTATGAGTCTCAACTCCCTGCTCTAAGCTCCAAGTTCTGCACTTTTTCTCTGAAAGGAATGCACATAGGCATTTTTTGGGAAGGGCAAGGGGGAAGTAGTTCCCTATCATGACCTGCTCTAAACCATGAGCTTTTGCCAGGGTTCTCCAGCCATGACACCAGAGACTTCGGTCACAGTCTGCAGGACCCCATCAATTCTCTAGATCAGCCTTAAGCCTTCTGCAGCTCTGAGAGCAACAAGGTCCTGGTCCAAGGGGCACTGACACATTCAGCCTGGAGTGCTGCTGCCAAATCAGAGCTACATCCTTGCAGAATGCTAGAAAGAAAGGTGAAAGTTGTCAGCTGTGTATGACAGCTGACCTGGGTTAAGCAACTGAAATATGGCTGGTAATTAGCAATTAATCAGCAACTAAGAGAAAACAAGAAGCAAACAACTGAAGAAAGCTTGGTTGCAAGCACTGCTGAAACTCACAGATCACAGGGTGCCCTCCTCCTCCAGTCCTGGCTGGCTGCTTTTAGACAAAGCCTGCCTGATCAGAGCCCCTCCTCCTTGCCTTAAGGGTATATCCTAACCACATGGCTTCCTCACTACCACTGAGTATCAGAGAAATGCTGGGAAGCAGCCTCTCCTCCAGAACCCTGCAGCATTCTTTCTGCCCTATCAAAGCACATAGCCTGGTCTCCCTGGCCCAAACATCAATTGCTCTCCCAGCCGCCCCAGGGCCAGGCAAACCCCTGCAGAGAGCTGGGACAGGAGTAGGCTGGTTGGGGGGTAAGGAAGCCAGGGAACCCCTCTGATGACAGCAGCAGCAACAGCTCTTGCCTGCAGCTTTGGCAGCCGCACAAACATAGGCTGCCGCTGGCTGCGCTGCTCAGTTGTGTTTACACATTCACACCGATCTGGTGGCCAATTAGCTCAGCAAAAGGCAGCAACATTGTCAGGGAATCCTGATGTAGGGCATGGTGACTGCCTTTATTTCTGAGGCTGCCTGCAATCCCATGGCTGAGAGCATTTGTCACTACCCCATGATGCCTGCACACAGAAAAGAGGAACGTGTACAGTTGTCCCAAAGGCAGGTTATTCTCTAAGAGATGAGTCCCTTTGGTCCTAGTCTGAACATGCCCTGGTAACTCCTCCAGAGTCTCACAACACTTCTTTGCAAACAGCTGTCACCAGAAAGCAGCTGCTCATGTCCCTAGACTAAGAAGGATCAGGAAAAACATCATTAGAGGTCTGAAGAGATGCTAAGGTCAGACCCTGAACTCCACCCTTCTCACTGCTTTGGCTGGTCCTCCAGCAAGGGGCTAGAGCTGCTCCACAAGTTACCAAGTTGAAGCACAAAGCTACAACCTTATTGGAACCCTGAACCAGCTGTATGGAGAAAGAGGAGACCCCAGGGCTCAGGTACACTACATGCAAAGTCTGCAGAATACAAACAGCACAAAACATTTGAGATAGGACTGAGATGGGTGGGAAAAGCCCAGTTCTGGACAGGAAAAGAGCCGCTCATGGAGCATCAGCTGATTGCATAGCACACAGGCCACAGAACAGCTCCTTGAGGAATCAGGGCAGGCACTGGGGTAGAAAGGGCTCCCTTTCCCTCTCCACATCGTCAACTCTGGTTCAGACAGATCTATCCCCCATCTCAGGCTAGAGCCTGCTGTATATGCTTGCTACCAGCTCACTGCAGATCTCAAGGGCACATCTAATCTCTGCCTGCCCCGAGTCAGACTGTGTATCCTGGGAAGCAATTCCCTGTTGTGGACATGGCTGACTTCACATAGTCACTGTTGCTCCACACAAGCCACACCACCACAAGGCATTTGAAAGCTGTAACAAACTACTTCAACAGTTGTCAAAGCTTTCTTCAGACTCTCCAAAGGCAGAATAATTCACAAAGGGATTGGGAAACCCTTAGGCCCCAGTGTTCCTATTTTCTCAAACACATCACCTTGCTTCTGTTGAGCAGGAAGTCAATTTTTCATCTCCTGCTACAGCAGACATGGAGACCAGTTGATCCTGTCCCCTTTTTGTACAGAAAGGGGATTCTCTTCCTTTCCTCCTTCCTAGAAAAAAAAAGGAATTCAAACTGTCTCACTTGCAACTTGGTTGTCTCTTCCGGTCTCTAACCATGCTTGTTGCTCATCTGGATCCTCCTGCCTTACTTACAAGTGCCTAAAGGTAGCATTCAAGTGGGCCACAAATTTCCAGTTGCAGCCTCACCATCACCAGACGGAGAGAAGTAATTATATGCTGGGCCTCAGTATGATGTCTCTATTAATGTACCTCAAAACATGCCACTATTTCCTCATCTCAGGAAGGCTACTCCAGCCCTGTGCCATGCTGCTGCTAGGCCAGAGTACTCTACAGTTATTGCTGCTGATTCCTGCTTGTGCTTTCAAACAGTTAGAGGTCATTTTGAATTCTGGGCCTCCTTCCCTAAGGGCAATAAATGCCTTCACCTCTGGTGCGACACACTTTATTAGCATGCTCTCTTCCAATACAGAAGCAACAAGCAGAACCAGGCAGGGTAACCCCCCCCCCACCCACCCAATTGCCCTCCTCTGGTTTGACAGTGAACAGCTGATAACTACTTTTTTGAGCATGTTTTTTAGCTCCTACCCTAAGGCCAATCTCCAACATGACTGTTGCCAAGGAAACAAGCTCTTTGCTTTGACAGTTCTGTTTTAAGGATCTCTTGCCTGCCCAGTGAGGTGTCTTAGAAATGGTTGCTTCAGATGCCCTGGTATATTGCTTGTTGCTTTACAGGCATCTAAACACATGCAGTAAAACTCTGCCCAAGCTGGCATGCAAAATTGCAGCTCCCAACTGCCCAAAGACTGAGTATACAAGCTACACGAGAAGAAATTTGTAACTTAAACAGCTAGGAAAACCCTGGAAGCTCTGCTCCCTCTCAGAGGGCAGCATGCCTACTGATGGGCACCTCACACTAAAATCTCCTTCTGACTCCCTGAAGGAGGAAAGGAGGGAAAAGTTATTTCCAATAAATAAAAAAGGTTTAGCCCAGCAGGTCCTCCCAGATGACTGAGCCAGAGATGGATGCTTTGTTGTGCCTAGTTGCAGCAGGGAGTCCCCAGATCCCAGCAGGTGCCCAAGTAGAACAGAACTCTTGGCTGTGGCCCACCAGGTCACCAGCATCATCACATAGACTGTCCCTTCTGGAGAAGGTGAGAGCAGCTCTGCAACTAGGGCCCTAGCAGAACAGTCCCCAGTGCCACAGGGAGATGAATAAACAGGAAGCAAAGCTGCCAAGACAGAGACAAGAGTTCACCAGGGAAGTGCTATTATACTGACCTCTGTTACTGTGTTCAGCTGCTTGGGGTGAAAGAGTTTAAGGATAAGCTAACAGTGAAGGTGCCTTACTAATTACAACACGGAGCTAGGGAAACAGCACTGTCAGCAGTGCGTCATACGGATGGGCCTGTTTTACTATGGCTTCCACCACATGCTCCAACTTGGAGAACAGACCTCCAAGCTTGATGACAGCAGAAAAGAGCACAAAGTTACTGCTCTGACCTGGGAAGAGTGCTCACACAGACACCAAGCACATCCTGTCTCCAGGAAACAGGTCACTGCAACAACCCAAGGGGCCATGGGATCCCAGTAAGTCCTGTGTTCTGGCATGATTATCTTCAAATTTGCTCCCAGTGCTTGCTGCTGAAGGTCAGTGAAGGCTTTCCTACATGTGCAGCAGTCTGCAAGGCCCAGGGTACAGCACAAAAGCCAGATCTTAATCAACACCAACCCCAGCAGGGGCAGGACAGGTCCATCCACGTTCAGCATGCTCACGTCTGAGGCGCACAACACCTCAAGGGCTTTCACATGAAATGATGACCGTTGGCTCCTCTCGAAGAGGCCCTCAGGGCTGTGCTAAGCAGCAGAATGAAAACAAAAAAACCCTGTGTAGCATCTGCTCAGCTGGTGCCACAGGAAGCCTGCTGCTCCCTCCTCAGCTGGCCAATCAGAGCAGAAGTGTCAAAACTCAGTTACCCCCTGCAAACTATGGCTTGAAAGCAGCACCAAAAGCAGTGATCTGGAAACACTGATGCTCCACATCAGGTTGGCACCAGGTAAATAGGCCAAGTTTGCAATGAATGTTGTAAGCTGAAAAACAGCACCTGGAGGAGATGGAGCATTGCATCTGAGCATCACCTGAGGTGAGAAGCAGGTATTTCTCCCTAACCTCTGCTGCCTTCATGAACAGGATCCTCCCCAAGGCGGCAAGGCACTCACAGCTCTGCTGCTGCTCCACAGCCACAGGCAAGCTCCTGGGCCACCTGGAGAAATGCTACTTCCTGGCTCTGTAGTCAACAGATCTCCGCCCTCCAGCCAGTCCCTGTGACACCTGGGAGTCTCTGCAAAGGTGAACCTGAGAGCAGCAGGAGTGACACTCAGATGCAAGCAGCTGTCCACAGAAGTATGTAACCGGAGAAGACTTGTCTGCATTTCAGAATCACAGCACCAGGCATAACAATGAAAACGGTGCCACCACAGCATGCTGCCACAGGGGTGCTGCTCTCCCTTTGCAGCAGGGACCAGCTGGAACACAGGCCTGTGGCCACTGTTACACAGAGCGTCTGCCTGATGCAGGAGGTGCTGTAACTCCTGGGCAGAGGGAGCTGAGGTGTCTGCCTCCTGCCCATGTACCCACCAGTCCCTGTGCCCTCACACTACAGTGGAGGTGAAGCATTACGCTATGTAGATGTGTTAAGCATACACCTGCCTGGCCATCTCATCAGTGGGCTCAGCTCTCTCACCTTCCCAACACTACTTTCTTTATTGCTTGTATTATGTAGCCTCACCTGGGGCCTGGGGACTTCTAATGTTAGTTCTGTCCAAATAGAATGAAGCACAACATCACTGCCTCCAATTCCTGGCTTCTCTCCTTTTGCCCTGTCAGATTGCAAACCTCAGATAGCAAGGCTCTCCCTTCTCCTGCACAGCAGTACTGCCCAGCACAACACAAGGCTCTGACTGCTACCACAGCATGACCAGGCCGTGACAGCACCAGTAAAGCACAAGGCCCTTTCAAAGGAGCATGGAGTCCCATCCTCAATACCTGCCTTCTCAGGCTGATGGAGAAGCAGAGGGACCACTTGCACCTTACCATCACTGAGGCCCTGCTGCTGCATTACTTCATTGCTATAGAGGCCTGGCTGAGAGCAGAGAAAATAGAACTGGACCAGATGGTTCAAGCTGAGCTGACCCAGTAATTCAAAGGAGGAGGGTCAGATACATCTGACTATGTGGGTGTTTAGTGCTGGCATCACCACCAGAACCCTATGGGGTCACTGAAGAGCCAAACAATAGGATGCAATTCAATCTGTGCAGGCACAGCCATCAGATGACCCACTCATCGAAACCACTGGCTGGGCCTCCACCAGCTGCTAAAGGAGCCTGGAGAGAAGCTCAGACGGAGACAAAGTTCGGGCAACAGATACAAAGCCAAATGCTGAGCCAGAGAACAGAGCACTTCCTAGAAGGCATCTGCAAAGCAGACCATGCTCTACAGAGGCTTCAGAGCAGTAGCCAGCACTTGGGACCCAGGAGAGCAAACTCTACAACATATAGTCAGAGCCCACCACGCTCAAGGACTGTCTCCAGGATCACCAAACTGGCAAAAACCCCTGGAAAAGGCAGCTCAAGCACACGTTCACATCCTGCATCACCTCCCTCTTCTCTCATGCAAGGAACTGAATGGTCACACAACACCCTGGACTGGGGTAAAACTAGGTTAAACCTAACCCAGTGAAAAACAAACAAAAACATTAGCTTTAATGCTCATTCCTCCATCTGGCTAACTGCCTGGCCGTGCCAGCACCAGGGTGACTACCCAGATGTAGACGCCTACAGTTACTCAGTCAAATCCAACACCCCTGGAGAGGCGAGAACTTCAAGTGGAGGGAGAAAAGGCAGCGTCTAGCATGCAAGCAACCTCAGACAGTCTTGGGCACACCAGTGCTTCCTTCCATCTCCTTCCAGTGAAAGGAAGGATAAGATACCCAAACTTGGGAGGGAGGCACTCAATTCTTGCTTCATCAGCAACAATCTGGTCTCTGGGATTTCTTTTCCGGATGACAGACCAGCCTGCCATGCACCCTAAAAATACCCCCAAGCCTCCACTCTGCAGACCATGCCAAAACCTGCCAGCAATTCCTCTCACCGTCTGGGCATGCAACAGGGCAGCTCTGCATGACTTGATCCTGGGTATTGTTTTAAATTGTGTTTCTCACTGAGCCTAATGCATTGTGCCAGACAGCTGAGTGGTCACTTTCAGCACTTCTCAGTCCAGCTCCCTCCACCCAGCTGTTTGCAGGGGGATGCTCTATTTTGGTTGCCATGCTGATCTCCAGCCACAGAGGCGGGCAAGCACAGCTGCACTGCTTCTATGAGAACAGCTCCCTTCCCCCAGGCTGAACAGAGTCAACCAAAATCAGGCCATTCAGGTATCAAGTGATACAGATAGGCTGCATTCACTCTTCTCATGCTTGTACACCATCACTTCATCAGCGCTGTCACTGCTTCCTTAGCCAAAGCACCAGGGGCTCGTGCTGGCACAAGAAGAGACTTGTAGCATATGGTGGGCCCTGATAACATCTGTGATAACAGGGCATTTGCACACATTAGTTGGGTACAAGCACAGCCATAAGTAGCAGCCAAAGGATTAAGTTATCCTCGGACAATTACTGCACACAGAAACTGCAACCTGTCATCATCCTTCCCCTCCCCCAGCCATAGGCTCCACATGGCACCAGTGGGTCACAGGCAAGACACCAGTTGCAGGGAGAACCTGTGCCACTTCAGCACATTAGGGTCCTACAGTGTCTCCCCACCCTGGGCCCAAGGCTGAGGGAGCAGATGGAAGTTGCACAGAGCCTCCCACAAGCTGGCAAGGACAACTGGTGCTTACATCTCCCCAGAGCTTCTCCTGAGGGGGGCAGTACTACAGGGCTTGCACACACAGCAGCCTCTCACTGGGCTGCACTGTTACCATCATCTGTGCTATGGCTAGAGATCATAAAAGGCCTGTGGGAGCCTAAACCCTGCTCTCTACCAGGCCTGTGCTCCAACCACTAGACATTCTTCCCATGCACACAGACCAAGATGGATTTCTTACACAAAAGAAATTAGCTGGAAGCACAAGTATTTCCCCAAGACAGAGAAAGCTCCTCCTGCACGGTCCAGCAGGCACACACCTCCATCAGGAAGAGTTTTGGAAAGATGAAGCCAACTTCCAGGAAGGGAACAGTTCCACCAAGCCTGCCTCTCTGCAGAAACAGGGTGAGGAATGCATCTCACCTCCCTTCAGACATCTAGAGACAGTTCCCCAGGCTTTCCTCAGTCAGCAGGGAGCAGTGGGCATGATTCACCAAAACAGTCTGAGCACCTGCTACAGGAAGAGATGAACTACCCCCTTGACTGCAAAGCCCTGGGAGACCAGCCCAGATGTGGCATCTACATCCAGTCAAGTAGACCCAACGCCAGGAATCCAAATAGGAGTTTCTCCCAGCAGGAGAAATGCACAGAAAATGAGCAGGGAGGCTCTGTTACAGTGGGAGAAACCTGGATGCAACGTTCAGCTCCCTGCTCTGCCCCTGAAGCTACTCAGTCTCCTTTCTCACTGCACCAGGGTGGTGCTCTTTGTGCTGCACATGGAGAGACGCTCAGAGCAAGCAATGCTAGTGCCACGGCAGTGCTGCACAGATGAGGTTTCTACCATCTAGAAGGTGTTTTGCCCTGTGCCCTTCTAAGCACAGGGCAAAACAGCCACAAGAAGTCTGATTTTTGCACGTAGCAGCTTCCCATGGGACAAGAGCAGGGTACTGTTCAAACAAAAGGCTTACACAGCTCTAGAGACCAGAATAACTACGCGGAGAGAATAATCCTAGCAAAGACAACCACGCAGTCCAGCCCAAACACTCAGAAATCTGCCGACAACAGCACAGTATCAGCCAAGTGCACAACCACCACCACAGCAGTGAAGTACCAACACTTTCACTGCCCAGGCAGCTTGAACAGGCTCTGCCAGGTCCCATCACAGTTGCAACACTGAAACGCACAGAGGTGGAGCATTTCTTTCCAAGGAGAGGAAGCAACTACTCCACCTCATCCTTGTCCCTCTGAAGGGTGCTGCAGAGAGGCTTTACTATCCAGGCAGCCACACTGGAAGCTGATGGCAGAGGAGTGCAAGGGTAGTGCCTTCCACTCCACTGATTGCACAGAAGCATACACAACATCTTTCCAAGCATCTTCCAGTTACCAGTCTCCTCTGCTTGCAAAGACTTTTAGGGGGTATGTTTGGCTGCACGTGTCTTCCCGTGTCCAAGAAAGGACAGCCTGGCAGCTTCTGATCAGGGCTTGGCCACAGTAGAAGGCCAGCCTGGGGAAAAACTTGCAGTGTCATCATCCACAACAGATCCTGCCCTAGAACTACACAAAACTTCAGATGACACTACCTCTTCACGCAAGCACTTGTTCAGTCATTAAATAACCCCCTCCTGCCCAGCACAGAGCCCATTCACCGAACATCACCATGCACAGGCTGGCAGGATATCATGTTATCATGGGATTAAGCAGCCTTGCTCACACCCAAGTAACTGTCTTTTGGGGGTTCTGTGGCACCATGAGTGATTGTAGCTGTAATTACCAGCAGCAGATCCTATAATTTGTATATGGAAATGCAGCCACAAACCCTCAACAGGTCCCAAAGCATGTCTGCCTGTGACAGTGATCTTCAGCAAAGGGACAGGCCATGGGAGAAAAGCCCCTGCTAGAAAAGGTTATTGAAGGCTTGCTATGAGCTTAAGCATGGGCAGCCCAAGTACAGGCAGGAGGCTCCCAGGTTCATATTTCTCACCCTTTACATATCACACTCCTTCACCACAACAGCCCTCGCGGACCCTTTGATCCAAGAACCTCTTATTCACTCCAGAATTACCTTCCCTTTTAAGCTTCCTGCACCCAGATGAGCCACAAGCAGGTGCTAGGACTGTGAGTCAATGCTCTCCTCCAGGCAGCCTCCACAGTGTCCCCCCATCCTCAACCATACACCATACCACAAGGCTTATCCCAGCCTCAGCCTGGGAAGGGAAGGTTGTCAGCACAGCACTGGAGAGGCAAAGCACTGTGCTTTCCCCCTTCTCCCCCACCCGGGCAGCTGGGCCAGGGTACAACTGCTGCTGCAGACACCAGACATTTGGCTGCCCAGGAGGGCAGGGCAAGCAGACCTATTAGTCCACCCTCAAGCCTGCAAACGTCCTCTCAGAGAAAGGCTGGGCCTTTGGACGGCCTCCACATCTCCCTCTAATTTGCTCTCCATGTAAACATACACTGCTGCAATTTTATCAAGATCAGTATAAAGACCAGCAGCTCCTGACATGGCAAAGAGGCAGCCACCAACAGCCTGATGCTTATTACAGGCCATAAGCGCTAAGCTTCAGCTCCACAATTCAGCAAGGACTCTGCTTTGCAACTGAACAGTTATGAAAAACAAGGTGCTGCCATTTACGAGTCCTTACCAAAATTATATTTGCTTTGCGGCACTTCATTAAAGGCTGTTTTGCCATGCAGCGCTCTGCCCACCGTTGTTATATATCACGGGTAAACACCCTTTGTCTCAAGGGTTATGAGGCTACAGAAGAGCTCCATGCCTCCCGCATAACAAACACGCCGCGTATCGAGTGCGAGAGGATTTATGAGATGCTCGAATACCACCAGACACCCAGACAGCGGCAGGCTTCCCGACGAGGCAACGGGGGAAGCAGGCTGGCCTTCCCCAAGGCGGCGCTCCCCCAGGCCAGGGCTGCCACCGCCCTCGGGAGACACCGGGGATGGAAGAGCCCTGACACGGCAGCTCCCACGAAACGGCCATTTCCAGAGGGCTCCCGGCTCTGCCTCGGCCGGGGGGGGGGGCGCGCCCAGGGCAGGGGGATCGTCACCCCCCCCGGTGGCTCCGGCCCCCGACGAGCCTCGCCCCCGCCCCGAAAGGGCCCCCCCCACCGGGGGGACTCAGCCCTCCCCCCCCTCGCGGCACACACACACACCGGGGGGGGCTCACCCTAGGCCGGCCGCCCCCCACCCCGCCCCAGACCCCCCCCTCCGCCGCGGGCAGTGCCGGGAGGGGCCGGGGCCCCGCCGCCGCCGCCGCCGCCTGTCTGGAACCTTCCGCCGCCCCGGCCCCGCCCCAGGCGGGGTGCGTGCGGTGATACTGGAGGGAGGGGGGGAAACCGGGACGGGCACGACACCCGACGGGCAGCACCGGCGCCGCGGTGACCTTGAGCCCCAGCGGCCGCCAGGGGCCCCGGCGCCGCCCCGCAGCCGGCCGCCGAGGCGCGGGCGGGCCCCGAGGGCAGGGCCGGGGCGGGGCCGGCGGGGCGGGGCGGGCGGCACCTGCCCGGGCGCGCCGCGCCCGACCCACATAACGACACAGCCCCGCGCGCGCCGCCGCCGCCCGCGCGACCGTTACCTCCCCTTCCCCCCCGCAGGGCGGGCGCGCGCCGCCACCGCCTCCCTCCCCCACCTCAGTGATGGGCGGCGTGGTGGGGGGGGGGGAAGCGGCTCGCCCGCCCCAGCCCCCGTACCGGCGCCGCCACTCACCGTCGCGGGAGAGGTTTCCCCTGCTGGCGCCGAGGCAGGCCAGGAGCAGCAGGAGGCTGAGGGCGGGGGGCAGCATGGTGGCTCCCGGGTGCCCGCGGTGCCGGGGCGAGCCGAGCCGATCCGCAGCGGGCGGAGGCGGCAGCACCGGGCGCGCTGCTGCTCTCCGGACTGGAGCCGGCGGTGCGGCAGCGGCGGGGATTAAATAGAGCACGAGGAAGAGACCATTCGCGCCGCGGCGGCGGGGGGGGCCGGGGGGGCCGCGCCGATTCCGCCCCCCTCGGCCCCCGTGTAAACATGCCCGCTCCGGCCGCCGGCCCCCCCCGCGCCCCGCAGAGCGGTGGTGCGCTCCACATGCGCGGCTCCCCGCGGGAGGCAGGTGGGCGCGGGGCGGCGGCGACCGAGCGGTCGCGAGGGTCCCGCTCCCGGTCCCGGTCCCGGGCTGAGGGGCGCGTCTCGGCCTGACGAGGGTCCCGTCCCCGGATCCGCCTCTGGGCTGAGGGCGGCCCCGGGCCGAAGGGGGTCCCGGTCCGGGTCGCTGTCTGAGAGGGGTTGCTGTGGGGGGTCCCGCTCCCAGCCCTGGGCTGTGGGAGGTCCCGGTGGGGGGGTCCCGGTCCCGGTCCCGGTCCCGGTCCCGGTCCGAGAGCGGTTGCGGTCCTAGTCCGAGGGAGGTGCCGGCTCCGGTCCCAGCCGCGCTCGGAGAGGGTCCCGGTGCGTCTCCCGTCGCCGCGGCAGTCCCGTGCCCAGGAGCCTCGCCCAGCCCCGAGCAAGGCCCGGCCGGGGCGCCGGGGCCCGATCCCCGTGAGAAGGCTCGGTGGGGCCTGCGGGCCCGGCCGCTCCCTTGGGGCCCGGCCTGGCGTGGCCTGGCTGCCTACCCTGAGCTTCCTGGCTGCTGCCCCCCGCCACCGGGAACCAAAGTGCTGGGGGTTGGTCTGGTCCCAGATGCCCCCGTGTGGGGGCACTGCTGCCTGTGATGGTGCCACCACAGCCATGTCCCTGGGGCTAAGGGGCGTCTGCTCGGCCAGGGCCCTCTGAGCAGAGTCTCTCCAGGTGGGATTGCTTTGGGGCTGAGTGTCTGCCGGTTGCAGGGTGCCTGGGGGACTGGTGGGTGTCTGCAGGGCATGGAGCTGTGACTGACCTGTGTTTTCTCCTGGAAGCAGGGATCTCAGCAAATCCGGTTGCTTTGAGATGGAGAAGTCCCTCTCTCTCTCTGCCAGAGCCTGTCTGGGAGTTGGGGTCTGGGAAACACATGGCAGAGCCTTGGGGTGAGCCATCTCTCCGTGCCGGCAGACGGGTGGCTCATGTTGGCTGAGGGGTGGAATCTGTGGGAGGCAGGGTTGTGTGCCGCTGTGTACTGCTGCTCTCTAGGGCAGGCTTGGCCCTGCTCATTCCAGAATCTTTCTCTTTAATGCCACGTGCGTGGCATTTCTGGGTTTGTGAGGCAACTCCCGTAACAGCAGCTGTAGCCCTGGCTTGGGCAGCACTTTCCTGTGATTCCTGCAGGCAGACTGGTGAGAACAGACAGCCAGACAACGCGCTGCAAGATGCAGGACAGTTTCCTCAGTGCTTCACGGGGTCAGAAGGACTACAGCGGAAATGCTGAGGTGTGACCCATGCTTGCAGGGGTGGTACCTGCCTGTCTCCAGGCCACAGGATTTAGGATTTTCCCTCTGTCTCTACAGCTCCCCCTTACTGCCCAACCTCACGACAAGTACTTGCTCGAAGTTGCAGCTAATTCCTGTTTGGGGAGAAGTCTACATTTGTTGGCAGCCCTTGGCTGCCAGTCCCTAAAAGTCAATGTTTGGCCTTTGCTGTCCCACAGCATCTCCCAGGCAACTCTTTTCATTAGATGATAACACCCGAGTGCTCGCTCATGCCAACTCAGACAGGTCTGTCTCTGACTCCCTCCTGCAGTCCTAGAGGAGAAATTAATCCCTTTTGTCTGAAGCAAATGAGTAAACTCATTTCACATCTCAGCATAAACTTGTCATTACATGCTTTTATGCTGAGCTTTTCCACACCCCGATGCTCTCCTGCACAAATGCTGTGCAAGAGGGATCTCTGCTGTGGTGTCTCTGTTAGTCATAATCTCTGTGGGAAGGGGCTGTGGGAGGAACAGCTTTCTGGTGGTCAGATTTTTCTGTGCGCTGGTCTGCCCAAATTTTCATCCTGTTTGAACGTCACCCTAAAGCTGATATTGCCTATGAAATGGCCTAGTCGAGCTGACCGTAGAGGAGGTGCAGCTAACCCCAGCTGTGACTTGAGTGTGCAGGGTGCACAGCCACAGCTCGTGGGGCAGATTTTGGGACAACGTGGGCCAAGGGAGACCACAAAGGGCTCTCCCCGGATCCTTAGTTGGAGAGGGGGCTGCTTTTGTAGAAGGGCTTCAGCAAGCTGGGAGATGTGAGAGCTGCTTGAATGAGGTCTTCCTCCAGGAGCAGAGTGAATACCAGCACGGCTCCTCTCTAAGGCACAAGCATGCTCTGATGTGTGAGGGAGGCTCAAGTGGGAGGATGAGACAGGGCAGAGAAGCTGGGGAGGGTCTTGTGGGCTGCCTTGTGTGAAGGGACCACTCTGGGATGGGACTCTACGAGAGTGTGGGTGGCTCCTGGTGCCACATGCCCCAGTTGGGGAAGCAGTTTCCTCCTGAGGGGAGGGTCTCAGGCGACATTGGGTCTCTTAGGGGGGTTGATGGTCCCTCAGCCTCTCCTCAGACGTGTTTCTTAGAGGAGAACTTGGTGAGAGCATCGTGTCCCATGTCTCTTGGGGGCCATACAGTGCTGGGCTGTGCAGCAGACGCGATTCTCTGGGCGATGTTCCCTTGCTGGAGGAGGAAGGCAATGCAAGTGCATGCTGCCTGTGCGTTACTGGCACTAGGTATGGCGCGGCTTTCTGCACGGGACTTCATCACAGGAGATAATCGCTGTGCCTGGAGCCCTTCGCCCCCTCCCTTCGCCCTGCACCTCCCCAGCCAGCTTCTTCCAGCCTGTCACCTGTCCCTGCAGGCAGGCTGGAGGCTGCATAGCTCAGGGCGGTATTTTTAACCCTTTCTCTGTCTCCTGCAAGACGGACACTTTGCAGAGAGCCTGGCTGGCAGCGGAAGGCTGTCCCCTGCCTCTGCTGCCATGGCGATGCCAGGGCACCTCTGTGGGTGCAGCCCCCCCCCCCTCCATCATGTGGGCGGCTCCCATGAGGTGACGGCCCGTGAAGGGCAGGGTGGCTGGAGGCAGAGGAAGGAGAGGTATTCAGCGTACAGCAGGTGCTGAGGCGATGCTCGCCACAACCAATCCCTGTGATTCAGCCGCAGAGCATCTGCCATCGCTGAGAACCGAATGTAACAAACAGCAACAAACGGCCGAGGGGGCTGGTGTCATGCAGCTGCCTCTGTCGAGATGTCTCTCAGCCCCCAGGAATTGGAGTTCCCCTGCATAGATGCGTTCCACCGTGCTCGGGAAGGATGGTACTCCCCAGCTCCACTTTGGTGCTCGTGGCTGGACTAGACACCTCCAGAAATCCCTGCCAGCCTAGCCTAAATCTTTTTGGTTCTCCATTGCTGACCATGCAATGCAGAGCTGCGAGGGTGCAGGTGCATGTTACATTCAAAGCATTGCTGGCCTCCAGGCTTCCTTGCTCTCTGGGAGCATGTGTCCCTCTTGAACTGGGGGTTCAAGTCCTCGACGCTCTCCTACACGTGACAACAGTGGTCTGGCAGTGTCCTACAACCCTCTGTAAAAGATTATGCAAGGTATGGCTATGCAGGGTACAGGTGCAGGACTTTTTTTTCAGCTACACCACTTAGCTAGAGCACCTTTGGGTAGAAGCAACCAGATCTCACTCACCTCCCATTGCCATCAGTTTAAGAGCTGCTGGCAGTTATCGTCTGTGAAACCCTTCCAGTCCCGTGTCCTGACTGCAGCTATTAATGCTACAGGGGAAGGACTAACCACCCCAACATTGGCTCCTCTGCTTTCCACAAGGAGCAGGCTGGAACATAGGGTTAAAATACTTTCCAAAATATCTTAGCAATGCCAGTTACAATTTTCCCCCAATTTAAAATATCCAATCTGTTTTGATCACTCTGGTATGGATTCCTCAGTTTGATCACATATATGGAAAATAATCTGATTGGCCTTTTCTAGTATCTTTCCTGTCTCCTGACTTCTAGGATCAGACCAAAAGCATCTGCCTTTCCTTTGTAAAGCATCCCGTAGCTGATACTCTGTTTTGTGGAAGTGGGGATGGAGGATGGAGTAGGATGGAGCCTTTTGAATGATCATTTGGGCTTGCTAAATTATTTCCCTTTAAATGATCATGTTTCCTAGCCCTTCCCAGTTGTTGCCCCAGCCATAGATAGTATCTCCCTGGAGGCTCCACAATGGCACAGAAATCTCCAGGGGAGAGGTGGGGAAGATGGAAGGAGAAGAGTCATTTAGCATCTCTGCAATATCCTCATCTACCATAATTGCTCCCTTTAACCTCGGACAGTCTAACAGCCCCATGTTCTCCTGACAGGTTTTTGACATGCTCAGCCCTGTTGTTTGTTTTTATGCCTTTAGTAATTTGCTCTTCAAAACCCCTTTAATGCTTTGCTAATTAGCCTCATACTGATTTTTAGTGTTTGCTTCCATTTAGTGTCTCATGTCACTGCTTGGTCCTGGCTTCCCTGTGCAATGCTGAATTGAACAACACTGGGGTTGCTATTACTCAGTGTCTCAGCTACTACTGCTTTATGAATTCACTCCTGTGTGCCACTTAAAACTAAGTCAAGAATGGCCTTCCCACTTCTTCCTGCGCCTCATCTTGCTCAAAGTGAGCCATTGCACTGAGCAGTGTGTCAAACGGGAAGATGCTCGGTCTCTAAACTGTCCCGCTGTGCTGTATGCTTCAATGTGGGTGGTTCAAGTCCCTTATTATCATCTGCTGTTACCGTACCATCGCTAGAGTCTGGTGCCATTTTGATCTCTCTCATCAGAGAAGTGAGCCTGCCGCTTCTCTGCAACCATCTGGGCAGGCAGATAGAGCCTTATGTGAATGTGATTACATCTGGGCATCTGACTCTTTGCAGCCTGCTCTAGCTGTCTTGTGGAGCTTGAGCCAGATGTTTTGGTATTTCTTTGACTTGTGTAGCTCCTTTTATATCAAGATCAAGGTCCAGGCAGTTCATCTAGGTTTGCACATTGCCCAGATGTTTATAATGCTTGTTCTTAGCCACTGTAGGCAATTATTGAATTTGTTAATCTGCAACCAAGCTGATTTTACATAACTATTCAATATAGAAATATCTTCTCCTTGATCTGCTTCTCTTTAGGCTTTTGTAGAGTTACTCCTGAGTCACTTCACTGTGAGTCCGATCACAACTCTGCTGTGTGTCAGGGACGAGAAGCTGTTGGCCATGCTTGAGGATTCACACTGTCTACATCCCTGAAGTCGGGTTTGGTACATATAAGGGTCTATCTCATTTGAACTAATTTTCTTCGAGGTAGTGTTTATACATAGCTGGCTGTAGCAAGCCCAGAGCAGCAGAGAAGACAGAGTGGAGAGTGAATACTAGACACCAAACGCATCAGGGCGGTATTGTGCGTTCAGCCTGACTTCCACCATCTGCATATTCTCTTGTGTTGTAGCAAGCCCACAGTGTCTCTGTTATCCATGTAGCTCCTGTATTTTCCCTGGAACTAGCACTGTCCTTTGTTTCTGTAACTTCTAGCTCTCACACTCTTCCTTTAAAGTGCAGACTCCCAAGATTACCTGTATTGTGGTCCTGCAATACTGAAGGTTTTAACCTAAAACTTGGAATGTCTCTGATGCACTCTGCAGATGCCGAAACGGTGGGAAGGCAGGGCAAATGATTTGGTAAGCTGGAACTAAATATATGCTTTAATAAGCCCACATGTAGCATTAGCTGTTTAGGAACAAATGTTGGATGGTGCTGTTCTGAGACACAGTGACCAGAGAAGACTTAGAGGTCACTGGTGTATCAAATGGCCTGTATCTGCTTTAACTATTGAATTTTCTAAGAGCATTAAGGGCTTATTTAGTCATAGTACCTAAGTATCTCAGTGAAAAACCTGCTCTGGTAGCAGGTCTTTCAGTCTGGAGGACAAAAATAACCAGAGTAGGATCCAGTGGCTGGAAGCTGAAACAGTACAGAATGAGATTTGGAATAAGGTCTTGATCTATCCCAGGTGAGTGACCATTAGAATGACTTCCCAAAGCAGATTAACCTGCTCAGGTGATTTTTGAAATTACCAATGAATTTTTTCCCCAGTCCGTTCTAGTTCAGTCAGGCAGGAATTCAGAGAGGTGTCATGGCTGTGCTGCACAGACTGATGGCCAAAATCCAAATGGTCATTTCTAATCTGCTCAGTGCGGGCTCAGTGACATTTATTAGCTTCTGGCTTGCAGCATAGCTCTGAGTAGACTCCAAATCCTGGCTGACAATTTGCTCTTCATGGCCTGTGGAAACTGCTTTTCCAAGTACTAGTAGAACAGATAGAGAGGGCTTCAAGTCTTCTCTGAGATCCTCCTGAAGTCTCCATTATTGCTTGAACAGAGGGTTTTGGTGAGTTTGCTTGGCTCTGGTGTAGAAAAGGTTGCAAATAGCAGTGTAAGAACTTACTCTAGAGGGTTTTATTTTTGCAAAAGAATGAAATTCGCCCCAATTAATGATGTATTGAGAATAAATGCACATGGTGTCAAAACAATGCATTTAAATAGCTACAAACAAAACAATACAAAATGCCAATCACAAAGAAAATGTTCTTTGAAAAGCTGATATAAAAATTAACAGAAAAAGACAAATGTACAGAACTTTCTCCTTGGTAACTCTCAAAATTCAGAGCAGATTTCAAAAGCTGTGTTGTGGGAAGGTACTACAGCTCCAGAAACTCCTCTCTTACTGGGAACTAGGTAGTCACCTGAAAATGTAGCAAGTGAAATAAATTGTTGGTTAAACGGTTTAATCCTTGAAACATTGACATTTTATATATACAGCTTTGCACTCCTCAGCTACCAGAAATGGAATTTTTGTTATTACGGGGAAATGACTTGAACAACTGGACTAATTTGAGGCTTGGGAAGCTGCTTCTGTTTGAAGGAGAAAATGAGTTTTAGAAACCATAAATGACTAATCCTTGAAGCAACTAGGGAAGAACCCTTCAAGGGGTGAAATAACTTCTGATTTATTCCAGAGTAATACAGAGAACCTGGATCAATATATCACTATCAAAGATATGCTCTTTAATACTGAGTGTAACGTACTCAAATTCAACATCTTTGCATGGAGAAAGAGCCAAAAAAGTTGACTGCAGCAGCAGGAATTTGAAAAAGTGTTTAAATGACATAAAAAGAGGAAGCTAGTTAAAAGAAAATTAAAGGGAACAGCTAAATGAGTAAAATCTTTGGCTCTGCCATAGAGAATATTTAAAGTCACCATGTGAAGGTCTTGAGTAAATAGTCCTTGTTCTCTGCTGTCGCAGATGTACTGCATGTTCTCTGTGGGAGTGAGCAGCAGGCTGGGAGACGGCTGGGTCAGAGAGGACATCTGGAACAGCTGGTGAAGATGCTTCGCGGGGCGGAGGGAGCAGAGAGACGACTGGCAAAAATGGAGTGAGCAAGGAGTCTGCTCTGTGAGGAGGGTCCAGGAGACACTGAGCAGACACAGCTAGGCTTCAACAGTGAAGGAAGGAGCCTTTCTTAGAGCTCCAGGAGGGACTCGAGTATTTTAGAAACCAGGAAGCCACTCGTAGTTGCTGAATTGAGGTCAAAGGATGGATTCACTGTGCAAGGACACGGTGGAAGGAGGTAAATTTGCTTCAGATCCTGCTGTTTATTTTCTCTTCCCATAGGTCTTAGTTTTCCCTGTTTCAAGAGATATTTTGTTCTCATTTGTATTCTAACACAATATGTGTTTGGAGGTTAAATGTCCTTTTACTAGACCAATTTTCAGGAAAACAACGAGGCAACTCTGTCCTAAGGTGTGCACATCAGAAGTAGGGAGAGTGCACAAAGAAAACAAAGCTGTAATGTAGAAGTAAATGAATTCCTTGCATTATTACCTGCTGCAATGAAGTCTCGGGAAGGTTCCTATGTTTGCGCCCTGTTTTGCAGAGGGAGAGGGCCTGAGGGACTCTGTCAAACTGAAGTGTTGGTAGAAGAGGTTTTAAAACGAATCAATACATTGCTGAGGCCAAGTGCAGTCACCCGAGAGCGCTGAAGGAGCACGGTAATGAAGCTACTGAACTACTAACTGGTTTGTAGTTTATTGCCTAAATCAGCCAGAGAATTAGAAGGACAGGGGGTGACAAGTATGACGTCAATGTGTAAAAATGGTCCTGGAGTGATTTAGGAACCAGAGTCGGTGTTCAGCCAGCCGCAAATTGTTAGAAACAATGATGAAGAATAAAATTATTAGATGCATGAATGAATACAGTATATTGGGGAAGAGTTTGATTTGGCTTTTATACAGGAAAGTCAAGGCTCAGAAGAATATCCAAACCCCCTGAAGGTGTAAGTGAGCATAAGCTGGTGAGCCAGGGTGATCTAGTCAATGCACTTGTACACAGGGGGGTTCACAGGTTTTGAGCAAAGTCCCTCACTGATGACTTTAAAGGAAATTAACTTTTCAAGGGGTGAAGAGGCATGTCCATGGATGTACCTGTTTACAAGAGTAAAGACTCCATTTTCACAATGGCAGCGGGTGCCAGTGGGAGCGCACAGAGGTCTGTGCTGGATATTTATGCTAATCAGCATATTCATAAAGGATCCAGAAAAGACTGTGAATAGTGAGCTGGCAAATTTGTAGGGAAAAAACCATTCAGGAGAGCCAAATCTAGTGCTGAATGCAAGAAACTGAAGAGGGTCCCGTGATGCTGGTGCATAAAATGGCAGATTACATTCAATTCAAATACATGCAAAGCAAGAGAATACGGAGAAAGAGTGTGGTGTGTACGCAGTGTTGATAATATCTCTTGCAGCTGGCACCCTGACTGGAGAAGGTGCTGAGGCGATGGCAAGCTGGCTTTTCTATAAGGAATGGCTTTTGAGGTAGAACCGAGCTTGGGACAGGGTGAACAGAAGAGGATGGAGCAGATATCTGTGATAAAGGGGGAGAGAGAAAATTTACCGTTTCCCACTGCATGAGAAGAGCATCAATGGAGGTGATCCTTTCACATCCCCTTATGAATCCACCATCACAGGATGCTGAGGGTTGAAAGCAGAATGGGTTCAAAACAGGATTAGACTAGTTCATGGCAAAAATCATGGTTCATGGCAAAAATCATGGTCAAGAAAGTTCAGTCTAGGATGGGGATTTCTACATTTTTGGTGATGAGTGAGTCGGAAATGCCTTATTTGTCCTGTCCATGGGCAGAGGACAGGCACGATCTTTTTCAAGTTAAATCAGGCACAGACACAGTGTAATAGCCAACAGGACTGGAAGGGGAGTAGAAAGGTTGCCTAGTCTATCTCTGCCCCAGGTAGTCAGCACAGAAAGCCGATCTGTTCTCAGCACAGGTAGGTCCCAAAGCTGTCTCTCTTTGGGCTTGGTGGTAGTACTGGTGTCTCTGCTTGGTTTTCTGTGTTTCTTGGCTTCTCTTGGCTTTGCCTCTCTTCTAGACCTCTGAGTCTGCAACAGGAATGGGGGTGATTTCCTACGTGCATTGTAATGAGATGCTGCGGTTGCAGAAAGCATAACAGCAACAGTGGGGTTGGCAGGGTAGCGACTGGCTCGACTTGTGACTTCACGTTGGAGTCATTGCTTGTTTTGGGTTTGAGATTGGAGAGAAGAGAGCCCAGCTGTGCTGGAGAACATGGAACAGATAGAGCTACACCAGAGTGGTCCAAGGTTTTCCACTGAAGTGTTGGTTGACCGATGAGAAAAGGAAGCTCATGACCAGAGCTGGAGACACCAAAGTGCACTCTGCAGTGGAGAGGCATCTCCAAGGTAGCTAGTTTAGAGCTCTGTATGTGCAACTCCTTAACTGAGAGAGCAGGAACCCTTTCTGCACGCTTGAGTTCATGCCCGTAGGCTGGTGACAAAGGGCAGGGGACAGAAACATGAAATGTTTTTGCTGAATGACTGAGTCTGTGACACAAGACAAACGTCAAGCCACTGAACAGGCAAATCTGTATCTTGGTTTTACTTTCCTGTGAAATGAGATGGTTTCTGTACATGTCAGCTCTCCTTGTTTTAACATCTTTTGCATGGTTAAGGCTGCTAGGTCCCCAGCAGTATGGCTGCACAGGGTCCTCAGTACCCTTGCTAGAGAATAAGACAGCAGAGAGCAATCCGAAGACAAATGCCCTTAGACTTCTGTACTTTAATTGATATAAATGACAAACTACGCCAGTTCTGGCGATGCTGGTGGCCAGGCTACTGTCCTGCCACAGGAGAGGCCTACCTCAGCTGCACCTTGTAGGAATGGCACAGGTGTAATTACCACGCTGTAATGGTGCACACCAAGTTCTGCCGTGTATGTAAGTGTCAACCCAAGGTTATTTACTGCCCAAGTCATAAAACGCAGCTCTGGAAAGGGTAGATTGCAGCAGATTACAGATTGCTAGCGTGATTAACGTCAGATAGATCTGCTCTGTGGAAAATAAGCTTTGCCCTGCAAACCTGAGTGGTATCTCCTGGCAAGATTACAGACTTGACTGATGAATATAAACGTATAAATGCTACACATCTAAATCTTCTGTAGGGCATTTGAGTTTCATTGCTGCACAGTGTATTATAGAGTTAGCCTCAGTTGCATAGCCTGTAAGAAAATGGACACTGGATTAAAATTCAGGTATGTTCTAGATCTCTGAGACCTTTTGGAAATGGTGGAGAAGATTGGCAGGTCCTAAAAGAAAACATGGTCACAACAGGCATATTGGAAACCCAAGCAGGGCAGACAATCCCTGGGGCACCATACCAGGCCGTGCTCAGGCTGGGTGGTGTTTTATAATAGCTGTGAGCCAAAGGAAGTGAGCAAACTAATCATTTACAGGATGGGGACTGTTGTTTGGAGGAAGAAGACAGAGAAACACTAAGGATCCTGAAGGATAAATAACAAATATGAGCTAGAAATGTGAGCCAGTGGCTAAGGGAAGAAGAATTTGCTTGAAAAATCTTGAGTAAGAGCAGAAAGCAGAATTGTTTTGCCATTCAATCCTAATCATATAGGTGCTGCATCCAGCTAGAGTGCTTCTATATTAAAAAGAAGTCTGTTTGGAAAGGGTGGAGAAAACACCACAAGACAAATTCAGGGGCTAGAAAGTCCACTTTTGAGAAAAAGTTCCAAGAGCTAGAGGCACTTGACTACAAAAAGACCAAGAAATGATCTGATGAATCTGTAGTTCAACTGCAAGGGCAGAAGACTTCTAACAGTGGAAGGCTGAATAATCCTAGCTGGAGACTGAAGAAGGTCAAATGGCTGAAGTGAAACATAGGTTCAAACAAGGAAGAAAGTGCAAAAATATTTTCTGTGCAGGAGATTAACCGTTGGGATGCTGTGCAGGTGTCTTTGCCATCTAGGGTCTTCATTCCTAAAAGATGTATGGGCTTTCAGGTGCGAGGGGTGGGCTGTACGTGGGGGATCCCTGCGTGAAAGCTCAGGCCTGGATTTTGGACTAAATTATGAGGTCGATCCATCTGGGTTCTGATAGCCAGGCACACATCAGTAACTCTTGCTGGGGGTCCCAAATTTTACTCTCCCATCATGGGTGCAGACTTTATTTAGCAGATATCCAGTTGCCCTGAAGTTATTGGGATCATGATGGCTCTCACTTAACTTTGGGCAGATCTGATCATTGGCCGTCAGGAAGAGCTCTCCAGCATCCGCTAGGGCCTGACTGAACATCCCTGCGTTCTCAGTGAGTCCAGAAGGCATAAATGCCAAACTGTTTGCAGACAAGACATTTCTTAGAATACAAAATCTCTCCTCTCTCCTCTCTCCTCTTTCCTCTCTCCTCCATCTCACATTTTGCCGAAATTCTGCTGTGGCCATAGATAATGTGTGTGAAATTCAAACGCAGAGATGTTTTTTGAGAAATGTAGGCTGTGAAATCAGGCTTATAAGGGAGCGCAAACTACACCCTTAACTGTGGAGTCCTTAGCCTGGCTTAGAAGGCTGCTAATCCTCATCTGCCGTAGAGGTAAATGGCCTGAGGAGGCTTGGACTATTCCCGTTACAGCTGAATTTTTTGCCTCCATGTGTAGTAGTGCTGAAATAATTTGTTTCTCCTGTAATTAAGTACTCACTCTTGTTTCTACACAGTGTGTTCTATTCGCTGCTTCCTGTGAAGAACCCCTGTTGTCCTTGATCACCTTAGGCCTTTCTGGAGGCATTTGGGCCACTTGAAACCAGATCAAGGTCCAGGATGATAGATAACAGCCTGGGTAGAAAGGTGCTTTCCCCTTACCCCCGTACTTGCTAGACCTTTATCTCAGGAAGCTGGAGATCTGCAGGGCAGAGGACTATATCAGGAACATGCTCCATCTTCAAGTGGTTCCACTATCCTCTGCTCCAGTGCACAAATCCTTTGTGAAGTCTCTCTGCCTCAAGAGGTGGTAGCCACAGCAGCCACCAGGTTCATGTTCTTCCGTGATTCTCTCCAAACTCCCTGCTGTGTGATGCTGAACTCAAAACTGGCACTTACAGCTCAGGAAAGAGCCCTTGGATCTGTCAGTAGTGGTTCTCTGAAGTCATCAGCTCCATGCAGAGCAGCAGTGAAAAAGCCAACAGCCTGTTGGGCGTCCTCACAGAGAGAGAGGCATCATTTTGCAGCCCTGTTGCACTGACATATTGAGTCCTTGTGTAGCTCTGGTCTCTGCATCTTGAGGAGAGTTAGAGAAGGTCCAGAGAAACAGCTAAAATGATCAAGGCGATGAAACAGCTGCCTTAGAAGATGAAAAAGGCTTGGACTCTAGTTTGCAGAGGATAAGGTGGTAGGAAGGGGGATGTGACTAAGGTATACAGCATCATGAAGATGGTGAATAAGATGAATGCAGAGCTGTCATTCGCCAAATCCCACAGTGTACTTGATGAATTTAGTAAGAGAGCAGTTTAAAGCAGATAAAGGAAAGTTCATCTTTACACAGCAAGAAGTGGAAGTGTGGAACTTGCTGTGAGAGCAGGCAGAGGAAGCAGACTGTAACAGCAACATCAAAATGGTATCAGAAAACTTCACAGGCAACAGGTCCATCAACAGAGACTGAAGGGAACAGGCAGGGACATCTCCTGTAACGTCCCTGATAAAACAACTGTGGATGCAGGGGGACTACAAAGGGGATGGCTCCAAGAGCAGCCAGGCTTGTATGCATCCTAAGTAGCATCTTCTATTGCCACTGCCAGAGACAGAGCCCTAGGCTAGGTGAACATCTCCGATGTTTGCCTGGCACTATACACAGGGGAGCTTCCAAAGTTAAAGCTGTATGAGTCACAGGGGCTTGCAGAGCAGCTCTGTTTGCAGAGCAGCTGCAACCTCAGCCACATGTCAGGGAATAAGGCAGAACACACACTTTTCGGAGGGTGTTGCGAGCAGCATCGCAACTGCCAGCCTGAGAAAGGTGGCCTCTATGACTGCTGCAGTGCTGCCTTGGAAAGCCACTTTGCTTTTCTTCCCAAAGAACTTGCAAGTACTTCTGTAATGGCACTATTCCGTCCCTCTCAGAGAGGAAAAACATGATTTATTTGAAATATTGTGCTTTTAACAAAATACCCTGACCCCAAGATCAGGACAAATATTGCTTTCTCATAAGAGTAGACACAGTTGGAAACCTAGAAGCAAAATATTTATCAGTGACTAAAACTTTGGATTCTTGCTTTTTGAAATTAGCGTTTTAGATGACAAACTTCTATTGAAAAATAAAATCATCTGAGAGAACTGCAGCGGATTTCAGTATTCCATTTCAGTGTGAGCTGCTCTATGCTGGAGGGAAAGCCTTATCTGCTCTGCCCTGAGCAATATCCTCACTCCTGTCTTCTGGGACCTCACAGCACTGATGGGAATTTGGCCCTTATCCAGAGCTGAAATCAGCCATGTAGGCAGTAAGTGTGTGTGTGTGTATGTGTGCATTTGAGTGGGATGTTCTCTGACTCCCACATTTGGCTTCTCTCTCTGGATAAGTTCACGCTGCAAAATTTTGCTTGAATAGGTTTGCCAAGCACATTCCCAGATGGTAGAGCATTACCTGCAGCCTTACCCCATGTGCACAATGACAGTCAACACTGTCAGAGAAGCCTTTTTTTTTCATTGTGTCTCGTAGTGTTTGAGATGGCTGATTTGCTGTATTAGCAGCAGCTCTCTGCTGCTGGTAAAAAGGTTTGGGATTTTGCTGGAATAACCCATTACTTCTGAGGGCGTTGCTACTGGGAGAGGCTGAGAAGCAAAGGAGGAGGACACAGAGAGGAGGAAGTACATCAGGAATGGATTTACTTTGTACATTTTACTGCTTTTTGATGTGTACCTGAAAACAGAAGTCTCTGTCCCTCCATGTCCCTCCTTCTGACCCCGTAGACCTGCTGTGCACAAATGGCACAAGTGGTTTTATGGCTGTGAGGTGACATGACAGAAAAAACCCTTTTGCTGCAAAATCACTATTTTTTGCCATTTATTTTGCAGCCATGTCAGTTCCCTTGAGGGTAGTCTCTTTGCGGTCTGTTCCATCTCTGTTCAGTACAGGGCCAAAAGGGTACGGAACTGAGTCTTCCAGTTGCAGCACTGACTTTTCTAGCTTCAGATATTTGTCCAGCTCCAGCACTCGGGCTTATGGCATTGCCCAATCTCCGTTTCAGCCCTCGTCACCATCACTCACAGCAGTGTTTCTGAGAAGGATGCTCTTTAAAGCTGACACTATTGCCAGGTCTCCAGTGTCTGCTGGACACCTCAAGAGCTGCCTGCTAGGGCTAGAAGCAATATACTCTTAGCAAAGCACAGAGCATGAATCACCCTTTGCAGCCTGCACCACCCAGGAGGCTGTGAGGGGTGCAGAGTCTGGGGAGATACTTGTATTCTCTCATGGCTCCTTGTTTGATAGCAGGGTGCAATAGCTCTTATTACATGTAGGGGTCCTTGGAGTCTACGTGGCCTGTGGCAGCAGGTTTGGTTACAGTTACTAGTGCTATTGTCTCTATTTGAATTATATCTACACGTTTTTAATCACATTACATTCTAAGCTGAACTGCAAATCAAGCATTGTCTAAAAGCAAGGAGCCGAGTGTATATGTGTGTATGGGTGTGAGTGTTTCTGTGTATGTGTTCTACAATCCCGAGGTGGAAATGTGATGTAGAAACCCATCATGATACACACCCTCTATATGGGTGATAGCAGGAGCGAGCGAATTTGTCGGTGTAGAAAAACTGCATGGGCAGCCTTTGTTTCTGAAGTTATGTAAGGAGATTTTGAGTGCTGCTTAAGTGCTTGGCTGACTGGTTCATCCTAACAAAAGTGCATATACATTCTCCTGTTGTGCGAGCTCTCAGGAGATGCCTGGGAGCTCAGGATGCAGTGCAGAGCTGACGTGTGTAGGCCTGCTATTGACTCTGATGATGGTGAAAAGACAGGGTTCCCATTTGTGCATTAATCATTGCTGTGCAAGTGTCTTGGCACAGCACTGGGAGCTCCTTTTGATGGACCCTTCTGCTCAAGATCATAGGTTCATAGGTTAATTCAGGCTGGAAGGGACCTCGGGAGGTCATCTGTCCCATCACTACAACCATATACATTAGGATACTACCATCACAAATTGTGCCTTTACTCAAAATCTCTAGAGGCCCTAAGGCTTCAGACAAGACCCCTCCTCCCTGAAGGGTACTGGCTAACTACTTTTCTCTCCTAAACTGTCATTCCTGCACTGTCCAAAATCTAGCTGTTGCTGCTGAACACATCAAGGACAAAAGCAGAGTTATGAATCCGTTCTAGCACAGAGATAAGACTCAGTATAATTAGAAACTTTTTATGTGAAGAAATGAATCAAAGCTCCTTCTACTCCTGGGATATTTTAACTCTTCACAGCTTCTATTATTAGTTGTATAACCATTTTGCTCAGTTTCAGGCTAGAAAACCCCGAAATAAGAAAGAACTGCACACTGAACTGACCCTGCTGAGCTGCCTGACCCCATGGACAAATGAATGATGATGGAGCAGGGGACACCTCTGGGGCACTCTGCACCATCACATGGAGCACTGAAAAGCAACTGCAAGATTGTAGAGCAAATGTATCATTTGGCTTTGTGGGTGGGCAGGGGAAAGGAGACCACTGGGTATGACAGTAGCATGAATTGTGCCATGAGCAGAGAAGGTGTATGATTACAACAGCTTGTGGTAGGATGCTGCAAGGAGCAGGAAGGCAGGAGATTGCATCAGACTCCTTGTGAAGTCTCTAAGAAAGGCAGGGGGTCTCCTGTGAACTGAGGGAGCATTACTCTTCACCTTCTTTGAGGAGCTGAAACAACTGCCAGGAAAGTGGCTTAGATGCGAGAGGAGTGAGGAGCATTTAAGCTGGCTGCTGGGAGAGGAGCAATGCAGGCATAGCTGAAGGAGTGCAAGGAGCCATGAGTGAGAGCAGAAAGGGGAGTCAGGTGCAGCTAGGAGAGGGAGAGGAGTAGGTAGGGGGCTGTTGTGGGGTAAAAAGTGGGGTGAAGGGCAGTTATAGAAAGTGTATGGGGTGAGGAGTGGGGTAAGTGGAAGTTATGGGGCAGTTATGGGGCAAGGCGTTGGTTGAGTGGCATTTATAGGAGGGCTTCAATGCAAGTAATGGGGCAAGAAGGTCATTATGGGGCAGCTGTAGACTGGAGGGGGTCTGAGAGGTAATTAAGGGGCACCTATGAAATGCTTATAGAGCAGAGAGGCCTTTATAAGACAGGGTGAGGGATTTATGGAGCATTCACAGGGTGGAAAGTGGGAAAACGAGCTCCTTGAACATCAGACTTTTGCATAATGATTCCTGGGTTTTGAGTGCTTCACACCCAGACTGATTGCACAGACACCTGGGCACTCTCTGACAGTTCCCAGCTGCAATCATCGGCAGAGGCTCTGAGGGTGTCTGCATGGCCCATGCTGGTGGAAATCCACGTCTAGCTCAGACAGGCTGGCTTTGGAGCAGGACTGGTGTGGCTGTGCCCACAGCTAATTCTCTGCTGTACTGATTCTCTGCTTTCTCCAATGCAAAACCCCAATCTTCAGCTGTCTGTAACTTTGCTAATGTTGAATTGTTCAAATAGAAATTTTCTCAGTAAAAGCAAAAGGAAAAAATTAAAAGATTTAGCTCATGAGGGTTGTCATCACTGGCACGGAGTCTAGTTGGAGGCCTGTATCTAGCGCTGTCCCCCAGGGGTCAATACCGGGTCCAGTATTGTTTAACTTATTCATCAGTGACATGGAGGAAGGGACAGAGTGCACCCGCAGCAAGTTTGCTGATGACCCAAAACTGGGGGGAGTGGCTGATACACTAGAGGACTGTGCTGCCATTCAGAAGGATCTGGACAGGCTGGAGAGCTGGGCGGAGAGGAACCTGCTGCAGTTCAACAAAGGCAAGTGCAGGGTCCTGCAGCTAGGGAGGAATAATCCCATGCAGCAGTACAGGCTGGGGGTTGACCTGCGGGAAAGCAGCTCTGCGGAGAAGGACCTGGGAGTGCTGGCGGACAACAAGTTGACCAAGAGCCAGCAATGTGCCCTTGTGGCCTAAGAAGGCCAATGGTCTGCTGGGGTGCATTGGGCAGAGTGTTGCCAGCAGGTGGAGGGAGGTGATCCTGCCCCTCTGCTCAGCCCTGGTGAGGCCTCCCCTGGAGTACAGGACGAGAGGCAACGGGCACAAACTGAAGCACAGGAAGCTCCCTCTGAACCTGAGGAAAAACTTCTTTGCTGTGAGCGTGACGGAGCACGGGCACAGGTTGCCCAGAGAGGTGGTGGAGTCTCCTTTGCTGGAGATATTCAAAAGCCGTCTGGATGGGATCCTGGGCAATGTGCTCCAGGTGACTGTACTTGAGCAGGGGGGTTGGACTAGATGATCTCCAGAGGTCCCTTCCAACCTCAGCCGTTCTGTGATTCTGTGAAATTTAGGTGCAAACTCATGTGGTGCCTTGGCTAGCTTTCAGTCCCAGTGAGCAGCTTCAGCACTTCCTCAGTCAGGGACCAGAGTAGGAGCTTTGCATTTCATCATTTGTCCAATAAATATTCCTATTGTCTTTATTGTAGAAGGCCATGGAGTTTGCACTGATGAGACAGTGTGGAGTCTCACGGCTTGCCTGGGCTTCAGGTGGTTTTAGCTGCATTTAACAGTTGTCTGGTGGTCAGTGACTATTGTCTGACCTGTTTTAGCTTGTGCTCTGTGAATTGCATATGGTAAAGGTCTGCCAAATCTGTGCATCGCTATAACAAACAACAACCCTTTATGTTAATTGAGGATGGGGGAGGCTACTGGGCAACTTCCAAACTTCAGCTGGGAACCAGTGAGAAGGCAGTGTTAACAAAACATACAAAAATGAATCCAAGCGTGTGTGAGACTGAGGATAGAGAAATCTCTACTGTGAATTCCTGACTCCACTTGTCAATTGCTTCAGGGTGCTAATGACTTGCTATAACCCCCTTCTGCTTGAGGAAGACAGCCTATCACCACTGTGAAATTACCAACGGCAAATTGTGCCTGACCAACTTGATTGCCTCCTGTGAGGAGAAGACTGGCTGTGTGAATGCAAGAAGAGCAGTGGATATTGCATACCTTAGCTTTAGCAAGGTATTTGACATGGTCTTTCCTAGCATCCTTTTAGCCAAATTCATGAGCTATGGATTGAATAAGTGGATAGGTGGGTGGAAAACTGGTTGCCAGCTCACAGACTTGCAGTCAATGGTACAAAGTCCAACTGGTGGTTAGTTACTAGTGATCTCCCTTGGACCACTAGTAAGGCCACATCAGGTGTGCTTTTTGGGCTCCTCAGTTCAAGAGAGATATCAACAAACTGGAGAAAGTCCAGATGAGGGCCGTGAAGATGGTCAGGGAGCTTGAGCATATGGCAAATGAGGAGTGGCTATGAAAAAGTAGAGGAGGATCTAATTGCTATCTTCCCTTCTGTTAGGGACCTAAAGCATAGTCATAGAGAAGATGGAGCCAGGCTCTTCTCAGAGGTGCACAGTGGAAGGACAAGAGACAGCGGACATGAGTTGGAATAAGAGAACTTCCACTTGGTTATAAGGGAAAAGTCTTCTCCATGAGAGAAGTGAAACACTTGGACAGGGTACAGAGAGGTAGTGGGATCTCCATTTTTGGAGATATTCCACATTTGACTACAAGGCTCTGAGCATTATAATTCAGCTTAGATGTCAGCTCTGCTCTGTTTAGGGTTTGCAGGGACCTCTGGGACTCCCCACCAACCAAAATCTTTCTGTGATTCTGTGATTATGGTATTGGTGCACTTTAGTGGAAGAGTTTAGTAGAACATGTCACATTCCTCTTCTTCTTGAAACCTAAGATATTTGATAAGAACCTTACCCTGCTAAGAGCACCTTGAAATGGTTAAGACAATAACTGAGATCTTAGAAGATGGCAGAAATAAAATAACTGCCTTTGCCTTTTCTGGAAGAAAGCCAATGTCACGCCAGTCTTCAAAAAGGGCAAGAAGGAGGAGCCAGGAAACTCCAGGCCTGTCAGCCTCACCTCCATCCCTGGAAAAGTGATGGAACAGCTCATCCTGGAGGTCATCACTAAGCATGTGGAGGACAAGAAGGTGATCAGGAGTAGTCAGCATGGATTCACCAAAGGGAAATCATGTTTGACCGATCGGATGGCCTTCTCTGATGAAATGACTGGCTGGGTAGATGAGAGCAGTGGATGTTGTCTCCCTGGACTTCAGCAAGGCTTTGGACACTGTCTCCCATCACATCCTCCCAGGTAAACTCAGGAAGTGTGGGTTAGATGAGTGGACGGTGAGGTGGATTGAGAACTGGCCAGATGGCAGAGTTCAGAGGGTTGTGGTCAGTGGTGCAGAGTCTAGTTGGAGGCCTGTATCTAGCGCTGTCCCCCAGGGGTCAATACCGGGTCCAGTATTGTTTAACTTATTCATCAGTGACATGGAGGAAGGGACAGAGTGCACCCGCAGCAAGTTTGCTGATGACCCAAAACTGGGGGGAGTGGCTGATACACTAGAGGACTGTGCTGCCATTCAGAAGGATCTGGACAGGCTGGAGAGCTGGGCGGAGAGGAACCTGCTGCAGTTCAACAAAGGCAAGTGCAGGGTCCTGCAGCTAGGGAGGAATAATCCCATGCAGCAGTACAGGCTGGGGGTTGACCTGCGGGAAAGCAGCTCTGCGGAGAAGGACCTGGGAGTGCTGGCGGACAACAAGTTGACCAAGAGCCAGCAATGTGCCCTTGTGGCCTAAGAAGGCCAATGGTCTGCTGGGGTGCATTGGGCAGAGTGTTGCCAGCAGGTGGAGGGAGGTGATCCTGCCCCTCTGCTCAGCCCTGGTGAGGCCTCCCCTGGAGTACAGGACGAGAGGCAACGGGCACAAACTGAAGCACAGGAAGCTCCCTCTGAACCTGAGGAAAAACTTCTTTGCTGTGAGCGTGACGGAGCACGGGCACAGGTTGCCCAGAGAGGTGGTGGAGTCTCCTTTGCTGGAGATATTCAAAAGCCGTCTGGATGGGATCCTGGGCAATGTGCTCCAGGTGACTGTACTTGAGCAGGGGGGTTGGACTAGATGATCTCCAGAGGTCCCTTCCAACCTCAGCCGTTCTGTGATTCTGTGATTTTTGCTTGTAGCTAGCAAACTATACTATCCATGCTCTAATTTCATGGACAACTTACTTTTCTTCTGAAAGCACCTGCTTCATTCAGAGCACAGGGTAGTGAGTTAAGGGGTCTAGACTGGGCAGGACCATAGCTGCATTAACAGGGTGAGCGCTGAACAAAGTCTGATGCTGCTGGATGTCAAAGGATGGCCTTCTCTGGGAGCCAGGTTGCAGGAGGAGAATATATCTCCTTGTGTCGGAGGGCACTGTGAGAATTCATAATCTTGCTGATATTTTTAAGACATACTTCTCTGAGTGATGAACGCAGCAGATAAATCCAAGAGGAAGCAAAAGATTCCCTATTCAGAACAGGGTTTGATGTGCTGTAAACAAGCCCTGAGGCTGTACACTGAATGATGAAGATTCCAACTACACTGAACAGTGCAGAAACGCAGTACAAAACAATGTAATGCGTAGCTGCCTGGAAAAGACTGGTTAATCTATCTGGAAATAAAGATGTGAAACACAGACACAGTGTACCACCTCTGTTTGAAATCAGTGAGCACTGTAGGTGCTGAGCTCCCTGAAGGAGGAAATGGGCACGATGGGCAGAGACTGCAAGGCTGAGACTGCAGAGGGTGGGAAGCTCACAGTAGACTGGCTGCAAAGTCCTGGCCCAGGAGGCAGGCTTGGGAACACTGAAGGATTGAACCCAGTGAGATAGACCCACCTAGGAGTCTGTGACTGCTAGGCATTTCGTTGGCAGGAGGGTACTCAGAAATTTTGAGACTTGAGAGAACCGGAAGGAGTGGTTCATCTAATCCAACTAGAGTTGCAAGCATGAAGGAGTTTTGACTGGTTTATCAAAGGAGTCTACTGAGCCTGGCAATGCAGCAGTGACGTTCTGGGTGAGATTCTACCTTGAAAGAAGTCTGGGATGAATGATCATCCCATATATCTTACATGCAAGACTAGAAAAACAAGAGAACAAATATTAAGAGCAAAAACTAATTTTTATCAGATGTCTAAAGGGACACAGAGCAGTAATCTACATGCAGTAAAAGGCTCTTGAACCAAGAACCGTTAATTTTGTCATACTTAGTGATTTGAAAGCAAGACGTGTCCAGTATAACCAGTCAGGGTGATCTGCCGCGTGCTGAGGCCTGGAGGTTTGACGCAGTAAAGTCTGCATCTGATTATGGATTTTGTAATTGCGCTAGAGCATACTTTAAGGAGGCTCTCAGCTGCATTTCAGACTTCTGGAGATGTAACACCATTTTCATTACCTCTGTAGGTTAAGCTGTGAGTTCCTTCTAACTGTTTAAAACTTGTGCCCATCTCCATCCTGGCACTGTCTCACATCGGCTTCTATCTGCTGGACTTGTCTCTGCATCCAAAGGAAGAGCCTTGTGATTCTGGGAATCTCCTCCCAGACACAGGCCCAAACCAGCCACCATGACAGAGGTTAGATCTGTATGGGATTTCCCTTCTCTGCAAGACTGCATGAGGCTCTGCTGTGCCCCAGAGCTGTTTGGAGAGCACTGACTCTCCTTGGAAAATGCAAATTACCCTTGTTGTTCCTACATCCTGTCAGGTTGTATAAAGATGGTTCAAGTTCATGCAAGGCCACCTGTCCAACCATGTGAGTCGCTCTCCATATCTCCTTGACTCTCCCCTCCACCATTTTCCTTCTGCTCCGGTGATGAACACTGGAGAGCATTAGACCAAGAACAGACCCACTGAGTTTCCTTGTTTGTTTGATAAGGCCTGCTCCTACCCCTGTACTGATTGACATTAATTAGCTGTTAATCTTTTGTAGCTTTCCTATAGCTCCTGTGCCCAGGACTGCTGGGTTCAGCCTCAGACAACGAGACTGTCTGCTTGTGCCACAAAACTCCACTGATACTCCGAGATATGCTAGAGATTTGTATCAGCAACAGACACCAACTGTCCAGGCATAGGTTGTTGTTTGCATCAGCTAAATTATAACAGTGACCCAGGCCTGCTTCCTGCTGCACTGCCCAGCAGTCCTGCCTATTTACCATTTAGCTCTGAAATTGCAATAACAAGATTACTTGATATAAAGCAAAGCAACTCCACCACATTTTCCACTCTGGCTCTCCTCCTCCAGTTCTGCATAGAGGCCTCTCTCCCAGGAGAAGTCAGCAGTGGATTTGCTGCTAGAAATTGCTCTCACTCTGGCTTTGCCTATATCCTTCAAAGAGAATCACTGCTAGGAAGGGAGAGCTGTTAGTTTAATCAGACTGTTTATCCCTTCAAAGTGAGCAGTTCCCTTGGAATAAGTAGGAGAGCTCAGAGGGCTCAGCTGAATGCTGGCTTATCCTACCAAGTTGTGCTTCTAGAGACAGCTTCTCCCTTCTCCTAAAGGTGCAGGAAGTGGTGGGTGAAAGGTACCCTTGGCCCCAGGGGTCCAGGGCAGGGTTTTAGCTGTTGTCAAGTGCAAAATGATGCAATTACAGAAGAGCCTGGAGCTGGAGGTACCTAGGAACAGTGAAAGCATTCAGGAAAAACGTATTAATAGACTCTCTGCTAGGCGATGAGCATCTGCTGGATTGACAGCAGTCAGATTTTATGAATCAGGACTTCTGGGTGCATGCAGGAAGGGAACTGGCAGCTGTAATGTTTAGAAGTGGTGAGACAAACAGTTGTAGACAACCTAGGTCTGGTACATCTGGTTTGGAAGGGTGTGATCGTGCCTATGACTCCACCATGCATGAGGGCAGTTAAAACTCAGCTTGTCTCTCTTAACAAGAGATTATCTGTTCCTGATTTGGCACCTGGTGTGAGTACCACTTCATATAGAGTGAGGAGGCCTTTTCAAAAATCTATGCTCTGTTTAATTCCTAGATTGAGAAACAAATCCTCAAAGCACGTGTGATGGCAAAACATGCTGCTTTGCCCAATTTGGGGCCAAGTACAGCAAAGGCCTAATTTGCTGCAAATTTGATGCCTTCCCAGGTGGGTGTTGCCTTCCTCTGTTCTAACATTGCTGGGGGTGGGGGTTGATTTTGCACATGAGATGATCTACGGAGGGAGTAGATGCAGGGAAAGGAGTGGCTTTAAGCCCGGGCATCTGGAATGCAAACACAGTAGGATGCTGGTGTGGATATCACAGAATCACAGAATGGTTTAGGTTGGAAGGGACCTCTGGAGATCATCTAGTCCAACCCCCCTGCTCAAGCAGGGTCCTCTAGAGCATATTTCCCAGGATCCCATCCAGCCGGGTTTGGAATATCTCCAGCAAAGGAGACTCCACTACCCCTCTGGGCAACCTGTGCCAGTGCTCCGCCACCCTCACAGCAAAGAAGTTTTTCCTCAGGTTCAGAGGGAGCTTCCTGTGCTTCAGTTTGTGCCCGTTGCCTCTTGTCCTGTTGCTGGGCACCACGGCACAACTCGTGCCACCCTATTCATATGCAGCACCACATCATTATGCTGAAATGGAGCCATGATTTCCCCATCCCCAATTCCTGTCTGTGTGAATCTGAGCCAAATAGCTGTTGGTGGCCATGAACAATCCAGCTGGATTGACCCAAGATTTCAGGAACATGCAAAGAGACCAGCATGCCAACCCCACCCTGCCCTGAATACCAGTGCTGAGTAGAGAGATGAGAGCTCTTGTTAGATAAAGGAAACCCCATACAAGTGGAAGTGGTGCAAAACCCATATCTTCTTGTACTGCTCTTTAAACCATACCTGTAGAAAGCAGGACACATCTCTCTCTGGACACATCCTAATGCACAGATAAAGCAGGGTCTTAACTCTCACCTTCCCCTAGTTGCTCAAGGCCATTGAGAGAGATTATTTTGTTGCATTAGATCAGACATACAGAATAGCTAGGGATATACCCAGACAACAACTGCCACGTGGTGGAGGAGAAAAATGTGGAAATTTGATAGCTCAAAGATCTAGGAGGACCTACATGGTTGGGAAGGTAATGAGGAAGGTCATGAGGACATGTGATGGCTGATAGGTGAGGAGGATAAGGCTGGGGAGGCAGTAAGACCTACAGTGCACGTTTGTGATGAAGACTCATTTTGTGCCCTGTGGTGACAGAGTCGAGGTGTTGCAGTTAAATTGCTGATGCTAGCACTTATACAGGATCTTGTATATTAACTGCACTGTTGTTTTGTTGCAGACGTGTGTGAAAAATTACCCTGCTGAAAGTACACTAATCACAGCACGCAATATGTATACTTGCAAGCACAGCATGCAAAGTCTGACTCTGCCAGGTAAGGACATGCTACAGTTCTTTCTGTCTTGCTTATAACTTTTTAGTAGCTCTATAGCAGCAGCACCAGTGAACCCCATTTATATTCTGGGACTTTATTGTGCTAGGTTCTGCACAAAGAACCAAGAAAGGCCTTTTCACTAAAAGCAGCACAGAAGCAGTATGTGGGATTGGGGCTCTGGGCACCCATAGTCTGTAACATCTTCCTCTTTGTGTCTCTTTAGATTTCATGCAATTTTCACTATACAGATCATTAACACAAATGTGTTGATCAAATCTCTGTGACTAACTGGAAATTGAGATTTTATTCCTCCCTCCCCTCCAGTAATAGGTAATAGACCCCATGCTCATAGCATATTAGTGATCCAGATTGCACCTGTATAACCCTTGGGGAATTCCCAGTGTGAAGTATGTGTGTGTTGATGAACTTGGTCTGATTTATAAACCTCCTATTCACAAATTAACTTTCAGACACAGACACTTAGGATGACCTAAGGAACTAACACTGACAACAAATACCTTCCAAGCCTGGTATATTCTTACGAAATCTACTGCTTTCTCTGGTCCTTCTGTATTGGGCAAGAGCTCTATGTTAGAAAACATACCAATGGCAAAAATAAAAGGCAGATAAGTTCCATTACTCATTGGGGACTGAGGTTATTTTTGGTTGCTACTATACTTTTTACCTGAGATCTGAGCTACCAGCCACACTAGAGGGGAGATATTTACCCCAAACAGCAGTTCCTGGTGCCACCAACTTCTTCGCTGAATGCATTATTGCACCATTGTAGAGTAGTTATTGCACAAACAGGGCATGTGCTATGGGAGAGTGAGATGGTGAGTGCTGGGTGAAGCCCCAGCTTTTGGCATAGACTCTGGGATGAAAGAGCTTTGTCTGTGGCTGTTGGATTTGGCACTCATTTGCCATCCACTGAAGGCTTGTGAAGACTGCAGCAGGAACCTGGACGGGGTAATCTGGTACCTGCTCTTGCTAGCAATAGTGCCCTCATGGTTTTGTTGCTATGACTGGCCTTGCTGGGAAGCCAGGAGTGGGTTTCATCTGGCTAAGCAAAAGTCCTTACAGTGATGTCTCCGTATCAGCTGAGCTGAGTTATCCCCTGCCTAAAGTCACAGGATCTTAGAGCATTTATCTGGCTATACCTGTTTGGGTCCCTGGCACCTTGGTTTCTGGAGAATAAATTTCCACAGCTGCCTGTAACTGCATTACTGGGCATGCCTTGAGGAGCTGCCTTTTAATGTGAGCTGACCACTTTTCCCTGAGGCCATCTGGGAACCAGAAAACAGGTAGTCAGGAGTCCCTTTACCCTGCAAAGCCAGATTCCCTAGGAGCGTGCACAACGGTATGAAGCTGGGCTAAAAATACGTGCAGTATCCCAGAGCTTTGAATATCTGCCCAGGAAATAAGGTACCTGCAGGCCTCTTTCTGCCTACAGGAGATATGAGCACCTGTCTGGCACTGCATCATGCCATGTGAGCATACCTGCAGGTAAGTGTGCAGTCTATTCAATTCCTGTTCAAAGTGTGCCTGATACACATGCGGGTGTTGAGGCACTGATGGACAATTTGCAGTGCAGGACCCTCCAGAGTCAATCTAAGTACTGTATACTAGAGCCTTGATGTATATAGGTGGATCAACATGGCTGGCTCTGCCAACCTAGACTGTAGAGTTATTAGCAACTGGATTTCCCTGTGAAAACCAGAGTTTGCAAAACAAAGAAGTGGAAGTGCCTATTTGCATTGCTGTTGTAAGCAGCCGCTGCATATCATGTTCCCAGAGGCCCTTGCAACTTCCTGCTTTTGAAGCTGACATTAGAAGACACTTCAAAGTGCAGCTCCCAGTAACCTGGGGTGGTTATTATTTAGGACTGTGCCCACTTTACTTGTTCAGCTCCCTCTGAGAGCTGTGTTTTACAGGATGCTCTAGAGACCTCCTCATGTTGGGCATATCTTCAGTGCAGGTGTGAGTTGTGATGTTTTTAGTCCATTTTGTAGGGGTGATGTTGATTTTACCGTTTGAATTTCATGGTCATAATGCCATGTGGTACCAAATGAAATGCTCTTCACATTTAATTATCATTAAATTATTAATTTGCCTTTGTCATCCAGATTTATCATTTCATCAAGATATCAGGTTATGCTGATGAGGTCTGTTTTCTGCGAGCTCAGGTACAATGGCCAGCTATTCCCTATCCAACTGACAGATCTGTAATTACCCAAGTCTTCCAATTTACCTTTCTAAATATTGGCACAGAATTATCTTTTTTCCCATCTGCTGGACCTCCTGGCTCTGTTTTCACTTCCTCACTGTCACCCATAGATCTGCCTTGCCCAGCTCTGATGCTAGCAGACCCAAACAGTCTGCGCAGGTTTTTGCCTTTGGTCAGGACGGGAGCTAACAGTTATCTCCAAGATTCCTTCTGGTAAGGGAATCATGTTTCTGCCCATCCTGAAAGCTAGGGAGCCACCCCTGGATTTGTTTTTCCTTTTCTGTGAAGCAAGATGTGTCCTCCTTACAAGAATAATATTTGCAAGAAAATCTTAGTCACTAGATAAGTCCTAAGGCAACTTGCATTAGTTTCGTGGTATCTTTTGTGGAGGAGAAAACAGGCCTTTGGTATCTAAAATGACTTTGTAAATGATGAGAAGTTTTCCAAACCTCCACAAAGGCAGAATGTGACGTCCACCTGTTCTGATGATGTTGTGATGCTCGCAGGTTGGTACTCGCCTATCAGTCCTGCCAAGCCCACCTCAGTTTCTCTTTTGTGCTATGTATTGCCTTCACTTCTGATGTTTTGGTTATGACTCAACTAACTCCTTGGCCATTTTCCTAGTTCTTATCCTCTGCGCAGCAAGAAGCCTGGAAGTGGGAATCCAGGAATCCAGCTGGCAGCCTCAGGCCCTCTTGGATAAAGTTTTTCTCCCTACAAGTTTAGTAAACCCTTTGCTAGGCTTAATAAGCAAGCCCAAGTCCCAGCCTACACACATGACTGTAGCACAAATACCTTTCTGAAGCAACTGGAGTTGACTCTTTTCCCCTTGCTAATCCTATAGATGATTCTCTCACCTGTATCTTCCCCACATAGCTCCACGGAGACCTGCTGCTGAATGGAGACCTTCTCTGTGCCTCCCATCACTGGACACAGCCTGTGAGAAGACCAGGGAAGGAAGGAGGTACCCTTTAGTTAATGGATAACATGCATTTTAGTATGCTCTTGCATGTGTAAGTGTATCTTTCAGAGAGACAGTTCCTGGGATGGGATTTCATTGGCACCACAGTCTCCTCTGATGATCATATGTAGCTTTTTCTAGCATAATCAAGGAACAAGATTTCTCTTCCAGTGCCATTGCTTCTTGCTGCCTAATCAATACTGTGAATTGAGGCTAGAGTGTGATTAATTCCATATTTAAAGATACACCTGCATTTACCCAGCAGAATCACACCCCACCACTATCCATTGAGATCTCCACCAACAGTGGTAGGACCCCAAGCAGCCAGTCTGCACTGTGCATGCCTAATAGCTGAGGCACGCAACCTGTGATGTCTTTGACAGGAACAATCAGCAAGGAAATTCACGAGGTGCTGTATAGTACCTCAGCAGCTGGGGCCAATCAGAAAATTCTTACTCCACTCACCCACCTCTGAAGGGTGCTTTAGAGCTTATATCAGGCTAGAAGGGAAGCAGCAGCAGCAAAGTAAAGAAAAGATCCTTTCTCCAGACAAGACTGGAAACACAGGGAGGTGTGAGCTCTGAAATCCTGACGCACATAAAACACTTGGAAAGGAATTGTCAAGCTAGTTTTGATTCCCTGTCTCATCTGCTGGTGAGTTTACTATTCTTCACAATTTGATGTCATTTGCAACCTAAACAGGCAAAATCTGTATTTTTTTATACAGGATATTAACAAAAATATTAAATTGCATCAAGCCAAGAGATGATTCTGGAGAACGTAGTGGAATCTACAAATGGCTTATGAGAGAGCTGCATCTGGTCAGGGCACAAGGAAGAGTGCTGTTCAGAGAGAAGTCTGCTCTGAAACACATATCCTTGTCTGCAATGTAGAGCAAAGGTTAACTCTAATGGTGGCTTGCCCAGTGGCATGGTCTTTAGCCAAGATTTAAGTCCAGGGCTGGCTCAGAAAAAGGCCTGCTCAACCAGGCACCCACAGCACAGGTGTTCACTAGGCATACACAGCTTCCTACCTGGAAGGATTTAGAGTATAACTGGTTGAGAATTTTGTTCTATAGCAGAACTAACAAAGGCCAAGGGATTCTGTTCAGTAAGCCTTATGCTAGCCCAGAATGAAATCCAGGGCTGGAGGAAACAGGACAGATATTGGCTCCTCTCTCTAGAGTTAGGACAGTTTTAGTCTCAAAGCTAGTTCTGCTGGGGACAGTTTTGCATTTTGACTCTCTGGAAGGAATTTATCTCACCTACCTGTAGCCATTCACAACCCATAACTTCATCTAAGCTGGTTCCCAAGACTCACAATAAAGTCGGTGGAGAGCAAGGTATGTCTTAGAGTGATTCTTTCAGCTTTTCTTGGATGTCTGCCCTGGCCTGAGATTTGTTATGCCCTGGTCTCCACTGACTGTGATCACTGATTTACATCTCCATGTGCTCTGAAGAGACCTCCTGGAGATGGTGACACTGCAGGTGCCTCTCTGTACACCATCAGAGGAATCCCAGCCTCAGCTCCCAGCAGGTTTCTATCACCAAGGAACTAGAGCAGCACAAAGGGCAAGCTTAATCAACTCATTGCACTTCAGTTTACAGTAAATAAAATAATTGGCTTTAGACCCCTCTGAAAATCTCCTTTGCCTTCCTGACAAAAGGGTCACAGCATTTAAACACTGTGCACAAAACCTTAGGCAGCACTGGGGAATTTGAAACCACAAATACTTTCTCCTCGGGCAAACGTGATAAATGTGTATTTACATAAAAATGGAACCAGGAAAAGCTAACAAGTGTTAAATACCAACTCTGGAGGCTCTAATATGAAGGGAAGCACAGAGTATCAGGAACAGATGGATTTAGAAGCTTGCAGAAAGACTCATCAGAGCAGTTCCAGCTGCCTGAACTCCTATTTAAGGCAAATAGGAAGAGGTGGCCAGAAAAAATCACCAGCCTTAGGACGTGGACAGGTGTGGTTTTGACAGGGACTTTACCTGACATGCTTTTGCAATGTCCTAGAAGGTATTAACAACTATTTGACTAATGGGGTCCAGGTGATAGTGGCTATTTGGATTTACAAAAAGTGTGGGAAAAGCCCTTCTATAACAGCTCTGAAAAAAATTTAGCTGTCATGGTTTAAGGGGAAAGTCCTTGCAGGGACTAATAACATGTTAAAGGATAGGGAGCAAAGACTAAAATGAATATTCTAGTTTTCACTGTGAAGGGGAATTAGGTGCAGAGTTATGTGGAGATCTGTACTGCAGCTGGCATTGCTCAACATATTTGCAATAAAAGGAGATAAATTGTGTGGTGCAGTATTAGTTAGGATAGTCAAATCTAAACCTGACTGTGAAGCCCTGTACCATCTTCAGTTTTCTGGGGTTGCATCCTAGGCTCTAAGGAGAGCCTGCAAGTCTTGGGGCTTTTTTTGTCCTTCTTGGCCTTGCACAATATCCTGACATCCAGTGCCCCAAACTTAGCGTTACAGGACACAGAGCTACTGCAAGGAGATCTGCTAGGAGACAAGGACCTTTAGGAAACTGGGTCCTAGTCACATGTGCTGGAGGTCTGCTAGGGCTCATGTTTTCTCTGGAGAAAATTTGCCACAACCAATATCCAGAAATAGGTGCTGAGTTGGCTCAAAGTGGCTTTAAATATACTGATAAGCCCTGGCTGCTCAATTAAAAAAAAAAAAAAATCTTTAAGACCATTTAAGCTTATGCTGAGGGTAGGATCCAGCAGCTGGAGACATCCACTCCTGTCTGTGAACTCCTGTGCTCTGGGCCACCACCTCAGAGCGGGCTTTGGCCAGAGAGACAGGTGGACACCCAAGGAAAAGCTCCTCCCACGTAGCATCTGAGGCCCTGTACCTGTTCCCATTTTATTTAGTCGTACGCCACAAGCTCTGCCCCAAACAGTTGTATTACACCCTTTCTGTTTGGTGCTGAGTGCTCCTGCTGCAGCAAACATGGGGGCTTAGAATGGTTCTGGCGCTACAAAGGGCCTGCGTCCAGGAGACACATCCACAGCCAGGGCTGATAGCAAGGGAATTTACATTTGTGAACAGACTGGATGGAGGAAAACAAACACGGCTCCTTTGTTAGATTGTATTCATTGCTTTTTCACTGCAAAATGGAAAATATAGTCTACATCTATCTGGCCTTTTAGCTCCACACACAGCAGTCACTTCTAGCTTCTCTGCAGGGCTGTTGCTGAGCTGTTTGGTGCTGGAATGACCCACACTGTCTGCTGTTCGGTGTGATTTGGAGAGCTGGTATCTAGCCACAAAGATCTATTTATAAGCCCAGCCATAAATACTCACGATTCCCCACCTCTAGGGCCAAAAGCCACTTTTGTCTATAATATTTCATACTTTATACACCTCAAAGGCTAAAAAATGTGTCAGCACCTGAATACTGCAGTGTACTGTAGGACCAAACATGATACACAGATACCATGAATGAAATATCAGGGGTGGTGGGAGGTAGTGTAGATGTCTACATCCTGCACTTTTCCCCACTGTATTTTAGGGAATTCTGTCTCAGGATCTTTAAGATGGAGGAGTCGTCGTCTTCTCTGTGACATTTCCAAAAGCACAAGAAAGTCTTGCCTTGAAATCTGTTGCAGGTTTAATGCTTAGGAGGCACTCTTAATTTGGGCTCCCTAAGAGATCCTTCAGCAGATAAATGATGAAGGGCTGCAGCAAGAAGGGACACACATGTTTGACCAAAAGTTTGAGAAAGCTTAAAAAAAAAAAACAAACTAAAACAGCAAAATAGACAAATTTGAGCAAAAAAGTCAAGCAACCAAACAAGAGGGTCCCATTTAGTGACATATGAATTTGCCAAAACTGCAATAAGTAGACAGGCAGAGCTGAAGTGTGAAGTGTGGAGGTGTACTCCCGCTTGTAATTATAGAGAAACAAACACACTTTGTCATCCTTGTGGGAGAAAGCATCTTTATGAAATGCTTAGACTCAAGCTACTCTTGTAGCTGCGATTAATACACTGGATATTTACATGTTAATGCAACACATCTTTGCTCAGACTATCACAGTACCATTAAAAAATAAGTAGATGCATTCAAAGGATTATTCAAAGGAAAATTACTAGTAGTGGATAAAAAAGCCCTGAAAAAAGGTGCCGAATTAAAATGGAGAAAGGAGGAGGAAAGCTACTCCCCTCTACTGCTGCTAGTAAGCCTGCATCTGGAGTACCATGTCCAGTTTGGGATTCCCCATAGATGTGGACATACTGGAGTAAGTCCAGGGGAGGCCACCAGGATGGTTGGCCTAGGTGGCCAGGATGATTGGAGCACATGGCATAGGAGTCACTGAGAGATGTGGACTTATTCAGCCTGGAGAAAGGAGGCTCAGAGAAAATCTTGATGTCTACAGACATCAAAATGTGGAGAAGGCAGAGAGAGGCTGCTCTGGTGCACAGTGAGAAGGTGATGGGCAGTGAGCATAAACTGCATTGAGGGAAACTCTGACTAGACATAAGAGGAAAACTCTTCCCCTAGGGAGTGGACAGGGGCCCAGGGAAGCTGTGCAATCTCTGTCCTTGGAGATATTCGAAATTTGACCGGACAAGGCGCAGAGCAGTGTGATTTAGTATTAAAGGCAGCCCTGTTCTGAGCAGGGGGTTGGGTTAGAAACCACCAGAGGTGCCTGCAGAGTTGCCTGCCAACCTCATTTTTCCTGTGAGTCTTTAGAAATGTCCCCTAAACACCTCAAAGCAACCCCCTGACATGCTGGGCCTCCACACATCCTCCAGACTCTGCAGAAGGTGGCACTGTTATACTCTGCCCACACATTGCTCCTGGCAGAAGGGGCAACTGTTTGGGCTTAGCTAAATGACATAGCTGGTGCCAGGTCCATGTCTTTGCTATTGAGGACACGGGGACCACCACAGCAACTGTGGCTACTGAGGACCTGGACTTGCCCTAGGGCAGGACCATTCCTCACAGACATTTTTTCAACCACAGCTTGTAAACAAGTTTATACACTACTACAGCATGATGCTCCTCATTTTTGCAGTGGTATGGTACAGTTGCCTCACATTTGGCGTGGTATCCACCGTGGTATGTATTATTTCAATGCTATTATCAAGCTATTTGTTCCCCCATCTGTATTTCTGAAATGGGCTGTTTTTATGTAGGCACAGAAACTTGCATGTGTCCTTCCTGAATGGCAGCCTATTTTTTTCCAGACCATTTCTCCCAATTTGTCAAGGTTGTTTTGAATTATCATTCTGGTTCCTAGTTAGTCCAGCTGCAGATTTAATAAGAAAAACATTAATGCTGTTCTGAAAGTCATGTAAGAAAACACTGAATAACGCTAGGCCAAGGCCAGATTCCCCTTTGATACATTTTGCCATTTTGACCTCTAACTATCTCCTAGGTAGATTTTCCAGCCAGTTTTGCACTCATTTGAGAGACACTTAACTTAGATGACTTTTTCTACCTCATTTATGGGAACGTCATGCAAGATGGTGTCAAAAGCTTCATGAAAATCCCTGAATATGGCATCTTCCTTAAGATGTTGCTGTGTTATAGAAGGAAATTAGTCATTGTGGCATAATTTGCTCTTTACAAATACCTATCAGTTGCTCCTTCTCTCTTTTCTTGTAGGTGTTTACAGAAATGAATGAATTATTTTTGTCAATATTTTTCTAGAAATGATATTTGAAAGGATCCCTTTGCACTTCCCTGGTTCTTCCTTTTTATCTTTTCAAAGAACTTTGTTTCTGCCTATTTCTAGGTCCCAGAAATCCGTGTAGTTAAGATGGCTCCTTGGAGACAACTGCTGAATGCTCTGGATCTGCAAGTCCAGAAGCCCCCCATGATGAAAGTCATCAAGCCCAGCTAATATAAAACTTTAACTTATCTAAACACTTTCTAATCTGTTATTTCCTTTATAACTTAACTCCAGTGACAAAGGTGTAAAATCTTATCTGGAGTAGCTCCCTTTTTAGTAAACCTGGAGGAAGAGTCTTGTGCTTCCAGCTGTCACCTCTTGATAGCCTTGCCGCACAGTGGAGCAATTCCTTCCTTGCTTTCGCCTTCCTTTTACTCGCAGTGACTTACAAAGCGGCTCTTGGTGACTCTCGAGTGCCCTGAGTTTGCATCTCATTTGGAACCTGGACCCTCTGACTTTGTGCCTGATTCCTTGTGCTGTTCTTAACTGTCTGTCCTGAGTAACCTGAAGTATTTTTAATTTATTTTTACTTTTGCCCTACATTTGAAGTCAATGCAAAGTCTGCAATTTTGAAAAGGTGTTCTTTTACTAAATTTCTCCTCTTTCTCATGCTTTAGAATAGTTTTCATTTGTTTCTCTAAGTAACCACAAGTTCTTTTTAGTATCTGCATAGATTTGCCTTCTATGGGATCTTCCTCATCAATTTTATGAGTTTATTGAAGCGGCTGATTTTGTGGTGTTGTTCATCTCTTTTGACCAGAATCATATCTAGTAGAGCTTCAGCTTTAAAGTTTTTGTTTCTATTTTACCTTTTGGATGAGAACTGCTCTACCAAGGCAGTCAGAACATTTACCGAGCAAGCTGTGATTTATAGTATTCCTGGCAAGTAAGTCTGAGCAAATAAAATCCCTTGCTCCCAACAAATACTATCATCTTTTAGTTGATTTTGCAAACCACTCATAAAAATGGCTTATCTGCTTTCTTTTGCTAGCTCAGTGTTTGTTTGTCTCTACTATAACAGCACCCACTTTTCCTTCTATAATTCTTATTCAGAGATTATTTCCTTCTGTAGTCTTAAACTCAGTGAATGTACCTATGCTCTTGATAGCCTCCTTTTTCTCCTTGTTTGTCCTTCCTGAACAAGCTATACAGTTGGATATTAATATTCCAGACATGAGTGATCCCAAAAAGCCCCTGTTATGCCAATTAAACCAGAATTTTCCTTTGTATGAAGAATTTGCGCTCCTCCTGTTTATTCTGTTTCTTATGTTTGAATATACAGATTTCTAAGATATTAAACACATTGCCTACTATTGTCCTTGTCCTGTTATGAACTATAAATGCCATCCTGATATCAGTATGCTTTCTGGCTTGTCAAAAGGTTGTTTCAGACCATTACTTCTCTGGTGGTTAGAATCTTATTAATTTTCTGCCTATGTTCATGGCAAATTTATATTTATTTATTCTTGTGCCAATTGGTGCTTTGGATTAAATAGATCTTCTCCCTCTATGGCGTTTACTTCTCTGACGTATTTATAGCAAGCGTTTCTGTCTCTCCTTAGCCTTTGTTTTGTTACATTGAACAAACTAAGTTCTGTCATTTCAACTGATGGACTCCCATTTTAGAGCAGAAATCCTTGGGATTAGTGTCTAAGCATGTGACTATTTGTTTCCTCTGCTAAATTACACAGCATGATGTTACTCCAGACCTCAAGGCCATAACCCTGTTTCCCTTTGTACTGATGATGCTTCAACTTCAGGCCAGCCACAAATTCCATGAAAGTTCCTGCTAGAACTGGTCAATGAAATAGTCATTCCTGAACTGTTCCTTGTTAGCTGGTTCATTGGCTACTCCATAGAAAATGGCATTGGTCCCTGAATGCCTCATAGCAGGGGAGTTCTGGCTATGGACAGGTGAGCAGGACTCTAGGGAGACAGGATTGTGCTTTGTGCTAATTTCCTGTTTGCTGTGTGCAAGCAACACACTGCACTAAGCCATAGAATAGGGATGGGGATGTGGGTAGCATGCTCATGTGCAGCTACCTGGAGCAGGAGCTTAGGTTGGGTTGGGCTGTTCCTGAGACAATTGCTTGAGGTAGAAAAACCAATGTGGCAATTCCAGTAAAGGATCCTCTTAAATAAGGCAATTTCAGCTAAAACTGCAAAGCTCAGCAGATGCTGAAGGTGAGGAGTCTGGCTTGTCCAAACGCAAATGCTTACTGCTGTCATCCCATGACTGCTCTAACAACCAGGAGGAACGATAAAAATTAACGGGCCTAAACTGTGTGTCAAAAACTAGGCAAAATGGATCAGTGCAGTGATGAAAAGACAGGCTGCTCCCCTCTCCCCACTGGGGCACTCCAGATGGGCCATGCTGGTGTTATAGGTGTGACAGGCTTGAACTGCACCACTGTGTCGCTCCCTGCCCTTCCCCTCTTTGGCAAACAGCCTAAAGTCCCTGCCTAACCTTCTGAGGTGGCTGGTGCAGGCTGGACCCACACTCGGTTTCCACCACCATAAACTGCATCTGGGATGTGGAATACATGGTCTTTTGTTCCGTGCACCAGTCATGTGTCTCAAATACCCTCAAGCATCTCCAGTGGCACCAGGTGCCTGTGCTTAGGCAGTGGAGCCTACCCAGAAGATCTGACACACGGCTCGTAGGGTGAATTCAGCTCCTGGTTAAGCTGCCTGTGTGGGTGTGCATGGACGGGCATCTCTGTGGGTGCTAGGTGTGATGTCTTGCCTTCTTTTACAGTCAGTGGCAACTGAAAAGTGTTTCAACTTGCTCTGGGCGCCTCTTATTTGACAGCTGACTTGCTCTAGTACAAATAGATATGAACGCAGAGCTGGCTAGAGCTTTGTGGTGATCTGTCTTGATCTGCTCTTGCAGCCAGCTTTCTAAAGAAACCAAGAGGCTTTTAAAGTCAAACAAGCCAGGTTTTATTGTAATATGAGCTAAAATACTTAACAGAGCTAGCTCAAAGACACAGGTCAGATGGAATAGAAATAAAAAGGGTTATTTAACTCTCCCCTACCCACTTGCAGAAAGTTTATTGCCTCCAAATTTGTATTCAGTTATCTCTGACTTTCTGAGGTGCATCAAACTCTGCAGAGGTCTCCTTAGGATGCAGGGACACTTCTCTTCTCCCTCTCCTATAGGCAAATAGTGTCTGCTCCCTGCTCCTTTCAGCGTGCTCTCCTGCTGCAGATGCCACAGCACCTCCGACCGAATCTGCAGGGCCCATCTGGCTCTGGAGCCCCTGTGCCAGTGTGGACAAAGCCCTGGGGAAGATTTGTCGGTGAGGACAGTGGGTAAGGATGTTTCATCAGGCAGCATACTCCCAATTGGTGACATGTGGCCTAATGCAAAACACTGCTGTTTCCTAAATGGAGAGAGGCCAGCAAAGGCCCCAGAAAAAAAGATCAAATCTGCTCCCTGTTATTGGTACAGCGAGGGGAAGAGAGAGGGTTTCAGATGTGAATTTAGATCTCTCAGGCCTTAACAAGGGTTCAGTGGCTCTCCTCCATGCTCACTGTGTATGCAGGGTGTCTGCTCCCAGGCAGCCACTCTCCCAGATCCATCTTTCAAGAAGAGCAAGAAAGAGGAGCTGGGGAACTACAGGCTGATCAGCCTCCTGTCCTGGAAGACATTTTCAGGAACTTGAAGGACAAGAAATGTCTGGGAACAGCCAGCAGGGATTTACCAAGCATGCCTGACCAACCTGATTGCCTCCTATGATGAGATGGCAGGCTGTGAGGAAAAGGGGAGAGCAGCGGATATTGTTTGTATTGATTTTTGCAAGGCTTTTGATACAGTCTTCCACAGCATCCTTATAGCCATACTGGGTAGGTATGGACAGGGTGAATGGTGAGTGGAAAATTGACTGGACTGTTGGGTTCACGGAATACTAGTTGACAGGTCTAATTCCAGCTGGCGGCCAATTACTAGTGGCTTCCCTGAGGAGTCAGTGCTGGGGCTGATACACTGTTTGACTTCATTAATAATCTGGATGATAGAGTGGAATGCACCATTGGTAACTTTGCAGATGGCATCAGACTGGGCTGAGCAATTGCTCTGCTGGATGGCAGGACTGCTACTTGGAAGGACCTTGACAGGCTGGAGAAATAGGCTCACAGGAAGCTCATGAAGTTCAGCAAAGACAAATGTCAAGTCCTATCTCTGGGACGGAGTAACCCAATGCATCAGGAGAGGTTAGCAATGCAGCTTTGCAAAAAAGGACTGGGGGATCCTGGAGCACAATGTACCCTTGCAGCAAGGAGGGCCAACAGGGAAGGCCAACTGCATCCTTGGCTGTGTTAACAAGGGTGTAGCCATCAGGCCAAGAAAAAGGATTCTTCTCTTTTTTTCTTTTTTGGGCACTTATGAGATCACACTGGGAATATAGGTCCAGTTTGGGGCTTCGTGCTACAAGACAGACATCCTGGAGTGAGTTCAGAGGGGGCTGCCAGGATGGTCAGGGTGCTGAAGCACACAATGTATGAGCAGAGGCTGAGCTTGGTTTATACAGCCTGGAGAAGAGAAAACACAGGGGGAGATCTTCTTACTCTATACAGCGACCTCATGGTAGGATGTACAGAAGACAGAGCCAGAATCCACTGAGGTGTGCAGTAAAAAGGACAAGAAGCAACAGAAACAAGTTGCAACATGAGAAATCTGGACTAGATATTAGGAAAAATTCTTCCCCATACACTGGCCTAGGGATGCAGAGGGCCTGTAGGATCTCCATCCTTGAGGACATTCAGCACTCCATTGGACACAGCCCTGAGCACCAGGATCTAACTTCAAAGTTGGATCTAATCTCAAAGTTGATTCTGATTCGGACCAGAGACTTCCAGAGGTCCCTTCCTACCTAAAATATTCTGTGAATTTATGGCCAGGGACAACTTGAGTAGCTAAATGGGCAAGAGTTGGGAAGTAGTTACAGACAGCACCTATGTGAGGGTGTGGGGCAGTACAGAATGGAGCTAGAGAGATAACTATGGGGAGGGGAATGTAACAACAGCATATCTGGTAAAACTGAGGCCTTTGCTATTAGTCAAAAGACTAAACAGAGGAAAGAGCTGCAGTGGCAATAACAGCTCCACACCCCTTGACTTCAGCGGAGTCTCAGTTTCTTTGGGCTTTGTGGGAGTTGGTATGAGAGACTGTGACAGTTCAGTGGCCTTGGACAGTCCCACCAACAGCAGCAGTGCAGACCTAGGCTCCCACCTAAGGCTGTGCTAAGCTTCTGCCATGCTGCTCCTTTCGTGGTTCCCTGCATGGGTATCTGGGGATGCTAGCGCTGCCTCTGCCGAAGGAATGACTTATGCTCTTCACGTGATAGCTGCCTTTGCTGAACAGATCTGATTCACCAGCATCAGTGCCAGCCTGGCGGGAGCCTCTTTAGGAGTCAGCCCTGCCTCAGGTACCTCTTGTCTATGGGCATACTCAGAGAGGGTGGCTCTTTAGGAAGGACATGTGGGTATCCCACCTCCAGGCCATGTGCAGCTCCTGCAGGCAGTGCGCTCTGGCAGCGGAGGCCTTGCTCCACCTCATGTCCATGGAGCACTCTAAGCATAAGCCTCTTTCTTGCCTCTGCCCTCTTTTCCCTCTCCCCATAGGCAATGGTGCCTGTCTCCACAGTCTATGTGGTTTCTCTCAAGGATATCTGGACTGACTCACTGGTGCAGCATAGTCATGCTCCCCAGAAGACCTCATCTACTGCAGGATAGCCTGCAGAGCACTTGAGGTGTGTACTCCCAGCTGTTTTCTAAGCACCACAGCCTCGCTTGTCCCTGGTGCCTCTCTCAGACGACAGGAGGAGGATGACTGGAGGAAGGGAAGACCTAGAGGAAGAGGCCCTCCAGGAGCATGCAGAAGATCCAGGGAGTGCGGTAACTCGAGGTGACCGGGGTGCTGTTGTGAATGCATTTGCACTATGCCAAGCTGTCTGTGCAAATAAGGTCCTCTCATGTGGGGAGCGAGAAGCCCTGCGGTGCTTGGCAGAGCGTGAGCCAGCAGTGAAGAGGCTGCACAGTTTTCTGCTGTGTGAAGAGTTATGTAAGCTCTGAATAATATCAGAGCTGTTAAATATGACTTCTTGGGGTTGAATGCAAAAAATAACAAAGTGATCATCCTGGCAGGCACAATAGGAGCTGGAAGAGAAGCAAGGCACTGTAGAGTATAGAACTTCTTGGAGACTTTAGCGTTGTCTTCCCCATGAAAGGTAAGAGGAAAAGCTGCTGTTGGGAATCTGGAGACTGTAGCTTTCCCTGAAAGGCCAGAACTGATGTCTGGCCTCTGGTTTGTCTCCACTCACTTGTGCTTCAGGGACTTGCAAAATATAGTGACCAAATTGCTGCTAGAAAAAGAAGGTCAGGAACGGCCCTATCCTGCTTGCAGTGTGTATAATGGGGTGGGAGTCAAGGGAGAGTTGACAGCAGAGCTATTGTGAGAATGGAAAAGAGGCAAGAGAAGAGGAAACAGCACTTCCAAAGAGATTTGTGCTCCTAGTTCACATAGGAACAATTTTGTCAAGGTATTTAGCTTGGCATAACTTCTCCTCTCCCACATGGCACAGTTGTACCCAAGGACCCCTTCAGAAAGCATACTGTACAAGTCAGGCCAAACAGTGCTCTCCCAAACCATTCCTGGATGAATACGAAGAGGTTTTGATGGGCAAGCACTTTGTTTGTTGAACCCACTTGTGGAAGCTAAAGAGAGTTTGATTGTGTAGATATGGGTCAGGTGATGCCAGCTGACAAGTCCCGGACACATTTAATTTCCTACTATGAAGAGACATCCTGGCTGGACAAGCTGTATAGCTGGGCTGGGGAAGGGCTTGGTGCCAGGTGTGGGAACGGTGCCTGTTGTATGGACCAAGGTGGATGTGTTCAGAGCCAAGGGACTCATGGGAGGAATGTGCAGACAGCACATGGTCCTTAGACACAGTCTCATGCATGTGGAGGTGGGTAAGCTGACAGATTCACAGAGTGGGTTTGTGCACGGGGATGCACAAAGGGGTAGGCTTGGCATAGGCTGTAGTCATGCATATGGTTCTAAACATTTGTGTCCTCTAAGGACACAAGTCCAGTGTCCTTGCCTGTGCCTGGTGGGAGCCCACACTGTTAGGCTTGACTCAGCTTTGGATCAGAACACACCACAGGAGATGCTACCTGGAGACCACTGCCATCTCCATTCCAAATGGACAAGCAGGGTACTGGTTTGGTCCAGAGATACCCTGTGAGCTCAGCTTTGCTGGCTTAAGGGCAGCAATTCTGATGCTTGGCTGTTTCTCTGCAATGGGCTGTAGCCATGCGTGCTCCTCCCCAATTCCGGGAAGAGGATGGTGCCTTTGCAGCTGTTTGTTCTTAGGAACTGACAGTCCCAGGAAAGCTGCCAAATCTCTGGCTGATGGATGAGCCCCTCTCAGAGCCTGAAAACCTTTCACAGAAACAGAGAGGAGCTCTTTAGGGAACTGCATGCGGGGATAATTCAGAGCGATGGGGCAGAATTGAGAATAGGAGCATTATAATGGGTGGTGACAAAAAGGTATGGGATTCCCCAAAACTCTCCTACGAAGAGAGAGCAGGAGGCTGGCATTGCTGGCCTAAGAGAGGCAGCATATGAGAGGAAGTAAGTCACAGTAAATATATGAGCTCCTGACATGATAGGGAAGCAATGTGCCTTAAGAACAGGGGATTTTCAATGACATTGAACCCAGGAAATTCAGAATGAAGAGAATGAAATGGTTCCTGTCACGCTGGAGATCTGGGGAACTGCTGGCTGAAGTCTGCCATTAGGCTAAAGAACTGATCACTTCTGTGATGAGAAGATAGTGATTTGGGAGTTAAATATTGTTCTCTCTGACACTGTTACAGGGAACCCTTCTGGGTTGAAAGGTTCCTTAAAGGGAAGCCACATTACTGAAGGGCCTATGTGGATCAGCTTTACTTGCATATCATGCTTAGGACAGGACAACAGAAAACAAATGCCAATATCAGATTGCAAAGCTTGCTGGTCAAGATTACAAAACATGGGCAAATCAAAAGCTCCTTCATGATGCTCATAGAACTGTGGGTCTGTTGTGGCCCTCAGAAATGTCTCCTGGCCAACTCCGGCCAACAGCAAAGAAAGCAGCTCTTGGTGACCTGCTGTACCTGTAAGGGTACATCAGCCCTTAAGGTTGATGCTCTGGTGCCTTTCAGAGTAGGACCAATGTGCCAATACCCAATTCCTGGCAATTACCCAATTCCTGACAATCCTGGCAGCCTTTCAATGACTGCCTACACCTTATCAATCTCCCTTGTTTACACCTGAGTGGAGGCCAAGGGCTCTGCTGAGTGAAGCAGTTTGCAAAGCCTTTGCTAGGCAGCCGTCACTCAACACCAAAGTTGGTTTTGCTGAGGTCAGTCCCCTTAACTTGGTTGTGCTTGGAGGCTATCAGCAGTGTATAAATTGACTTGTCCTTCCACTGGTAAACAAGTGTGGGCTTTTGCCTGCTCCCTCCTCTTCTGGCCTTGTGGGAAGCCCAGGGAAGGTCACTTTTAACTATTTCCCGTGAAATCCCTTTATGGTATAGTATCTTCCTGATCCTACAGTCCAGCCTAGAGTTGTACAAATGACTGAGCCATTCATACAACATGGTTGCTCTTTGAAACATGCAGGGAGGTATTTACCAGACCTAATTCAGACACTTGCAAATGCTATAATGTTTCTTGCATCTTTCCATAAGCCACTGGTCTCAGCAAGCGTTGTTGACAGAAAGGTATATTCCATGGATCCCTATCCAAGGCCATGGTCCTCTGTGCTTTTCTGCAAACCTTGGGAGTCTTGGTTTGCCTTGTTATGAGTTAATACACAGGGGCCTAATCATGAGTTTAGCTCTTTCCCACATCAATTGCACAAAAAATGAATATATTCAGAGGAAGGTCAGCACGTTGTAAGATTGATGTCATAAATGAATCATAGGTTAGAGAAACAAGGACTGTGACAATTAAACAGTTCATTAGTCTTATCTGATAAAGCTTAAATGCAAATGATATAAAGAAGAGTCCACTAAAAGAGAGAACTTCCCCCAAGGCTGGAAGTAAGGGCATATTCAAGGAATGTAAAGTTACACAGAGATGTAGACATCTGAGGGGAAACCTTTTTTGCTCACATTACTGGCCTTTGGGTATCTCCAGACTGCCCTACACACATCGTCTGGAGGGACTCAGGCACTAATGAGCTCCCTCCCGAGAACTAATTCCAGCTCCTAGCAAAGGGCCATAGAAATGGACTTTTGCACCCTCAAATTGTTTCTGGCTGTCAGTTATCCCACATACAGGGAGCAGCACAATCCAGCGTTACTGAACCAAGCAATACACATCCAAGAATGGCGAGCCTGAAACTGCAGAAGCCATCAGAAAGCGTGTGGATGCCTTCGGTACCTTGCACAAGAGCTTATTCAAACTTGCTGGGCTGCATACTCCTGCAGACAAAGGAGATGCTTGTCATTTTTGAAGCCCTAGGCATCACATGCAGGATATTTTGGGGTTTTATCCAGTGGACTTAAACACTAGGGTTGAGCTCTTTGCTTTAGACAGTAAAGTGGGCTCCTGGCTGCAGTCAGGTCAGGCTGCTTGGCACAGTGAGTTTTCTCTCAGTCTCTACGCAAATTTTCTGGTAAGTCCATCCTGAGACCAGTCACACAAACAATTGGTCCCTTACAGAATTGTCATTGCTTCAGGTTGGAGGTGAGGCAGCTGGGTGAGTAGTACTGCATGTCTTTCACTAGGCATCCTTACCCATGCCACTCCCTTAGCCCCAGCAGGCAATCAGTCTACATCTGATTGCTTGTCTTTGTGAGGTCTTCCTCCACCAAGTTAGCATATAAAATATCCTGTGAATGCCCTTCCTGCTGCTGCAGTTTGGGAACTTTTTACCTGTCACTCAACAACCTGAAAGCAATGCCTGCCTGCCTGCAAGAGTCAAGACATTACAGCAAGATGTATCCCACTGCCAGCCAGTGTAAATGGGCAGGCCATGAAGGGCTTGCCTGTAAGGAATGAAGGGCCCTGAACAGAGCCCAGACATCTATGTGTAGTCTGAACTCTTGAGCTAAGGAAAGGGGAAGCCAAAGTTTGCCTTCTAGCAGGGGGACTGTGCACTAGGTCACTAGACAGAAGGCAAGTCTTGTGCTGCTGCTAACAGGCCTGTGCTACAGCTGCTCAGGGAGTTCAGCTATTTTTTTTTTTGCCTCACTCTTCTGAATGCATTCTCCTTCAGATGTGCTGCTCTGTTCCTTGCCCACCAGGATGCAACTGCCATGTATAGTTCTGAGCTGTGCAGCTAAATCGCTGCTCCTGGTCAGCTCAGCGGGATGTTTGTTTTGCAGCACTGGCTCTGCTGTACTGTCCCTGCTCTCACCTCCACCAATGAAGTCTTTCCTGCCCTTCCAAACCACAGCAGATTCTCCTTACCTTGTGACATCTTCCCATTTTAGTGAAGTCCTTAATGCTATCAAACAGTGCCAGCAAGGGACCTGCAGGACACAGATCTCTCCTAGCTGCCCCTCTAGCCATAGCTTTCATCTCTCTGTCTCTCTCTTCTTCAGTGGTCTCTGCAGGGTAAGCAGCAGTCTGATATGGTGTCCTGCAGATATTTGCCCAAGGTTAGCTCAGTCAGCACATACTGCTTAGCTGGGGCTGATGTTCCTTTGCTTGCACTATTAAGTGGTGTCAGGGGTGGTTCTGGAAATTTAAAGCCTTAAGAGAGGTTCTGGTGGCAAATCTTGGCTGAGTATACTCATTTTTGTCCTTCCTCAATGACTCTTGACTCAAGTGATGTTTCTGTGGGGTGATTTCCTCCTATTTCTCATGGGGGAGATCTGTGGATCTGCTCAGAGTTCCTGCAGAGCCTCCCTTTGCAAAGCCCTGAGCTCTGTCAGGGTGAAATCACTCACCTGGCCTGGCCAGGCCCTGCCAGACCAGGCTGTCGGCTGCTTGCTTTGTTCCATGGGGAGCAGCAGCCTCGGAACAGCAGGGGAGGGGGCAGTGCAATCTGTTGTTCAGTGCAAGTACAAGGGCCAGAACCAAGAGCACACAAGCAGGGGGTGGCTGGAACAGGCGGACGGAAACCAGAGCGCAACGCTGAGTGGTGGGTGGGCTGGCAGAGACCCAGGGCTTGGGGAGCCTCCATGCTGTGGCTTCACACCTGCTAGATGCATCTCCAGGGAGTAAATCATGCCTGCTTGCCTGAAACGTATTGTGTACATCCTGGCTGTTCTTAAGGCCCATAATTGCACTAATAAAATGGCCATAAAGAGCAAGACACAAGCATGTGTGTCCCCTATCATTTATGCCCTGATGGTCTCAGAGCTGGTGTCCACACAGGAAGGATAAGTGGGATAGCGATGCAGCTGAGTGGGCTGGGGAACAGAAGAAGGACACAACTAATGGAGTCAGGAGGTCTCTGGGTTGGGGACATTGGCTCATGTGGGATCAGGGCCATGTCCCTTCTAGAGAGGATTCTGAGTCACAAAAGCACCCAGTTCTGCTGCCAGTCTGGTAGGCAAACACATGTACATCTATTGCAGTCCATCAGAGTGAATGCAGTACCCTTGGCACAGCCAGGCTCTCGTATACTACCTAGTTGGGGATGACACAAGCAGCTGGTATAGCCTGGGGAGTGGGTAACGGCTTACACCGCTGCTACTGCTCCCAGGCATGTCATCTGTTTTTCCCACCTCTGTTCTCTGAACACTCCTCTGATTATTCTGTCTCGCCCATGCTGAACAAAGGTGTGATACTTCGTCTTCTTTCAGACACCTCATGAGGATAAGATGAATGGCATGAGGGGAGCCTTCTCTTCCACTGACTGTTGATGTAGCTGGCGGATGGATCTAGTTCTTGCATGTGGACATCAATGTGCAGGTGTGCACAGCAAAGGTGTTTACATGAGACCTGAGCTCCCCTAGCACTCAGTGGGGGCTGGAAAGCAAATCACTCCCCAGGCTTTGTACTGTCCTCGCTGGAGATACCTGCTCAGCTGTAGGTACCTACTTGTAGACATCCACCACCTGGGCCCAGCGGGCCAAGCAGATGTGAGCAGTCCCACTCCATGTGGCTGGAGAGCAGGCACATTTTTTTGCTGTGGGGTGTTCTCCTAGTGAGGTGTGAGAGCAAAGGGATTGTAGGGGTTTCTGGGATAGAGCCTCATGGCCCAGGCCCCTTCTCAGTGCCACAGGAACTGCAGAGGGGCCTGGCTAGAGGAGAAGTTTGCATGGCCAGAGGTGGTTCAGCTAGAGGTGGTTCAGTGAGATACAAGGTGAAGAGAATCTAGGCCCTCCTGCACATGAACCCTTCCCATTGTGTACTCCAATCTGGAAAATGCCACAGGTTGCTGGTAGTCTGGTGCACCCACTGGAAAGGAGTGAACTGTTGTTGCCAGCTGGTACTGCCTGCATGTCCCAGTCTGACATCACTGTTACAGGGCCCAGAACTTGTCCTGATGATGCTGGTCAGAGGATGCCCTGGGGTCAGATATCCTGCCTTGCTCAGGACTGCACAGCAGCTTACAGAAACCGCTGCCTGCTGAGACTCAGTCAGGGGAGCATTCTGTCCTCCATGGGCACAAATTGTAATAGGCATGCGCCTTGCATCAGACACTCCTGGATCATGGCAGGGCAGCTGTCTCACCTCTTTAGCTTGGAATGATGCATTGGATCAAAAACAACCAAGCCAAATGATTCTCTTGCTGAGAGGGTTGATCTGCTGCTAGCGCTGAGAGGGTTGATCTGCTGCTAACTCCATAGCAAGTGCTTTGTGCTGCTAAGTGTTACTCCACTGCATGTGCCAAAGTGTTCTGCAGTGCCTTGGTGCAGCCTGGCCACTGCATGCAGCCTGATTTGCAGGGCTGCAGAGGAGCTATGGGATGGCCAGGCACTGTGGCAGCTGGAGGACGAGCTCATGAGGCTGACTCCCAATTTGCTGCCTTGCTGCAGACAGCAGGCAGGTGGGGGCCACTGTGTGAAGAAGGTACAAAGCATCTTGTTTGGCCCCAAGAGGCAGTGGGCACTGGAACGCAGAACCCCTGACTGTGTATGAGCGGCACCAGGTTGCACTGGACTGGGCTGCAAGGCTCTGCTCACGGTTAATAACTGGGGATGGAGAGGCAGGCAGAAGGAGCTATGCTGTGGCACCAGCCCACAAACATATGGAGGCAGTGGTGGAAATGGACCTAATCTGACATCCAGCCAGAGACATGTGTCTGAGCTGCACACATTGACTTCCTCCATCCTTGGCTTTTGCTGTGTGCTCCCCTTGGGGTTCATCAGGGACACAAGGCTTGTTCCCACTCCTTGGTGGTACTCTAAAATTGCTCAGACTCATGGCCTATGGGCCATGGATCATGACTTGGTTACCTCAGTCCTAGTGTTTCCAGTCCTTGTTTACATGCTTTCCTATTTAACGAATAGTTCTGCAGCTAATTACTGATGGGACTATTTATAGCAGCCTAGCCTTCCCTAATAGGACTGTTTCCTGCTCCCTGCCTGCATGCTGCTTTGATATAAATACAGAGCCAGGAAAGTTGTAAAACTGGAAGATGCAGTGTGCAATAGAAAAATACTAGGAAAGGCAGATGGATTCTTCTCCCCAGTCCCAGGAACAAGCCCCAGTGTCTTACTGGTCTTTGCTATGCTACAGCCCCTCTTGCAACCTCATCAAAGCCTGCTATGGGAGGACAAGTGTTTACAAGAACCATGCAGAAGCCTGACCGTGCCTCACTATGGGACCACATCATTGGAGAAATGCTCGGCTTGGGGGTTCTGAAATGGCCAGGGGAGAAGTCTGGACTCTTGACATCAGCAAAACCAAGAGCTTCTTGAGATGCATGTGAATTTGCAATAAAGAGACCAAGGGAGAAACCTGAATAGGCTATAGGGAAGTCTGGGTGGGATGGAGTACGTGGGGGAGTAAGCGGATGAGCTGTGTGAGAAAGCACCACACCTCAGGACATAAAGCATGTGTGGCATTGCTGGAAGCCTGGGCAATCTCACCTCTAAGGGAACTCTGTAGCAGCAAGGAACTAAGGCAGGGGATGTGTGTAACAGCAAGTGTTTTTGCAATTGCTTTGCATTTGTCTGGCTGCTAAAGCAGCAGAATTTCTTGGCATGCCCTTTGCTCAGCCAAAGGCTGGCTCACATCACTTATGCATCTGTTTTGCTCTCAGACTAGAACTCAGAGCCACACTGTAACAGCACATCACTGTGTCTATGAAGAGTGGAGAGCAGGAGAGTGTAGAACTGCAGGCTGTGATCAGGTGGTAGGCTGTGCAGCATTAGATGGGGAGTGTCTGAGAGTCCTCACCCATCTTGGGAATCTCCACCTTGGTGATGGCAGGTAAGGGCTGACCTAGGCCTGGAGCATCCTTCTTTTCTGTGCCCGGCTTTCCATGTGCCTTCAGCGTCCCAGAGGACCTGCTCATGATAGCATCTCCTGGCTTTGCAAGTATAACAGCAGCAGCAACGCCAACAGGAGTGCTCCTACTTGCACGTGAGAACCTGGAGAATTTGTGATCATATCAGGCTTGTTTGGTGTCCAATTGTTTCCTTTTTGCTGTAAACAGCCAGAAGGCAATACTTGACTTAGCATGGGGGTTATGTGAGGACACCGTGGATGCTACCAGTCTGTATGGATTCAGACAGCAGCTGGACAAATTAATGGATGAAAAATCCATCAAGGGCCATTAAACCTGAAGATACCATCTCAGGAAATCCCTGAGCCACAGGTCACTGGAGGGTGGGAAAGTGTGCCAGGGAAGCTTTTCCTGTTCTCACACTCTTCCCTTACTGTCTGCTGTTGGAAGTGGTGATAGATGAACCAGGATGGTTGTTTTTACATTATTCAAATCAATTATTATTCCTCAGGGTGGTGGAGAGAAAACTACAAATATGGCTGAAAGATGGCAGAGGCAGCAGAAATGTCCCGGCTTTGGGATAATAGGGAGGCAGAAGACCACTGCTTCTCTCCGTCCACAGAGTGGGGGTAGCTAGTTGTCTGAGGGGGAGGAAGGGACCTACCTCTGAGGAGGAAGAAGTGTTGAGCCATCACTGCTCCCTAAACAGAGTTTCTTCTCTGCAGGAGTCCCTATCATGCTCAATTTTCTTCTAGTCTGCTTCTTCCGCTGTTGCTCTGAAACCCCTTCTCCTCTACCAGATTAAAAAAAAAAAAGGCCTGAGTTTTTTTTTTTCTTTTTTCCTAATGTCAACGTTACAGGAGGAGGTTAGTAGGCTGCGTAGCATCCGAGAGGATGAGCGGGAGATTGACAGGGTGTTCTCGGAGACTGTTCAGCTCCGGGAGTCCCCTGCCCCCACTGCAGCGGAGGCGTCAGAGGGCTCAGCACCGTGTGTAAAGGTGCATCATAACGCTGTTGAAGAGGGCTGGAAGCTGGTGACCTCTCGTAGAAGGAGAAAGGCTCTTGCTCCTCCTCAAGACTTACCCTTGAAGAACAAGTTTAGCGCCCTCCAAGCCGAGGAGGAGCTGGGCATGGCTCCAAGAGAGGCAACTGGCCTGGCAGACCCTGTGCCGTGCAGGAACCCCCGGAAGAAACGGCGAGTGATTGTTGTGGGTGACTGCCTGCTGCAGGGGACAGAGGCACCTATCTGCCGACCTGATCTCTTGTCCAGAGAGGTTTGCTGCCTGCCAGGGGCTCGAATAAGAGATGTCGTGGAAAGACTGCCAAGGCTTGTCCATGCATCAGACTACTACCCTCTGCTGATCTTCTATGTGGGTGCTAATGACACGAAAGGCAAACTGGAAACCATCAAACGGGACTTCAGAGCTCTGGGAATGGTGGTCAAGGGTCTGGGAGCCCAGGTGGTTTTCTCCTCAATCTTGCCTGTGAGGGGAAAGGACAGGAGGAGGAGTAGACGAATTTTCCAAGTTAACAGCTGGCTGCGCCGCTGGTGTTGGCAACAGGGCTTTGGTTTCTATGACCATGGGACCCTGTTTGAAGATCAACAGCTGATGGGGAGAGATGGGATCCACCTTACCAAGCGGGGCACGCGTGTCTTTGCCAACAGATTGGCCAGCCTGGTACGGAGGGCTTTAAACTAGGCAAGATGGGGGAAGGGGAGTGGTATAGTGGCAGGGGAGTCAGTAAAACACTGCTCAAGTCAGGATGCCTCCAGCGAGTGCATACAACCAGGGGAGTCAGCACGGGACATGGCTATGGAGGATCCTCTGGCACCTCTCCTGGGAAGCCTGCGTGCTTGACTGGCTCTCTGAAATGCCTGTATACCAATGCACGCAGCATGGGGAATAAGCAGGAAGAGTTAGAGATCTGTGTGCGGTCGCAGGGCCATGATCTCATTGCAGTGACAGAGACATGGTGGGATAGTTCACATGACTGGAAGGCTGTCATGGATGGCTCTGTGCTTTTTAGGAAAGACAGGCCAGGAAGGCGAGGAGGTGGAGTTGCTCTTTATGTGAGGGAGCAGCTAGAATGTATGGAGCTCTGCCTCGGGGTGGATGAAGAGCAAGTTGAGAGCCTATGGGTAAGGATTAAAGGGCAGGGTAACATGGGTGACACTGTTGTGGGGGTCTACTACAGGCCACCTGATCAGGAGGAAGTCATCGATGAGGCCTTCTACAGACAGCTGGAAGTAGCCTCACAATCACAGGCCCTGGTTCTCATGGAGGACTTCAACCACCCTGACATCTGTTGGGAAGACAGCACAGCTAGGCACAAACAGTCAAAGAGGTTCCTGCAAAGCATTGATGATAATTTCTTGGCCCAGGTGGTGGAGACGCCACCGAGGAGAGGCGCAATGCTCGACCTTGTACTAACAAACAAAGAAGGTCTAGTTGGAGATGTGAAGGTTGGAGGCAGCCTTGGCTGCAGTGACCATGAGATGGTGGAGTTCAGGATCCTGTGAGGAGGGAGCAGGGCAATGAGTAGGATTGCAACACTGGACTTCAGGAGAGCTGACTTTGGCCTCTTCAGGGACCTACTTAGGGGAATCTCCTGGGGTAGGGCCCTAGAAGGAAGAGGGGTCCAAGAGAGCTGGTTAATATTCAAGCGTCACTTCCTCCAGGCTCAGGATCAGTGCATCCCTCTGAGGAAGAAGTCCAGCAAAGCGGGCAGGAGACCTGCATGGATGAGCAAGGAACTCCTGGCAAAACTCCAGCAGAAGAAGGAAGTGTACAGAATGTGGAAAAGGGGACAGGCCACTTGGGAGGAATACAGGGACGTTGTCAGAGCGTGCAGGGATGCGACAAGGAAGGCTAAGGCCCAGTTGGAATTAAATCTGGCAAGGGATGTCCAGGACAACAAGAAGGCCTTCTTCAAATACATCAATAGCAAAAGGAAGACTAGGGAAAACGTGGGCCCGCTGCTGAATGGGGCAGGTGCCCTGGTGACAAAGGATACAGAGAAGGCAGAGTTATTGAATGCCTTCTTTGCTTCCGTCTTCACTGCTAAGGCCAGTCCTGAGGAATTCCAGACCTTGGAGGCAAGAGAGGAAGGCTGGAGAAAGGAAGACTCTCCCTTGGTTGAGGAGGATCAGGTTAGAGATCTTTTGTCCAAACTTGACATCCACAAATCCATGGGCCCCAATGGGATGCACCCACGAGTGCTGAGGGAGCTGGCGGATGTTATCGCTAGGCCACTCTCCATCATCTTTGAAAGGTCCTGGAGATCAGGAGAGGTGCCTGAGGACTGGAAGAAAGCCAATGTCACGCCAGTCTTCAAAAAGGGCAAGAAGGAGAAGCCAGGAAACTACAGGCCTGTCAGCCTCACCTCCATCCCTGGAAAGGTGATGGAACAGCTCCTCTTGAAGGTCATCACTAAGCATCTGGAGGACAAGAAGGTGATCAGGAGTAGTCAGCATGGATTCACCAAAGGGAAATCATGCTTGACCAATCTGATAGCCTTCTATGACGGAATGACTGGCTGGGTAGATGAGGGCAGAGCAGTGGATGTTGTCTTTCTGGACTTCAGCAAGGCTTTTGACACTGTCTCCCATCACATCCTCCTAGGTAAGCTCAGGAAGTGTGGGCTAGATGAGTGGACGGTGAGGTGGATGGAGAACTGGCTGGATGGCCGAGCTCAGAGGGTTGTGGTGAATGGCGCAGAGTCAAGTTGGAGGCCTGTGGCTAGTGGTGTCCCCCAGGGGTCAGTCCTGGGCCCAGTCTTGTTCAATATATTCATCAATGACCTGGAGGAAGGGACAGAGTGCACCCGCAGCAAGTTTGCTGATGACCCAAAACTGGGGGGAGAGGCTAACACCCCAGAAGACTGTGCTGCCATTCCGAGGGACCTGGACAGGCTGGAGAGGTGGGCGGAGAGGAACCTCATGAAGTTCAACAAAGGCAAGTGCAAGGTCCTGCACCTAGGCAGGAATAATCCCATGCACCAGTACAGGCTGGGGACTGACCTGTTGGAAAGTAGCTCTGCCGAGAAGGACCTGGGAGTGCTGGTGGACAACAAGTTAAACATGAGCCAGCAGTGTGCCCTTGTGACCAAGAAGGCCAATGGTCTGCTGGGGTGCATTGGGCAGAGTGTTGCCAGCAGGTGGAGGGAGGTGATCCTGCCCCTCTCCTCAGCCCTGGGGAGGCCTCCCCTGGAGTACTGTGTCCAGTTCTGGGCTCCCCAGTACAAGAGAGACATGGCACTGCTGGAGAGAGTCCAGCGGAGGGCTACCAAGATGATTAGAGGGCTGGAGCACCTCTCCTATGAAGAAAGACTGCAAGAGCTGGGCCTGTTCAGCCTGGAGAAGAGAAGATTGAGAGGGGATCTCATCAACGTGTACAAGTATCTGAAGGGGGAGTGTCAAGAGGATGAGGCCAGCCTCTTCTCTGTGGTGCCCAGCAACAGGACAAGAGGCAACGGGCAGAAACTGAACCACAGGAAGTTCCATCTGAACCTGAGAAAAAACTTCTTCACTGTGAGGGTGACAGAGCATTGGAACAGGTTGCCCAGAGAGGTGGTGGAGTCTCCTTTGCTGGAGATATTCAAAAGCCGTCTGGATGTGATCCTGGGCAATATGCTCTAGGTGACCCTGCTTGAGCAGGGAGGTTGGACGAGATGATCTCCAGAGGTCCCTTCCAACCTAAACGATTCTGTGATTCTGTGATTCTGTTCATACAAATGGAAGCTTGAAATGCAGGTATCGAAATGTTCCTCATCCTCAGTAAGGCAGAACTCTGTGGAAAGAGCCTGTAAGTAGTTGAAGTGTTTGGGGAATAGCCCTGTGTTTCTCTAAAAGTGTGTTGTTACAAGGAGGGCTGCCAGAGCTCCTGCTGTAACCAAGTTCCCTGAAGTTATAGCATCAAAGTCACAAAATGATCTACAGCTCAGCCTGTGATATTGTTTGCACTAATGCAGTTCTTAACCAAGCTGTAGTCTTGATTTCTTCCATCTACTGTCTACTTTCCTGTACACTTCTGAGCACTCCCTAACTGGCACAGGCTGTGCTCAGCCAGCCATTTGTTCAAAAATCAGAATTAATGGGTGTTTGAGAGAAAAGCACACGTTATCCTGGACGCACAGATCTGCATCCCCAAATGGCCTCTCACCAGGGATACAAATTTAGACCAAGTGGGGTGGATTTTTAGAGAGTTTGATCGTCTCCATTCCCACAGGCAACTGCTACTTGAAGCTGGTTCCTTGTGCACAGCACCTGCAAGCTTACGCTCAGCTTTGCTGGAGGGGAGGCACCCAATATTATTGATCCCATTTGAAAATGGAAAAGATATTGATGGAAGGGTGACTCAAATTATGTACTTTAAGACATTCTAGAGTGTTCCTCTGCCATGTCTTAAGAGTTGGACTAGCAGATTTGTTTCATCCTTGAAGAAAATGCTTGTTTCTGAAGTTATTTCCACAGATGAGGAGCATATGATGCTCTATCAGTAATGATAATAAAATGTTCCTAGATCAAATTGCAAACTTAGCTGTTCAATTCAACTACTTGTAGGAGAAAGAATTACAGAACAGGGTAAAAGTTTGTGGGTCTGACTCATTAGTGGATGAAGATTAAATAGTGAATGTGCTTGAAGCATTTGGTACCATTTCCTGAAATATCAATTGTTAACGTAATCTAGTTAGGTTTGGAAATAACACCAGGCCTGGCTGAGGCCTGACTGTGGGCTGCAAACTCAGTGCAATGAGCTGGAGCTGTGCAAAAAACTGTGCAGGGACAAAGCTCATTTCAGTTAGGAAAAGTGAGAGCAGAGCAGGATGGTGTCGGGACATGGAAGTTCCGTGAGCAAGGGGGTCAGTGCACCGAAGGCAACAGGAGAAGAGTCTCGGAAATCTTCCTCACACAGGCAGCTTTGCAGCTGGTTTAGATAGCTACAGGTTAGCCAGGTTTACTCAGATCAGTTTTCCAGTTAGTCCTGAGTGCATAGACAAACCCTGGCTCCATTTCTCAAGAGACTTCTGCCTCTCCACTTTCCTGTACCTGGGAGCGATACCTCCAGATGCCGGAAGTCAATAACATTTCCGCTGAAACATGAACCTTGTTAGTCCTGGGGCAGCCGTTGCTGTGAGGATGAGGCTGTCCAAACAATGCTGCAAACAAGTATCTCTTCACCCCACACAAACTGGCAGAGCTTTTAAAACTTGATTCGTGGTTTAATGCTCAAGTTCGTAGTTACCAAAGATTGGGTAGGACAGAGCCCTGGGGAACAAGTGCCTCCCTTCACATTGCTCTGGTTTCTGAACACAATCTGACACACACAATTGACTCTACATCAATCTAGTGCCCGCAAGATAGCAGCCTGATTCATTCAGGAGCTCTGCTGGCATTGCTGTGCTTCCCGTGCCTGCCTGCCTCCCGTTGTCCCTGTGTTTCTTTGTTTTTCAGTGTTCCCAAGCCAAATTTTTAAAAGCCCTGCAAAGATGGGGGTGACGTTTGCAAGGCTATTATCATTAGCTCAGGGGTAAATGAGCAGAATGAAGCCAGACAAAAGCATGGTAGTGCAGGGGACATGCAGTCACTTTAGACTGGATAGGAATCCAAACACCTGAAAATGTACAGTGACCAGCAACTGAATTGCCTTGACTTGTGCTGGAAAGCAGGTCCAGCAGTGGATCCCTAGTCTGCTGGTGCTGTCCCTTACTCCCATCTTTGCCTCCAGACCCTGGGCACCTCCCACTGTCTCTGAGGGTGCCAAAGGCTCAGCAGACTCTTTGTCCCCTCCTAGGGGTTTGGTGCATGCGTGCCAGGCCAGCTGTGCTGTGTTGTAGCTGTATAGCCTTTGATCACACTGCAGGGAAAATGGCTCAGTTGTGGGAAAGAGCTCTGAGAAGCCCTATGGGTGGGTAGCTTCCCACCCATGCACCCTTTGCTCGTGTGAGCTGCTCAAGCCCTCACCCTTGGTCCTTGACTGAGCTACATTGTAGATATGTCTGTGTCTGGCCACGTGCCCTGCTAATCCTGATCATGACCTGCTGACTTCAGTCCTGGCTTGACTTCAGGCCTGTCTTATCACTATGGGCTTGTCTGGCAATCACTGCACTGTTAGCCAGCCCTGCTTACTGTCATCAGACTTGTTTTGCCCTTCTTGTTTGTGTCATATGAGACCTTGCACCTTGCTGGCAGGTCATTACCTGCCTTGCTGTCATCCTTATCTTCTGGCTTGCCTTCCCTCGAGGAGCAGCCCACATCCTGCATGCTAACAGCCATGACACAGGCCAGGAAATGACTGGGCAGCTCTGTACCAGATCTCTGCATATGCAAAGCATCATAAGAGCTCACACAGACTTTTTGCAAGACTCGTTAATGAATAATTTCCTCCTCTTCTACCATGGCTTGTCCTGTGGGGCAAGGAGAAGCATGGCTTATATCTATCAATGGGTCACTGCTTTTTAGAAGACCCTGGTCTGTGCGGGAAATAGAGGCTTATGAACTCCCTTTGAGGGGTGGTGGGCTGGAACTGAGTGGGAAAGTGGTGGGGAGGGAAGCAGAGTTGGGGTGAGCATGGCAGGATGAGAGAGGGACACTTCCCATATGATTCTGGTGCTTGTCTTTGGGAGGATGGATTCTGTATGAGGTAGCTGTGAGCTCTCAGCATCCCTTCCCCCTGGCTCCCACCCAGTCCCTGCTCCTCCATCATCTCTAATTCTCTTGCCTGGCTGCAGGCAAGCTGCAGTATTTCTGCTGGATATGTGCAGGGCTGATGGCTGGGCTTGTGCCAACAGCCTTACCCTGCTCAGACCAGACAGCATCAAGGCTCTGTGCTGTCATTTAAGGCAGGACATTATGAGAATGTGACTCACTTGGTTGGCATCAGAGCCCAGGTGTCAGGCAAAGCTATACAGATGACAGTGACTGCAACTCTGCTACCTCTAAGGTGTGACCTCTCACCCTGCTAGCTTGGGTGAGACAGGAGCATCACCCTCCCCTGCTGTTCCTAGGAGTCTGTGTAGAAGATTGTGATTTGTCCTGCAGTGATAAAGTATCTTTTTTTTTTTTCTTTCATGTCTAGGGAAAGGTGGAAGATAATTCCCTGCTTTGTGTATCTCTTCTTGGCCCATCTCTAGCAGCCTTTTGCTCCAGAGTGCTTGCCGTGCTGCAACAGAAAGGAGGGGTGCTTTGTCTGACTGCCCCAGGAGAGGAGATATCAAAATCTACCAATTCATCTTCTGGAAGAAACAGATATCCAAGGCTCCTAATATGGACTGGGATATCTTGGCTATCCTGGCCTGTGCTACCCACACCTTGAGCTTCAGAAAAGCACTGACTAGTGTTTCTTACTGGTGAAATCTCATTTGGGGCAAGGAAAATCATGCTTGCTGCACACCCTCTTCCCCACTGGGATGAGCTTGCTCTCCTATTCCATCCTCCCATTGAGCAATGTCTCAAGTACTGCTTTGCTTTTCCAGAGCTTTCCAGGGAATGACTCCAGACAGAGCCTTCTCCTGCTATTCCAGTTAATCATGGAGTCACTGGAATCAGTTCTGGGCTCAGAGTATTTACTCTGCATGTGAGTCCCAACTTGCTTTCAGGACAAACCTTGGGTGCACTCTGTTCCTTTCTACCCTGACCTTGCACTCTGGCTGCTGTGAAAAGGAAACACTGAAGGCTGCAAGCCCGGTTAGCACTACTGGTGCACTTCAGCTCACCCCATGGCCTAGGCAACATCTGCTCTCCAAGCCAAGCACAGGCACCTCCAACCCAAGCATGGTTCCTTACCTTAGCATGTCCAAAGAACTGAAACCAGGAAGGCTGCTGAGGATAGTCTGGAACAGAGCTTGCCTTATTGCAGGCTTTGTGTGCATGTGTTTTTACAGGGGGCAGCAGGCTCTCTTGGCACATTGTGGCACTAGGTGGCAACATTTGAATTTTTCAAATATGGTATCAGAAGTATGATCCCACTGAGTACAACAGCATCAAAAACCCCTTGGACAAGGGGTTGGTGGGGTTTTAACGGATGATTGACGGAGGGGTTTTGGACAACCTCTTACGTGGTTTGAAGGCTGTGACACATCTGTAGGGAACAGCAGGATGGTGGTGCTTTGGGAATCTCACAGCCTCTTTCAGCTCCCCACAGGGAATGAGATTCCCCAAGGAGCACAGCTACTAGTGCTGGGGTGCACAGATCCTTGGGGCCTCACTTGCATAAGGTGCCATTAGCTGTGTCCAGCCCTCCCATCCCCCTGCTTATGGCAGGAGGGAATCGCTGCATCTGGGGACAGAACGGGAGAGGCAGAGACAGAGACAGAGACACAGAAGGAGAAGAGCACAATGTGAAGCTGTGATGGCATCAAGGGGTGATAACCCTGCTGCTGCCCACCACTGCTCTGCTCCACGGGCAGCAACGGTAGCCCTGCTCTCAGTGTCCAGCATCCTTGAACGGGAAGTGGAACGATTTGCATGATGAACACAACCACATTATCAAATCATCCCAGACTAAAATTAGCCCTTAATGCAGGAAGAGGAAGGGCTTTCTAACGTGGGGCTGAATCAATAACTGCTTTTCTCCATCTCGCCGTACCTCCCTGTGGCTGTCCTCAGCAGCAGAAGTGACACACCATGTCTGTGCTCTGGTTTGTTTAAGCAATGTCAGTATTTAGCTGATGATATTGAAGCTGAGATCAATACTTATGAGGATTTATAGTCTTTAGAATGCCAGGGAAAACAATGCCAGTGTTTCTGTCCAGAGACAGACAGAAAGACTTGGTGCAGGAGAGGAAAGAAAATGTACTGCTAGACACTGCTGGCATGGAGCAGGAGCAAATGGAGTAATGAGGGTCTTTGCATTTTCTGATGGCCCAGGATACATCTTCCCCTTTAGAAAAAAAAAATAAATCACAGTCTTGAGTGTGATTGGTGTTTTTTTCTGAAGAGACGCCTGGGACTGCATAGCAGGAAGGGCTGCAGATCTCAGGGCCTTCCTGTAGGGAGCCGGGGGCTCAGGAGGCAAATAACTGTCATTGGCAAATACTGGGGCAAAGTGGGGATATGTTGACAGGAAGAGCTATAGTCTGTTCATTGACCAGTTTGATAAGGGCAGAGTTTGGAAGAAGTTTCAGGACCAAGGAGAGAATTGGCAGGACTGTCTCAGGGGTGGTGAAAAACTGATACCTTGTTGTTACTACAAACTCCCATTGTGCATCTGCCAGGGGCATAGTGAGATTTTCAAGTCACTTCCTATTTCACATCTTGCATGCTGCTCTTTGGTCAGCAGAAGATGGATTTTTCTCAGGTGGGGCTGGTAATATGCCCAGAGCACACACCGGCATTAAGCATGTGCCGTCACTCCAGGTTTGCTTTTGACTCAGCTTGTGCCCATCTTCTCTGGCAGTAGAGTCTCTGCTTTCATGGAAGCAGATCACTTGTTATGAATATCAGCTGAACACACAGAGCTTACGCCATTGCAACAAGTAGCTCAAAAGCAGACGATATCTACTTTATTCTGCATGAAAAATGGGTTGAGGACTTTCTATGTCTCCCTTGTTCCTCTTGCTGGTTAGCGAGTTAAACCTAGTGGTCTCTGTGGCAGAAAGCACAGATGGCCTCTCACCACTGCTGCACTGAACCGCATAGAACATGTTACTGAATATGTGGGATGGATGTTAAGAGTAGAACCCTCTGTCTTTCTTCCTCCTCCCAACCTCATCCTGGATGAAACACAGGGGTAGTATTTCTTAACTCCAGTACTCTGCTCTGTTTTGAAGGATTCCTTCAGTTTAACATAGCACCTGTGAAAGTGAGGGAGGTTTAGGAAGAGGCTGCCAGCCTGCACTGCACGTGACCTAAGTAAAATGACACGAAACCCCCAGACCAGGTTTCCGTTCACATGGGAAGGGAACATAGCAAGCACATGCTTCACATAGCAAGCACATACTTGCTATGATTCAGCTGTAACCTGCCAGCTTTGCAGAGGGAGCACTGGGGGCTGCTTTCCTCCAGGACTGGCTAAATGGCAGAGAGCCTCTGCCCTCTGGGCTACAGAATTAGCTGGACCTCAAGTGCTGATGCTGTATTTGCTCAGACCATAATGAACTAGTGAGAATCATGAGATGCTATAAAGAAACAAGATGAGACACAGACCCTGGTTCACTTCAGTATGGCTGTTGCTTTCTGGGCCCTCTTATCCTAGCAGTCTGAACAACCAAGTAGGATGTGGCTGACAAAATAATCTTCCCACAGCCATGCTGCCCATTTAACTCATCCAGTCCAGCGTTGCTCAGTGCATTCATGAATCCTCATCAAAGATTTATGCTCCTCTTTAGAAGTGCTCTCCTTAAGCAACTCTTATTAACACAAGAGGTAAAGCCCTCCAAAGAGTGTGAGCTTTCTGTCTCTAGCCCCAGTCATCCTTACAGCACCTCACACCATGCTGTGCAGTGTATATTGTGTTCCTAAGTGGTGGGCTGCACACATGGAGGACAGTGGAGCAGATAGCTTGCCTTTTCTCCCTCTTCTTTCCCTGGACTCAGTTTTGCTGAGAGGTTTTTGCTTAACTGTCATAAGCAGGAGAGGAATTATTGCTATAACCTGCAATGAAACAAATGCTGCAATGTGAGCAGTGGGACAGGGTTTCCTCTCTTGCAGTCTGGCTCCCTCTGAAAAAGCTCCCATTTCTTCCACCACCAGAATTCACACCAAAGTCTTCAGGGCAGAGTATGGGAATCATACCAGAGCCTTGCATCACAGGCAGTAATTGTATTAAATATTCAATGGTGAAAAATAAATAGAATGGTGGTAGCACAGAGATTTGCTATTTTGAATGAAACAGAAGATTTTTTTCTACCTCTTTCTTGCTTTGCTTCCTCCCTATACAGGTTTGTGAGGAATAGACTTCATTAAGGCTATGATGGAGACAGATACAAAGCTTCCTGTATCCTTTCTGATGGGTAGTAGTTGCACTGGAGCAAGACAGGCAGCTAAGTGGGCAGGTCAACAATGCCAGTGTGTTTGGGAAGTCATACAGAGCTAGGCAGGGCTGTCTAGGGGGGGTCTTGCCAGAACGTGTGGTGCATTTGGGAATGTATGACACATACCATGTCCTTCTTCATACATGTGTGTCCTGGGCCTGCAGGTCTGATTTAGTCATTTTAAATTCATATACAAGACTTATGTGCAAGTGCATGGCCTGTGCTCTTTAAATGGTGGGAAGAGAGAAAGTCTCTTTGAGTATTTACATTAGTGACTGAAATTTAATCAGCAATATTAATAAATGAAGAATCCTGCTGAGATTCCCAGTGAATAAAAAGGTTTTGACAGAGAAAAGGAATACCTAACAGTAGCCAAAAGTGAACCTAGAGTAAAATTTCTTCAAAGGTATTTAGTCCAAAGGGATGAGGCAGAGAGCTCTTTCTTTATGGTTCCTTTAAACTATAGACTCTTGGGAATAGGGGTTGCTAGTTTCATAGCCCTGACTCTTCTGTAGGAAGTGTGTACATGTGGTGGTGCTTACTGTGTGCATGTACTGTGCCTGGCTAGACATGCTGTGTCCTGGGTGTGCAGTGTGCATATTTTCCATGGCTGGTGTGTCAGCGTATCTGCTGGATGTTATACTTAGGTGTTCACACCTCATGTGTCAAGATTTTCAGAGTGGTGCGCTATGTCACCATACCTCTGCTGTGGCTGACTTTCTCTGCACACTGAATGTGCTTAAGATACGTATGGGGGCTTAATGTGCAATTTTTTCATGATCCATGCAGAGATGGGAAGTGTGTGCAGCCTCAGTATTGTATGACTAGACATTGTATACAAGATTTGTCAATGTGCAATTTGTCTACAGGAGTTTACTGAGATTTGTCTACATGCTAAATAGATCAGTAGGTATGCTGTGTGTGCTAAGGATGTGTGCGCATATGCACTTTAGGCATGAACATGCACCACGAGCATGCACTGTGTTGTGTGATCATGCTGATTGTGAGTGTGGTGATGAGTACACAATGTGCTAGGGGTGCCAAGTATGTTGATGTGCCGGGGAGTGTGCAGCATGCACACAGCGTACTGCAGAAATGTGCTGGGGAACACAGTGTTTCCAGGCTGCCATGGCTCCTATGGCCCTTACCAAAAAGCTTACTATGATATGGCAACCTCTGCCAAGGGTTTCTCCACAAAAGTTTCCTGCATCCTAATTCCTGGACCCAACAAGCTGCAGGTCTCCTATCTAGGAAAACACGTGCAGAAGTATTCTTCGACATGTCTCACTGGAGGACCCTACCTTATCTGGGCCCTGAAATCCAGGCCCAGTGCTATGGAGACCCTGTGCTACCCTGTGCTACTGTGATACCCATGCATGCTGCTATGGAGGGCCCACTAATTAGATGTGCTCAGCGTTACCTGTGAGGCACGAAGGACCATATGGACTCTCCACTTCACACCTGGGAATGGCCAGTAGCAACACCACCACTGCAATGCCCTGCCTTCTGCCTGTAATTAGAGTCCTTCTCTCTTCCTTGCACCATCACCAGGACTTCTGGTGCTCATCATCACTGCTAGCCAGACCCCTCAGCATGGCCAGTAGCATGCCCTGGACTTCTCGTCTGGTGTGTTTGATTGTAGCACTGAAGTCCCAGAAGGAGGTTAATAGGTACTGCTGAAAAAGCTGGGTACCTTCTCCTACCGGTAAAAGAGAAAGAGGAGCAGAGGAGGACGAGGCCTGCTGCTTGAAGTCCCTTACAGTTCTGGGTACAGGATTTGGGAATGTTGCCTGCAGACCTAAGCCTGCTGTTGGCTTTGAGGTGGAGAGTTGTGTGTGGGTTGGGTATTGGCTTCTGGTGTGCTCTTGCCATGGTGAAAGAGTAGATGAGGCTGGACTGTGCCCACATATGTGAGCAATGGAGAAACCAATGGCACATGCTGCAGACCTCAGTGGGTTGAAGGCGCCCATCACAGACAGCCATGGTTTTAACAGCAAAGGTACTAACCTTCTGGGGAAGCATGCAGGTTTTCATGTGTGTTGTCCATCACTGCCAGAGCTAGGGAAACCAACATAGCACATGTATATAGGCTTTGCCCCCAGACCTACATGGAATTAATTTTCCTAGGTACTTTCGAAAAGCATCCGTGGAAAGCCCTGAAGGTGACAGAGTAAATGATACAGGTTAATATGCTGGAATACAGACATCTCCAAATTCACCTGAATGGAGCTGCTTCCTGGCTGGAAGGTCCCTGTGTGTGTAATTACCAGGACAGGTACCTAATGGCTCTTGACATCTCCATTCAGTAATGGAATTGCATCTTGTGCAAGAAAACAAATAGAAATCTTCATCTCAGGTCAATTTTCAGGCAAGATGGAACTTGAACCCAAGCCCCCCGCCCCCGTTCCCCGTATGACCAGTATAGGGAAGAATCACCCTCTTTCAGCAGGAGTCACCTCAATCTCAGTGTCTCTGTTTCAGCCTCAGAAGAATGTGAATTATCACAGCATTGACAATGCTGTGATTATGGTTTTACCCTTGTGCAGTACATGCACAGGCTATGCATTGCAAGAGGAGGATCTTGGAGTATTCGAGCAGCCGTAGCATAATCCAGGAATGTCAAATTGGCTTCTTCTCCAAGAAATGAACCATGAGCTTCACCTTTACCTTGGAGACGCTCATTAAAAAATATGTAAAAGAACAAAAATTGGGCAGAATGCTTGTCTGCATCACAGACTTTTAAATAGCCTTTAACTCAATCTACCACTCAGAGCTGAACATTAAATGGTACAAATGGAACTGGTGGGAAAACACGACCTCATTAGATCCGTGCACCATCCATCTCAGCCTGGATGAAAACAAACCACTTGCAGATAGGACTTCAAGAAAAAAAAAAAAAAAAAAAAAAAAAGGAATAACAGAGAGATGCAATCTCAGCCCAACAGAGGTCATCATCTCCGGTACATCAATTACTCCCCACCCTTACTAGAGCAGTCTGACTCAACCACATGGGATTCTTGGGTCAGTCTGGAAAAAACAAAAACGATGGTATTTGAGAAAAAGCTCCAAGTCAACCAGAACAGTAAATATTTTATTACAGAGGCAGAGAGATTAAACATATCCTAAATTATACATACATGGGGCTCATTACAAACACATCAGGGAGCTTTGGGCTGACTATAAAACCATTACAAGGGAAAGCACTGTAAGTTTGTATGCAATAAAGAAACCATTGGATAGATAAAATCCCCAGTAAAACTGTTGCTAAAACTGCTTAGTGATAGAAACCTACCCCATCTCCTATATGGGACTGAAGGCTGATGTCCAACTTTAACAGTGACCACACTAACAGGAATAAAGCCCCAGAGAAACACTGTGTGTACCAGTTTGTGAGAAGCCCATCTCCTGGCTCAGAGACTTCAGGGTCAAGTCAAAGCTCAGTAGTTCAGTCTCCTCTATTCCTCCCCCCGCTGAATTCAGCCAGCAAAGAAAACAGTTGTGTATAAAAAGATGGAAAATTTTTAATATACCATTTCCGCAGCTAAAATACAGATGAACATGGCACTGGAAAAGACAGTCTCACAGTGCCATGAACAGACCTGTCTCAGATATCTGCCCAGATCTGGTAGCAGACACTGAATCACAGCAACCTGGAGAACTGGAGCAAATCACCAAATACAGAATTAGGTTGGATACATTAAAAAGTTGTATCTTTTTAATACTCTTTTTATATAGTTTTACTCTTTTATTTAATCTCATGCAATTTCATATACGGATGCTCAGGTGGTGCAGCGAGGCAACTATTCCTATAGGAATATTCCTGTAGGTGGCTATTTAGGCAGCTACTGTTTGGTATACCCTAAATATTACACACAATGTCTGTATGGATATAATCCAGGATCAGGAATACAGATGGGATCCATAGACCTGGGAAGATATGAACATGCAGCTACCTCGATAAAGGTATTGGAAGCCCTATCCCAAAGCAGGAGAGGGAGCTGTTCTCAGCAGCCATAAAGGATATCTTTCCAAAAAGAAATAATTCCCATCTCTGGCAAGATGAGTGGACTCAGGAGCATCCCTTGCTGAGTCAACGGAGAATGCTGCGGAAATACCTTTGGTGGGAGAAGCTCATAAACAACTGACAATGGCTTGTGCTGTCTGCTGTTCTTATTTTGGCATTGCCATGCCAGTAACTAACCTGAATGGCGTGCGTCTCTGTGCTCATGTGTTACTGTTACAGGAAGAAGGTTCTTCATGACTCATTCTCATTTTATTCCTTTGACTCCTTGTGAACATACAGCAGATACATTCAGAGAGGTGAAGACTCTCTCATTTTGCATTTGAGGAGGGATTCATCTCACTAAATGTAGACATCTTAAATGTAGATGCCTTAAACTTTCTTTAGAATCAGGGGAGTTCTACAGAGCCATTCAGTTTGCTGGTGAAGTAACTTACAATTACTTGCCCACCTAAAGCTGTCTCTTTGTGTGCTGGGTGTCTGAACACCCTCATGCAGTCAATGGAGACCTACTCGATGAGCTGCTGGAATCTGGAGAACGATTCAATCCATCAAATGCAGTGCCTGGGTTAGCCTAACCTGAATTTTGTCCACTGGTCAGGAGTCAGGGCACAATTCAGTTTCATAAGCTAGGGCATCTAGAGTCATTTGAAATGCCATAGGGTAACAAAGACATCCCAAAAGTATGACAGAGGACTTCTCTGAGACCTTCTGCACAAGCTGCTGGAAGGAGGTAGCATAACACACCACGCTGGATACTAGGTGGCCATGTCTACTATTGCATTTATGTGACTCGTTACATGCAGTTCACCCTCTTCTGTATTGCCTCAGGCTGTGACTCACTTGCACACACACCTAAACAGGGCTCTGCAATCTGCAGCTATGTCAGCCCCATTCACTATTGTGAACAGACCTCGGGGTGTGACTTATTCATAGTAATGTTAATATCTTATAGTAATCTTGATGGCTCAGTTCAGTTGCCCACACTAAGACCTTTGGTGCTATCTGAGATGTGCTGGGGTATCCGGACTTCAGCAATCTCCTCAGAAGATGTGCACCTCCTGTGGTACTGCAGAACTTCTAACAAAGACCCGTCCAGGCTCTGATTACACTGGTCTCAGGTGATATTTATGCTTGGTTCCAAGCACAGTGTGTTTTGCCAAAATCCCAACTAGCAGAACAATAACCACAACAATGACTGCCTCACTGATTCCGATCTCATGCTTTGGTGTTCATCTGAAACTCTAAATTTGGAGAATGTGGACTTGCAGTACAGCAAAAACTGTCCACAATGAAAAAATGGTTTGATTTCATAATTACTAGCATGATTTACTCCAAGCTGGTACAGCACACTTTACTCTGGGGCATCTGAGTTTGAGATGCTGCAGAGGATGGGGAGTGGTTCCTCTCAGAGGAGGAATGGTCAGTGATACCTGTCACCTAGCCCCTACCATGGGGCATTCTTTCTCATCTCTTTCTGCTTTCCCAGGGATGCAGCTTCCACCCTTGGGTGGGAGTCAATTCATCTGGAAAGATTTTTTTTTCCCCTCTTTTTGGTGATTTCTCTTGCCACTTGAAATAGGCTGGATTAGTAGAAAGTGTATGTAGCCATGTTCTGCAGGACCAGTAAAACCTCCCCTTGAACTTCAGAGTTAATGAATTACTAATTCCTCCTCCCATGAGTCACTTTTTGGATCCTTTCCTTTCTCTTTTCTGAAGCTGCTTTCTAAAGGACTTGGCTGAGCGCAGAAAATGCACCAAACCTGATGTCTGATCCCTTTCAGATCACACACTGGAGCAGATATGGGACTGACGTGAGCGTGCATTACCCTTAGAGTGCATTGGTTACCATGCCCTCTCTGCAGTGTTTGGGTCCTTGGTTTCATCACATTAGCAATCCAGGTCAGATGTAAAGTGAATGCTGATTCTGCTGCCCTATAAAACATCTGGCTCTGTGTGTGTATGTGTGTGAGTGTGTGTGTGTGTGTGTGTGTGTGTGTGTGTGTGTGTGTGTGGCTCAGAGTGATCCTGTTGCACAGGATGTGTCCCAACCCCTCCCTCTGTACTTTGTGCTTCTTTTCTCAAGTACCATGTGTTAAATATTGTCTCATTCCTTAATAGGCTAGAGCCTCCAGTCACAGACACCACTCATCTGCTCTCCTCACTGCTTTTCATTATGACCCCCAAGAGCATCACAAACAGATGCCAAGATGCAAAGATTATTAACAGGGAATTGTGTAAGGAGAGCCAAGATGCATAGTTTCACTATTTAGGACTCTTTCTTTCACTGAGATCAAGCACTCCTTGAAAGGATGTTGTGTAGTGCACCAACACACACACGCACACACACACACACACGCACAAACGCACACACGCACACACACCACACACACACACACACACGTGCGCGCGCGCACACACACACACGCACACACACACACACACACGCACACACAGACCTCCACAAGCTCCTTCTCTCATGGTGCAGTATCAGGAAGGGGGTGGAGATATATATGATGGTTGCATGGGAAGAGAACAATGTATGGTCCATGTAGGCTCCAGTTCTCACTATCAGCTGTCTTCTAGCACAGACTTATTTCTAGCACAGCTTGTCTCTAAAATATAATTTAAGTCCAAGGATTTAGAAAGAATAAAGAATTTTCATAGGGAGCCTCTCTGTCTTTCCTCTGGGAGCCCAGATTGGGTATCCAAACAGTGCTGTTTGGCCTCAAATGTGTCAGGAGGTGCATGTGGTCACTTTGACTTCATCCCCTTTGGAAGTCTCTGCTGCGAGTGGTAAGTTAGCAATTATGTGATGCAGTTATTTGTCTGGAGGAATTAAGAAAGACTTTTTATTATTATTATTTTTGCCAGGAATAACAGGAATGCTAGCACTGGAACAGACTCACTCTCAGATTGAAATAGTTAACTTGGCAATTCCAATGGAGGCAAGACAGGCATTGTAACAGGTATTCTTGTTCTGCCTTTAAAAAGAAGCAGGAAGATCTTTCTCTATAACAAAGATAATGAAATACTTTCTGAGGGAGGATATGAAGTGGCAATTATCGAGGATGAACTTCTCTAAACTTACCAGACTGGAGAGCTTAACCCCAGCACTAGTAAATGAATTGGCTAGAGAGTCCTCCCAACAATTAATGTTGAACTGCTTTAAAGATCTGTCCCAGTCCATCTGCGTTCCCGCACACCTCCAGTACTCACATGCCTCGTACTTGTCAGCTGTTAGCAGCCTCTCTGGTGTATAGATGCGATTACATTTCTGTAACTAATTTGACAGTGTGTGTCCAAACTCTCAGCCTGTTGGAGCGCTGATAGCACCATGGTCCCATGTTCGTGTAGCAGCAGATGGCACTGATTCACGGGTACCATGGTGACATAAGGACCCTCAGTCTGGTCTCAGCCCCAAATAGTCTAATCAGTTTTCCCTCTGGATTGTCCAGGGGGACAGGTATCCAGACGAACGGAGGATATAAAGTTCAGATACTTGCCACCCTCAGACTTCATCCTGTTTCACACCAATAACATGGAGAATCACTAATTCTTGTCTATAGATACAGCAGAAAACTATATTTATTGGTAGTGGGGTGTGCCATAAGAGGTTTATTTCTAGGAGAGTGTGTCTTATAACCAGGTGTCTGAGCCATGCTCTTATGTGCCTAGGTGGGGCCAATTGGAACTGTGTATAGTAGGGCAAGACCTCCAGGATGTGCACTTGGGAGAGGCGTGGAGCCTATTCCCTTGCACAGCACCCATAAAATGCCCTTGTGCACATGGATATGAAGTGCGGGATTAAACACAGGTCAGGTAGCTTCCTTCCCATGAAGTCATGCTTCAACCAGGCAGAATCAGTTAAGGCAGCTTTCCTGTGTCTGAGCTATTCCTCCATAACTAGCACAGTGGGCCACCTCTCCACATCTTGAGGGTATGTAAGGCCCTGAAATGTATAGATAACTTCATGATGCAGAGGCTGAGTCATGTCCTAGGAACATGTGCTTAATGTGCTTAAAACACATTACTCTCTGACTGGATACTTGCAGTATGTTAGTGCATCTCTAGCCAATAGCCTCACAGTAACTCTTCTGTGTGTTAGAGTTGCATTTCTATAAAGAGTACTCTGTCACCAAAGATGTCTTTTTAAATAATTTAAAAGCCCCTATGTTATTGCTGCCCAGGGCAATAGCATATTTCCCTAAAAAATGTGAATCCTCTGTGTCATGGAAGATCATTGAACCTTCTATGCCTGGACATTAAAAAAAAAGTCTGTCAATCTATTCAAGATCATTTAAACCCAGCATTTTGAAAGGTACAGAATCCCTCAACCCAAAGGTATTTTAGAAAATATAAATACATTTAGACGTATCGTTTCAACCTCTGAGAATATATTCAGTGCAGCACAGAAATGAACAATTGCTAAGATTCCTTGCAAGGAAATCCCAGGGCTGCTGTAACATTGTCACCTCTGTGATGCTGCACAACATTAACATCTTAGTGACAGTGCAAACAACACTGACACCACTGCTTTTCTTATGTCCAAGGGGAAACAACCCAGAAGAATCTCATCAATTGACTCTGAACACCTTGATCTTTTAAAGCAGTGCTGAGGTTGGGTCAGCTTTAAAGTTTTCTGAAATCCCAGGAGAAATTTTCACCAGCCTCAGGGAGGAAAATGCTTTGGATTAAGCTCACCTGGTGCATCTGTAGGAAAGCACAAATTCCTCTAGGCACTGATTTTCTTATTTGTTCATCTGAGCCTTGCATTTAGTCATCATTACTTGTTTAGATGAGTATAGCTGTACCCAGAGGAAGCTCTCTGTAGAAAAATCCGTGAGATGCTGACAACTAATTGTCTGTCCTTTATTATATATATATTTTTTATTAGACTGATTCCAAAATTGTCCAATTCACTAATTAATTAATGTATTGTGTTTTTCTGAGCATACAGCAGAGAGGAGAGGAGCACCACACTTGGGTATTCCGAGAACTCCCCTTAGCTTCTTTTTCACTGTTTCCCTGTCAGGGGACTCAGCATCCCCCCAAATTTGAGGAGGTGCCTTGGTGTTTTGCTGGAACGGTCTCAAAGTGCTCAGCCCTTCCAAAGTGCTCTCTCTCAACAGTTTCCACCAGGAAAGCAGCTCTCCTCTCTTCTACATTTAATTTTGCTTCCTACTGTCCTCTTATGCTTTGTGTGCTTTTCTTGGTGTTATTTGTACCATGTCTCAACTCACTATCCTTGTGAGAATGGAGGTAGGGAGTAGGGAGTAGAAAAGTGCTGCTTCTATGATATCTGCTGAAAGGACTACTCTGCTCTGCTGTGGTCCAGGGCACAGTGCTGGCTGCATTCCTGCTATGGTCTGGCTGGCGAAAACCCTTTGGAGCAGGACCTATGAATCACTTCTGCTGGTAGTTGTGAAGACCGTTTACCTATCAGGACCTTAAAAATATGTCTGGCATAGTCAGCAGAGAGAGATGCATCAGTGTAAACCTGAACAGCTCTAAAGGATGCTTTTCAGCACACCATACCTGCAGCTGTCACCAGGGGCTGTTTGAAATGAGATGCTTGTCTACGGTTGATAATTTCCTCTGCTTGTTTCATTTTTAGGGATTGAGGAACTACAACGAGCTTTGCTGTGCAAAGACTTCTCTTACCAATGTGCAGCCCTCTTGGACTAGCTCTGTGCTGTGGGCTAGCTCTTTAGAGGTCTTCAGTCTCCTCACAAACACAGCTCAGCTTAACCAGGCAAGGAGACTGTTGCATTGTATATACAGTGTTCTTCTGAATCAAATTGTAAACTCATCAGAAAATGGACCTTGTTGTTTGATGAATGCTGAAAAGTGCCATGTACGTTTATTGTGTTATATAAACAAAATATAATAATGCTGAGACTCAAGGTCTCCATTGGAGTCATTCAGATAAGAGGCAAAGGGTCAGTGAATGAATTTGGACAAGAATCAGAAAAGAGATTTTTTTTTTTTTTTTTGGACAGAAAAATGTAAGAAAGAGAACCCTTCCTGTAGCTGTCACAGAAATAGAAATCTGCCAAAGGATTGGGCTAAACAATACACCAGATCTTGTGATTGATATATGGGAAGAGTTATGTACTGGGTGAAATGTTTCTGCCTGGCCCAGGGCTTTTGGAGTTGAGGGTGTAATTTATTTCTGCCTATAATAGACACCTGCATTTGGCAGGGGAGTGGCTGGCCCACACTAGCCTCAATCACTAATTCAGTGAGATGTTTTTAGTTACAGTTTTGAGGTGCTGAGAGCCCAGCTCACTGTGCTGGGCTTTTCCTCTGAGAGTGCTGTATCCCCTCATGCCACTTAGCCATCAACAGACCTACAAAGACAGTATATGGTAGGGAGATGCTTGGCATCCTGGGAACAGCTCAACCATGTCTTTGAGCCTGGAGCAGAGCACATTTCACGATGGGTAACTATCCTGTGGAAGGACCACTGACATCTTGTAAGGCAAAGGTACAGGCATAAATTGCAGCTGAAATTCTCTAATGAGCTGTGGCTTTGGAAGACAAACCAGTACAGACTTGGATTTCTTTTCCTCCTAGTCTCTCTTCCTCCCTAGTAACAAGAACAAAAAGGAACATATCCAACTGCTGAAAACTTTTATGTAAATGGACAGTAAGGTAAATTGAAAGCTGACTGTACTGCTGTGCTCAAGAGTGACCACTGATCAGTGTGATCAGTGGCACAAAGTCCAGCTGGAGACCAGTCACTAGCGGTGGTTCCCAGGGGTTGATACTGGGGCCAATAGTGTTTAATATTTTCATTGATGACCTGGATTAATGGACCAAATGCAACCTCTGCAAGTTCGTATATGATACAAAACTGGGAGGATTAGTTGATACACCAGGTGGTTGTGCCGTAAGTCAGAAGGACCTTGACAAGGTGGAGAAATGGGCTGACAGGAACCTCATGAATTTCCCAAAAGGGAAGTGTGAACTATTGCACCCATGATGAAATAGCCTCATTTAGCAGGACAGGCTGGGGGCTGACTGACTGGAAAGCAGTTTTGCAGAAAAGGACCTGAGGGTCCTGGAGGACATGATCCAGTAATGTGTGCCCTTGCAGTGAAGAAAGTCAACAGCATTCCGGGCTGCTTTAGAAAGAATGATGCCAGCAGCTCGAGGGAGATGATCCTCCCTTCACTCAGCACTGGTAAGGCCACATCTGGAGTGCTATGTCCAGTTCAGGGCTCCCCAGTACGAGAAAGACATCAACATATTGGACTGAGTCCAGTGAAGGGTCATAAAGCTGATTAAGGGATTGAAGCATCCGACATATGAGGAGAGGCTGAGAGATCTGTGACTGTTTAGCTTAGAGAAGGGAAGGCTCGAGTGGGATTTTATCAGTCTGTATATATACAGACTGTATATGTACAGACTTGCATCGGTCTGTATATATACAGATAAGGGGGAATAAAGAAGACAGAACCAGACCATTTTAAGTGGTATCCAGTGACAGGACAAGAGGCAATGGATACCAATTGAAATACATTTTTACTATGAGGATGATCAAACACTGGAGCAGGTTGCCTAGAGAGGCTGTGGAGTCTCCATCCTTGGAGATATTCGAAACCCAACTGGACATGGTCCGTAGCAACCTGTCCTAGCTCACCCTACCTTTTAGCAGGGGGGTTGGACTAGAGGGTCTCCAGAGATTCCTTTCAATCTCAGCAATTTTGTGATTCTGTGATTATATGTTAGTGTAGGGACTAGAGCAGAAGCTGATATCACAGATCAGATATATGAAGAGGGAGGAAGGGAGAGAATGAGCAGATGGCAACTTGAACCCTTACATAGAGAGCATACACTCAGACTGGAGGTCAATAGCTGCAGGCAGCATTCCAGGAAGGAGATCGTCAGTGGTGGCACATATTTGGTATAAAGTCCTCAGGTGACAAGAAAGCTCTTAAAGTCAAGTCGTTAAGAACAAGGCTTTCCATTGGGCATAGCATTTTCTGGGTGCTTCGTGACATCTTTCCTGGGCCCAGTCTTGTTCAATATATTCATCAATGACCTGGAGGAAGGGACAGAGTGCACCCGCAGCAAGTTTGCTGATGACCCAAAACTGGGGGGAGAGGCTAACACCCCAGAAGACTGTGCTGCCATTCCAAGGGACCTGGACAGGCTGGAGAGCTGGGCGGAGAGGAACCTCATGAAGTTCAACAGGGGCAAGTGCAAGGTCCTGCACCTAGGCAGGAATAATCCCATGCACCAGTACAGGCTGGGGACTGACCTGTTGGAAAGTAGCTCTGCCGAGAAGGACCTGGCAGTGCTGGTGGACAACAAGTTAAACATGAGCCAGCAGTGTGCCCTTGTGGCCAAGAAGGCCAATGGGATCCTGGGGTGCATTAGGCAGAGTGTTGCCAGCAGGTGGAGGGAGGTGATCCTGCCCCTCTGTTCAGCCCTGGGGAGGCCTCCCCTGGAGTACTGTGTCCAGTTCTGGGATCCCCAGTACAAGAGAGACATGGCACTCCTGGAGAGAGTCCAGCGGAGCGCTACCAAGATGATTAGAGGGCTGGAGCACCTCTCCTATGAAGAAAGACTGCAAGAGCTGGGCCTGTTCAGCCTGGAGAAGAGAAGATTGAGAGGGGATCTCATCAACGTGTACAAGTATCTGAAGGGGGAGTGTCAAGAGGATGAGGCCAGCCTCTTCTCCGTGGTGCCCAGCAACAGGACAAGAGGCAATGGGCAGAAACTGAACCACAGGAAGTTCCATCTGAACCTGAGAAAAAACTTCTTCACTGTGAGGGTGACAGAGCATTGGAACAGGTTGCCCGGAGAGGTGGTGGAGTCTCCTTTGCTGGAGATATTCAAAAGCCGTCTGGATGTGATCCTGGGCAATATGCTCTAGGTGACCCTGCTTGAACAGGGAGGTTGGACGAGATGATCTCCAGAGGTCCCTTCCAACCTAAACGATTCTGTGATTGTGTGATTCTGTGATTCTGTGATCTTCTGAGAGTCTGACATCAGCTCTCCATGCTGTAGATTTGCATTTTCAGCCCTGAACTCTTTTCAAGCTTGGGCTCTAACTGCTCTTTCACTTCAGTCAAGTCCCTTTCTCTTCCTTAGATGCAGTAACACTGAAATCTATACTGACGCGGCATGTTAATGCAAAACTTCCCTGCCTCTTTGCACCTTTTCCTGGAGCAAATCCAAGGCTGCTGCAAACACAAAAGGATTCATCACTCTCCAGCTGTCTGTAGACAGCAAACCAAGAGCAATGTTTTACAGTGAGGGATTATTACCTTGCCAGCTTTTCTTTATCCACATTTCAAATTCAGAGGTGAGATAGAGCCACATTACCAATGGCTCAGGTAAGGACCCCATCAAGAAGAGCATCCAGCGCAGCTGGAAGCTCCTCAGTAGAGGAGAGAACCTCTTGTGGTACCTGGGTGGAGGGATGAGAGGCACTGTAGATGCTTCATGTCCCCCAAGTTTGTCCTCTGCCTCAGGTCTTCTTCCCTTGTGATTTATTCCTCTCTAGTGGTTGGCTTTGCTTCTGAATGACTCTGTGATGATTGGGCCGCTGAACCAAAGCACAGCATCATGAATCCTGCCAGGCTAGAGCAAGAGCATCCCAGAGTGAAGTCTGTGCCAATTTATTTTGCTCATCGCTCCCACCTATTTATTTAAATTAACTTGAACGCAAAGGGTTGCCTGACCCTTATTGGGTTAAATGAACCAGTCTCCATGGCAGCCAGTTTCTCAGAAGGCCTGACGTCTCGCTGTCTCTCCTCCAAACCCTTCAATATTCCTCACGTCTGATCCCTCTTTACACATGGTTTTTAAAGACACAAAGTTAGGTTCATGTCTAGGTTGGGCTGCTATTTCAGGGCTTGCCTAATGTTGAAGGAGCTGCACTGCACTTTGGAGGGAGGCAGCTCTCCTCAGGAATAGCTGAGGGGACAACTTGACATCACTAGTCTCACAGTGAACTCAGTCTCCAAAGCTGCACCATGGTTTCCATTCATATCAATTTGTGATGGATCAGAACTTCCTCACATTCTTGTCATTTGATAATTGTCCTGAAAAAAAAAAAACCTTTGAAAACTTTGAACAGAAACAGTCCAGCTCTCTCCAGCTATCACAAATAACCAGTATGATTTGTCTCTGAACGAGCATACCTTAGAGTTGAAGTCTCATGCAAAGTGCTCACCCAAATCAAACTAAGGGCAGATACTATAAAATCTGAAAATGTCATTGAAATTATGGACATATGAGGTTCCTGGAGATGTTGACACAGGATGATATGAGAGGACAGAAGACTTTTCACTTAGACTTGTGCTAGTGTGAGAAGTCCCCATATGCTTCCCTTGTTTCATATCCACCAGCAAGTCCTTTTTTTGCACAAATAAAGAGGTTCTTGGGCCTTCTACACTCATGCTTTAAGTTTTTGGGTGAATTTTTCTTATGGTGGCCATTCAATTCAAATGCTACTTGTTAGTAAAGTTTCCAAGTACTGGAGACCAGCACTCCTTCTTTTACATTTCCAACAAAGCAAACAAATAAAAAGCTAAGAAAAGTCATATCACAAGAACAGCTTCCAAGAAATGTTGCCTCTGTGGGATTTAGCATGCAAACGAAAAGAAGTAGTGCAGGGAAAAGGCTGGGAAGTTACTTGACTATATGTGCTCTATTTAGGTACCTGGCAAAGGATATGAATGAAGGAGTATTTAATCTAACAGGCAGAGATGTACTAAGACTCAAGGATGAAAGATTTTAAGCAATTTCAGACTGGAAATATGATTCAAGCATTTAACAAGAAGAATCTATCAGGAGAACATATCCTAAAAGAAGCGATAGATTTGCTATCTTTCAACATCTTTAAATTACATTTGGGAATGGAGTTTATATAAGATTCATTTAAGCTGTTTTAGCTGCCTGCTTTAGGATGACATGACCTGCACCCATTACCTCCACTGACAGCAAAGGGAGCTTTGGGTGCCTGGCTGAAATGTAATTGGCTGTATTTTAAGCATCTGTAAACAGTCAATTGACTTCCTCCCTGGGATCTCTCTTTAAAATATCTTCTCCAGATGAACTCTGATACATGCTTGATTTAAGACTGACTTGGGAAACTTCTCTAGGCCTGGATTATGTAGGCAACCCCAGAACAAGGATCAGAATTCTCTCGCTTTCAAATGACAAATTTAGGGGAAAAATGAAGTGTGCATAGAAAACCTCAGCTCCAATCCTGCCATACACACAGGCATAGATATCTGAACATTTTCTCCAGTTTGCATACGATTTCTCAGACAAGTCAGTCTCTGAGGAAAAGTTTCAACAGCTTCAAGCAGATACATATTACCTTTCATATTACAGTGAATGCCAGAGAGAGCTTTTGAAAATTAGCTACATGTAAAGTGTTTGATGAGCTATATTTCCACAATATACTACAGACAAAAATATAATCACGCAGAAAAACATTCTCCAGACATAGAAAGGCCATGTATGTTTGCAGTTAACGTCCTCTGAGCAGCAGTTATGCGTGACTATCCTTTTTGAAAAGGATATATCTGTGTCAGAGCCCTCAAGGGGGACCTCTCCTGGGGCTTTCACCCACACTCTGCTCATGGTCCAGGAGCCCATTTCAGCTCAGCCCGGTCCCTGCCTGGGCTCCACTGGAGAAGTGAAAGTCTCCAGCTCAGCTGCAGCCTTGCCTGGCCATGGACCCCGCTAATTCAGACCCTGACCCGTGGACTGACTTCCTGGCCCAGCTTCAGTACTTTGGGATGGGGCCTAGCTGTCAACACCCCTGCCCTGCTGGCTGTGTTACCCCATAACATCATAGCACGCTCTCCTACACATTTGAGGACATTTAAAGTCATGGTTCTGTGGTCAGTGAGGTCAGAAGGGCAATCTGTGTTTTACATGACACAGTATTTTGTGTGCAAATTGTGGGATGGAATCTTCATTCCAGGACCGTGGTAATCTTGTGTCTTTATTTTCCCAGAATAAAGAGAGGAGGACTCATTGTTTCCCCACCAAAGCCAGAGCAGACTGTACCTTGTACTTTGTTTTACTTGGCCCAGATGGATGAAGATATCATGCAAGGCTTAGGGTAGCAAAAGTCTACAGTAAATCCAGTCTCATCTGCACTGGGTGGAAAAACTCCACAAAGGATGTACGCTCTGTGGCTAATCTCAGATAGCAGTGGTTGCTGTAGTGTAGCTGTCCTTCAACAGCTACTGAGTATTTTCTTTTCTTGTTGAAATTGCAGTCTTGAATGATTAAAGCTTTAGTGTGATTTGATAGATTTCTGCAAGGCATTTGGCTGGGCATCACATGACTGAAAAACTGGGGCACCAGAAATACTACAGTAAGCCTAGCGGATTGTCAGGTCTCAATGTAATTATAAATGAGGAATCATCATGAGATGAATACATTTCTACTGTGTATCTTAGGGATAGCTCCAGCTCAAAGCTCTCACGCATCAGCCATCCTATCACTGTGACTCTCCCAGCTGGCTACCCCTATAGGTAGTCACAGCAGAAGAGCCTGGCGCCCCTTCCCCACATCCCACCTTTGGGCCTAAGGAAAGACATAGCCTCATTTCTGGCACCTGAGTCAGAACTCTGGGAGGGCTGCTACGCAGCTCACATATTCCAGCCATCAGAGGTCTATGGTGGTGATCATTTCCATGACACTGGAGGAGGAGAGGGCAACAGAGAGAAGAGAGAGATGCTAGAAAGAGGGTAAGGGACCTTCTTCCCTCAGCTTTCCTCCACGTCTTCTGTGCAGGGAAAGGTCAATGTCCCATGTGGTAAGTACTTGAGGGGAGATTACAGGAGGGAGAAGGCCCATTAGGGTGTGGTAGCTGCAGCTCTTTGTTTTAAGGAGAAGGGGGCTGAGGTAAAAAACAGGGTGTGAGGAGGGATGGGCAAAAGGAGAGAGGAAGAAATGCATATAAGTGCATGGGAGGAGTATGGAGACCATAGAGGAAGCCAGTGAAAAATGAGTGAACCTCTGCAAACGGCAGAGGGGAAAGGGAAACACATTTCTAGAGAAGTTTGCTGCCTACTAGGGGCTTGAATAAGAGATGTTATGGAAAGATTGCCAAGGCTTGTCCATGCAGCAGACTACTACCCTCTGCTGATCTTCCATGTGGGCCCTTATGACACCAAGGGCAAATTGGAAACCATCAAACAGGATTTAAGAGCTCTGGGGATGGTGGTCAAGGGTCTGGGAGCCCAGATCATTTTCTCCTCAATCCTGCCTGTGAGGGGGCAGGACGGGAGGAAGAGTAGATGGATTTTCCAAGTTAACAACTGGCTGTGCCACTGGTATTGGCAGCAAGGTTTTGGTTTCTATGACCGTGGGACCCTGTATGAAGATCGACAGCTGATGGAGAGAGACGGGCTCCACCTCACAAAGCGGGGCATGTGTGTCTTTGCCAAGAGGTTGACCAGCCTGGTAAGGAGGGCTTTAAACTAGGCAAGATGGGGGAAGGGGAGTGGTATAGTGGCAGGGGAGTCAGTAAAACACTGCTCAAGTCAGGATGCCTCCAGCAGGTGTATGCAGCCAGGGGAGTCAGCACGGGACATGGCTATGGAGGATCCTCTGGCACCTCTCCTGGGAAGCCTGCGTGCTTGACTGGCTCTCTGAAATGCCTGTATACCAATGCACGCAGCATGGGGAATAAACAGGAAGAGTTAGAGATCTGTGTGCGGTCGCAGGGCCATGATCTCATTGCAGTTACAGAGACATGGTGGGATAGTACACATGACTGGAAGGCTGTTGTGGATGGCTCTGTGCTTTTTAGGAAAGACAGGCCAGGAAGGCGAGGAGGTGGAGTTGCTCTTTATGTGAGGGAGCAACTAGAATGTATGGAGCTCTGCCTCGGGGTGGATGAAGAGCAAGTTGAGAGCCTATGGGTAAGGATTAAAGGGCAGGGTAACATGGGTGACACGGTGGTGGGGGTTTACCACAGGCCACCTGATCAGGAAGAGGCAGTCGACAAGGCCTTCTACAGGCAGCTGGAAGTAGCCTCACGATCACAGGCCCTGGTCCTCATGGGAGACTTCAACCACCCTGACATTTGCTGGAAAGAGAGCACAGCTAGGCACAAACAGTCAAGGAGGTTCCTGCAGCGCACTGAGGATAACTTTTTGACCCAGGTGGTGGAGAAGCCAACAAGGAGAGGTGTGCTGCTAGACCTTGTACTAACAAAGAAGGTCTAGTTGGAGATGTGAAGGTTGGGGGCAGCCTTGGCTGCAGTGACCATGAGATGGTGGAGTTCAGGATCCTGTGAGGAGGAAGCAGGGCCTGGGAGTCCTGTTGGACAACAAGTTGACCAAGAGCCAGCAATGTGCCCTTGTGGCCTAAGAAGGCCGATGGTCTGCTGGGGTGCATTAGGCAGAGTGTTGCCAGCAGGTGGAGGGAGGTGATCCTGCCCCTCTGCTCAGCCCTGGTGAGGCCTCCCCTGGAGCGCTGTGTCCAGTTCTGGGCTCCCCAATACAAGAGAGTCATGGAGCTCCTAGAGGGAGCCCAGCAAAGGGCTACAAAGATGGTGAAGGGACTGGGGCATCTCTCCTATGAGGAAAGGCTGCGAGAGCTGGGCCTGTTCAGCCTGGAGAAGAGAAGGCTCAGGGGGGATCTGATCAATGTGTATAAGCATTGGAAGGGAGGGTGTCAAGAGGATGGGGCCAGACTCTTCTCCGTGGTGCCCAGCGACAGGACGAGAGGCAACGGGCACAAACTGAAGCACAGGAAGCTCCCTCTGAACCTGAGGAAAAACTTCTTTGCTGTGAGGGTGACGGAGCATGGGCACAGGTTGCCCGGAGAGGTGGTGGAGTCTCCTTTGCTGGAGATATTCAAAAGCCGTCTGGATGGGATCCTGGGCAATGTGCTCTAGAGGACCCTGCTTGAGCAGGGGGCTTGGACTAGATGATCTCCAGAGGTCCCTTCCAACCTCAGCCATTCTTTGTGATTCTATTTGTGAAAGGAAGGAGGGAAGCAGAGAAACCACCTAGGAGAGCACACAGGGGAGGGAAGTACCTGTGTGCACCAAGTGAGCAGTTGAAAGGGAAGAGAAGGGGGAGTGGGGAGCAGAGCAGCAGTAAGGGTGGAGGCTGGACTCCACTTAACCTCAGCAGATGGAAGACCCCAGGGCCTGGGATGGTGAAGTGGGGATTGCTCCCTCCTCCCTATGAGAGCTGCGGAAACTCTTGCAGGCAGCAGGACATCTCTCCCCTTCTCCCTGGCTACCTGCTGCAGCAGTCAGGGTGCTGGGGAGAGGCAGCCTTCCTCTGCACCAGCACAGCTGCTCTTACAGTATTCTGTGTGAAGTTTCCTGACCTGGGATTTATGTCCCACTCCCACTGCTAAAGTAACGTGGATGAGAAAGGGGCTATTTGATGGGAATGAATCATTGCTAAAACATGCCCCAGCCATCTGGAGTTGTCCTAGGCTTGTGCACCTCCTTTCTGCTTGAGAGCAGAGAAATTCCTGTCTTCTATGTGCTACCAAGCCCAGCCCTTACTGCTTGGGATGTTCTTCCCAACTCCTGCCTCTGAGCAGTAAAACTCTGCCTGATGGAGATCATGATCCATAAGGGGATGGGCAAAAGGAACAGGAGTTGTGAAAAGAGGCAAAAATGAGAGGAAAAGTTTGAATAAATGGGAGGTGAAGCAAACCCACTGATCATGGAATTAAGCAGAAGAATGAGAGCTGGGAGCTGCTAGTGCAGAGAAGATATTGCACATACAGGTCTGATCCAGCTACTGCAATACAGAAAACAACTTGAAGACACAAAAGAAGATGGAGAACAGCAGTCAACACTGTAGTCAGCAAAGCTCAGTATTTTTCAATACAATGTTTTCATGTGTTAGACCTGGGCTCAACTGTACTTGTGTTTGACCATAGCTGTACATGGTTCCCTTTGTGCAAACCTTAAGATGCATTGAATAAAGGATGATCTATTTCTGCTTCTGCCTGCTCCCCACAAGAACCAGGACTCCCAGAAAGTGGTCCTGACTGGCTGTATCCTCCATCTTCCAGAGTTCTGTAGTTTCACAGCTACTTCTCTGAGCTGTGCACCATAGCTTTGATTTGACCTTCCACTTGGATCTATTCAAATTTGGGATGACAGCATGCTCCTTTCACCATTGCTACATGTGTGCTGCTCCTGTCTGTCTACCTCAGATGGAATCACTCTGTACTGTGGCTGTGCAATGTCAGTACGGTGCTTGTGGCCCTTCTATGGTAAAAAGGCACCTGTGAGGGATTTGTCTGTCTGATGAAGGGCCCTGAAATACGGAAACTGCTTTAGTGTTTGTATTTTAGCTTTGTGTTTTAATTAGCTCAAGTCACAGAATCATATGGAATACAGCTGACATTTAAACTAATTCAAGCCCATCACTTCTCCTCCTGTCCATGGTGGGCATGGAGGGTTTTCCACTTCCTTTTGTTCCTCTGAAGATCATCTCCACTGAGTTCTCACGTCTCCAAAGAAAAAAATCCACAATGCTCCCTTTTTCTTTGCCTCACTGTTTTTGTTATGCAGTTTTTTGCACCAGCAGAGCATGGCTGATTTACAGGTGAATGGCACGAGTCTGATCCCTGACCCTGTCCTCACTTACTCTCTCTTTCCACTGCTTTCCTGGAGGCTGAACTCCTTCCCCATTCCTTTCCCAGGTATGATTCAATTGGGAGAAGGCTTTCCCCTGTTGTCCCTGACCACTTAACCAGCTTGAGAAGATGCCCAGTAAATCCCTTTTGATACATCCCTCCATTTTCACCTTGCTTATGTACCTCTCTCATATTGTTTCAATTAATTATTATAGAATGGGATAATTAGAAGCCTCTGGTCATTGTCTCTGCAAATTTTGTGAGGGTCTTGCAGCAGAGCCGAACAGTTTCTTGCATTCCTGAGGGAGGGCCCATCTTTCTAATACTTCTGTTAGTCTTTGTGGAGCAGCTGCAGTTTGCGCCACAGGTCACAACAGAAGAGCAGAGGTGATGCTGTTGCACTTACTCCTGACAGGTTAACCTTGTTACATGAATCCAGAAGATCCCATAAAAATGGAATTGCCTTTGGCTGAGTCTTGTTCCTTTAGTATCCTTATGAGCTCGTCATGTGTGGCAGTGACAGAAACCTCACTAAAACCGTGATTTATCACAGCAGTGTCTCCCTCTCTATCTATTTCTTGTCAGAGGAGAAATTAGACTGGGAGTTTTGGCCCATGTGTCCAGAGGGCAAAGGATGCTGTTTGAGGGAGTTATATACAAGTTAGAAACTGATCTAAAAGACATTTCTCTCCAAGCACAAGGATTGTTCTCAGGTGTTTTATCAGCATACTTGCTCTTTGGTAAACATAGAGCTGCTCACGTGTTGAGCTGATGTCTCATACCACTGTAAAGAGGTACTTTCTGGTTTCCTGAAGGCAGAAAGACTTTCTCCTTCCCTTGGGTCTCCTCCGAGCTAGGCTAAATTAAAACTGGTAGTACAAAAATAAGAGACTTCCTCTCTTCTTAGTAGAAGATACCCAGTCCCTCAGGTGAGCTGTGCCTACAGACACTGCAGGTGGCTATCTGAAATGAGGTCCTTTGCATATATTAAATACAGTGCATCATTAGTCATGTGATTATATACCATTAATTCCCCTCAAAAGCCATTACTGAGGATTGAACCTGGGGCTTATGCAGATCACAATTACACTAAAGTTCTCACTGGTGATTGAGTCAGACTGATCTTTACATATACTGCCTTGCAGTTGTTGTGTACACACTTCAGAGTAATGGAGCATGCAGGAGGGGTGAGATTACCTCTCTGCTTGTAGTTGTCTACAGAACAGGCATCTTCATCAGTGCTAGTGCTCTGCACATCTGTGAGAGTTAACAGAGAGAGACCCAGGGAGTGTGAGTCACGTTATTTCAATCATACTCGGCCTCACTTTTGGATGTCAGCATACCAGACGGCGAGACTGTTTGACTTTGCCAATGTCTAGTACAGAGAAGGAATTGCTAGAAAGATTACTTTCAAGCTGACAGCTGAAATGGTGCGGGAACTGGGAGAGATGATAGAGAAGCACTATTCACTTCATTGTGAGGACCAGTCTGTTTTGGTGACCAAGCTTTAACTATTCAAAGAGAGTCCGTGAAGAGGCAAATGACACTGTGTACAGTGCCATATAGAAGTGCCTCCCCCTGCCTTTACAGTCAGCGTGCCTGAGCTCTTTTAGTGCAGTCTGCCTTGTCTGAGAGTGCTCAGCAGACACCTGGGGAGCAGAAGATGTTCAATTGGTTGATGAAGGAATTCCAGGTCAAAGTCACAAGAACTTCTCTCTCATCTGCTTTGAGAGCCAGAACACCTGAGGAGCCCAGATCAAGCTAAAACACTAATGTAATTATAACTACTGAACAGGCTGGGTTCTCCCCCTCCCAGCCATCTCATAGCAACCTCCAAGGCTTTCACAGTCTTGCATGAGCTCCACAGGCAGAGGGTGCCCAGGGTGAGTAGGGAGACACTCCAAGCTGAGCAGGTTAGCTGAGGACTCCTTCTAAGGAAACTCAAATTTTTAAGTATTGGCCAGTATGTTTGTTTGCCTAGATCTGTTCCATAAGAGAGAGGAGTCCACTTTGTTGAGGTTTGCCAGGAGAGGGGCCCATGTTGTCACCAGATACTCTAGGTATCACTGTCACTACTGATAGCATACCCAGGCAGCAGTGGCTGGCCCACTTCATACCAGGATATAGGAAACTAAGAGAGTCCTATTACGTATGGATGACCACCAGTTTGGATGGGCACCTCTGGCCCAGGTGTTGGAGCTCCCTTCATTGAATTAGGTACTACCTTGGGATGAGGTGGATGACTGTGGTGCAATCTGTGCAACTTTTCAGAGCACTCTCCCTAGAGAAACATCCCCATTCTCAATTTGGGGCAGCATCCAGGGAACTCACATGGCAAATTCACCAGATATCACTCACCTGAAGACTTCTAATACTCTGAAATCCAGGCTGAAGTCATGGATGAAAGCGTTTGATCATGGTGTGTGTGCTTTGGCAAAAACTGCAGGAGGGGAACTGTTCAGAAGATGACATCCCTGGGCTATGAGGAGGGTTGATGAAGTACCCTGGACTCCAGTGATTCCAACTACAGCCATGTGTTCCTTGATTTGCGTGCATCTCACCATCACTGTACCTCTTCAGGTATCCTCTTTCCTATGGCTTACATTGCTGTGTTGGAGCTTTATGCTCCCAGATGCTCATCTGTCTCTCTAATTTTTTGCATGTTTTTGCCTCCACAAAAGAATGTAAGGAGCAATGGGAGGAAAAGCTGAGCAAGCACAGGATGAAAGCTAGAAATTATACAGTGCCTTTCCAGCACACCCTCTCTGCTCATTTCTTCACAGCTCAGAGATCCCTGAGATTACATTGACATAGTGGGGACGCTTTGCTGCTGTTCCCTGTGAACAGGGACTGTCCTATTCTGTAGCTAGTCTGCATGTTCTTACTGAGCTTGTGGGGTGAACTAGATAGTAGAAATTTGGCAGAAGAAGAAACAGTTGGGCAACACAGACTTCCAGCTGCAAGAAAAACCAGCTGGGAGTGGCAGACTTCACAGCTGCTGTGCAGCCTTTCTGGTGATGAAAGCCCATGTGAGGTGGAAGTCTGGGTGCTGACACCGCTGTCAGCCCCCAGGTAGTGGGTAGCACAACACTGTGGTAGGTTGATTAATGCTTCCAGGGGAATGTGAGTTCAGGTACACCTGCAGCATGGCACAACACCTTCAGTAGGTATTAGAGGCGGCAATTTCCCAGCTAACTTCTATCTCATCTTTTCCGTCAATGGATGTGATCCAGTGTCAAATCCTGGGGACTAGGAACAGCTCTGAGCATTGGAAGAAGCATACCATGAGCCAACCAGGCTCAGCTTGCCTTTCTCTCACCATAAGTGGACATCTGCTTGATAAACTGTGCCCTGAGGTGCCTAAGTTTCTCCATAGTGAGCCCAGAATGAATAGCTAAGGGGCAAGCGTCCACCTCACCTTCAGCTGCATTACGTGACTCCCATCCTATGTGTCTCAAGCATCAAACACTTCTGTTCCCTCATTTTCTGACAAAGTATGTACCACCTATGTGTACCACAGCTTCCCAGAGCTGTTCCTGATCTCAGGGCTCCTACAGCTCCCCCAGGGTGGTAAGGACCCATGCCTGAAATATTCCCCCAAGCACGGCCTGTGGCAGAGGCTTCAGGTCTGGCAGAGAGGATAGATCTTCACTGGCATCTTCTAGATCTGGATCCAGCCACTGCCACCAGCACTGGGGTCATTCATGTACCCTGCTCTGGTTCCTGGCTCTGGGCAGGTTATTGCCCCTACAGTTCGCAGGACTTCATGCAAGCCATCACGGACAGTGCAACGACGGTGCTCCCCATGTCCAGAGCCACTTCAAAAGCTACAAGGATGTCAAGTTTGAGATATCCTGTTCAGCAGGTGGCACCTCGGGTCTGGGTGCTACTCTGTTAGCAATCAGTGGTCTGGGACTGCAGCCCACCACAGTGATCTGGTTCATTTTTACAGCAGCCTGGGTCAGTGGAGTATCTGGAGACAGAGCTTTTCAGATTCTTAGCTGCAGTGACTGTGCCTAGATCCTCCCACCCCCTCTCTTTGCATTAGAGCTCATTCTTCAGCTGAGAGCTTCCAGGAAGAACTGTTTGAATTCACACAGTTGTTAGGAGTGGCTGTAGACCCTGCTGTTTCCCCACAGGAGCCCTGGGAGCAGCCCTCTGTTTTTTCCCACCTGTTACATCCCAGGAAAGGCAGAGGGGAGCTCTGGCACAAAGCTGCTCTTTCTTGCTGTAGTGTGCCTGGAAGCCCAGGAACAAGGGAAATTGGAGACAAAATAGCCATCTCTCAGTTCTCTACTCTGGCAAAATATCTCTGGAATTCTCTCCACCACAGAGCTGACTCCTGCCTGTTCCCTGCAGCCAGCTAGAGCTGGATGCAAGCTTCGTCCTCTTCCACCTCTGAGCATCCTGCCCTTACAGGGAAGCCAATACAGCAGCCATGCTGGTTATCTGTCCCTTCTGCCCTTCCTCCTTTTGGAGGAAATCCCAGCAGAGAACTGTGGCTCAACTAAAAAGCTTGAGAGGCCTGTAATTTAAATGTACGCTCATATTTTCATCTGTTGCCCCCAGGGCCAGAAGTTCCTGGTAATGGAAAGGGACAGCAGGCAGTGTTTCTATGTCTGGTCATGGCCCTCTTATCAAGGCACCATCAGGCAGGGGCTGTCAAGCCAGAAGGAAGTTTGATTTTAAAGTCAAATTTAAATTCTACAGAAATAGACCTTTGAAACCCCTCTGAAGATCCAGAGAAGGTCCTAGTTCTACTCATTGCAGCCTAACCATGATGCTTTGAATGAGGTTTCAGTACAAAGCGGTTACTGACCTTAGGCCATGGTCAGAAGACCAGCCACCATCTCCTAGTGGGGAAAAGGGGGAACTAATGACAACACATGTGTTAGCTGAACTGGAATGAGACATTGAGACAGGGGAATTGTAGACATAGGCTTTTTGGAAGATTTACCATTTGGCAGGGACCGGGTAGGAGCTATATTTCTAGGTTTCGAATGCTCTTACAAATATTTTTGCTACTATATGATTTTTTTGGTTTCTCTTCATCCCTGTTTTCTTTCCTTTTGGCACTGAATGCAATTAATAGAGTAATGTCCAAAGTTGCTTATTTCAGCATATTTTTCTAATTTTTTTCCTCTTCCTATATCATCTGCAATTTCAGAATAACTCCAGCCTTTTGGAAATTACTGCGGTCATAATTCAGAGCTTACAGAGTTTGAAAAGCAGATTTTTACTTGTTTTATTCTTTTTCTCAACCAATGATTTCCTGTGAATTTACCATTCTCTGAGAAGGATTTGTGCATTTATCCATAAGCAGATGTCTACATTGTCCACATTCAAACTAAGCCTCTGAACTCCATTTATAAGCAGTAAAAATAAGCAGACCTCCCTGTAGGTCATAGCTTGATCATAGCACATCTAGCTCAGTCAGATGAACTGCAGTGCAAAAAACTCTTTCTTTGAGCTAATCGTAGAAGGAATTTAAATCATTTGTATGGATGGGATTCAGTTGCTCACCACACACCAAAATGTCTTGTGACATCTGACATCCTCTGCTGTCCTATCTAGTCTCTCTATCTGCAGCTTCAGAAGGGTACATGGGTGCATTTGCAGATGGAGGGCTAATTTGCCATCCTAGTGGGGATATCTCAGGCACTCTTGGGCATTTTGGAAGAGGATAGGTGCTGATGTTTCAGCAACTGAATCTAGCACGAATAAATTGAGGTGTTTCCAAGGGTGCTGGGTATCAGTCAGTGGGATCTGGTGAGCCATTTCACCCTGATGTCAACCACTGCCACCTGGTCAGCTGAATCACACCTAAAGTTAAGCAAGATATATCTCACTCCAAGCTAGATCCAATGAATGTCCAGAATTGATGCTCCAACTGAAGGACATACTAGTGATGTGGTCAGTCTCCCAGTTACAAAGACTGAGCTCTATAGACCTTGTGCTATTCACGAAACAAGCCTGACCTTCAGCATTCAAATAGCCATCCCCTGTTGTCACCCCACTCACCCTACTGTACACTTGCAAACACATATGCCCCTTGTTTGGCCTGGTTGTACCCACAGGTGCCCTAAAGTCTCAACTGTCCTGCACATAACTTAGCATATGGCACATCCTGGACAGACCCATCTTTCCCAGCATGAGGTTTGCCTATTATTAGGGAGTGAGCCAGGGACTTGAAGAGCTCTATATAAGAATCTTTGTTGCTTCAGGTAAAGAGTCAGACTCCTTTCTCCTCTCTGTAAGCAGAGCGCAGGATGGGAATCACAGCCCACCACAGCCTACAAGTGTCATTTGCTCCTTGAAGATCCAAACCCATAGCCCTAGGCACTGGGGAGACGGATGTCTTCTCTATGCAGGCATGTCAGTTTGAACTATGACACCCAGAGTTCATGTGCCTGCCAAAGCCGCCCACAGTGCAGCAGCAGAGCGCTGAAATGGACAAGTGCAACAGCAAGATTTGGTGGGGACCCAAAGAACTGGAGAAAGACAAAGAACTTGGACCCGTCTGCTAACATGAAGTCATCTTATCACCTGATTGTAAAGCCAGAGATCTGGGAGAGCATTTGAATGGCTGCTGCTGCCGCAGTGATAAATTAGATCACTTTGAGAGCACTTTAGAGCTGGACGGAAAATTCAGTTGCTCTCCTGCCAATTTCATTCTGTAAGTGGAATTAACGCTTGCCTTAGCTGCACTCTCCAGCCATGAGCAAGTCTCTGTTGTGCACTATCTCAGAGGGCTTTTGCTCTCTGGGAACTGTGTATATCTGAAACAGCAGAAAGCAGGAACAGCAGAGATCTTACAGTGTGGCACAGCACTGAGAAGAGCATCACTGGAATGAGAGCCATTTCTGGCATTTGTGCTTCAGACAAGTTGCAAGTGGGTCTGAAAAGCAAAGTTTGAGACCACCTGTGAACATGCAGATTGCATTTGTTTTCTCCAGGAGATGGGTAAAGTATAGTTGCCTTTGGACCTCTCTGGGAAGGAGGTTTGGAAAGTTGAGAGTTCTTCAATCCAGCAAACAGAAGGGGAGATCAGGCTTTGGAAGCAGCAGCCAGATTCCATTAGAAGAAAGATAAGTGAGTGTTCTCCACTGCTGATGTATTTTTAAAGGCCAACTGGACACTTCATTAGAAAAACCCACTCTGCCTCCAAATGACACATAATTTGGATGTGATTGGAGTGGCTGGTGGGGGATATGCAGGAGAACTGATGTCAGAGGCTCCAGCTTAGACATCTATGAAATGGTGAGAGCAGCAGGAGCGGTCCAGGAAGGTAGCATGCGATAGTCAGTCTCTGACACTTCCCTCTACATTTGCCATGTGCTACCCATGTTGGGGCACTCAGGCCAGGTTTTGTGCCCAACTTGTTGAAGGAGGCAGAATCAGAGAAGAGGGACAGATCAAACTAGCTGGCGTTACTAAAGGTGGGAGCTGTTTTGCGAAGAGAAAGGAGAGCATATGCATGAGCCACGGCGCAAGAAATACCTCACCACACTGAGACTGGAAAAAGGAAGAAGAGAAAGAAGCACAGAGCTCCTAAGAGAAGCATGGGCAGAAGCACCTGGAACCAGTGTAGATTTATGAAGATAGGTGCACAAGCATATTGCTTGTTTCACAGTCTTGCTGCCAAGGGGATGTGCTGTCCATTTGAAGATGCAAGAACACAAGTCCCAGCAAGAACTAAAAAATGTGGGGAAAACTGTTTTAAGAAAGAATCCCAAAAGCGAAATTTAGCATTTCCATTAAAAACGCATCATTGCGCCTCCATGGACATCTGATGGTCAGCTCAAGGTTATTAGTTGGCCATGATGTTTGCATGGTTAATAACATTTATAGAGTGCTGAATATATACTCTGCATTTATAGAATGCAGAGCCCTTGGAAGCATTAGGAGCAAAAGGAAGGCTATTCAACCTAGAAAAGCCTCTATCAGAATGTTTAAATCAACAACAACTTTTTTTATATTATGTGTCACAAAGATGGACTGGCAGAAGTGCAGGCATTCATTTCTGGTAGAGGCTGGAGGAACAGAGCTGAGTGGGTAGAGAGGCGAGTGGAGGGTAGGAGAGGCTCCTTTTGATAGCGGAGGTTTCCTATCTAGCACTTCCCATCTTGTAACGCTTCCAGGAACGGGTAACTCCTGCTTGCCTTTTGTAATGCAGACTCAGAAGCTCTTCTGTGAGCAGGATGGTGAGGGACAAGAACAAGGTGCTGTAGTGGCCCCTCTGCAGGGGGTCTGCCTGACTGCTTTTTCTGGCAGTGAGGTATCGCAGACTTGGCATGCAACGGAGTTGCAAGGAGTGTGCCCTAACTGGGGACACAAAGCAACCTGTAAGAAAGTTGGGGGATGGAGGTAGGATTACTTTTAACCCTCAGGTTATCAAAGATACTGGAGAGGAAACTGATTGTGATCTAGGTTTGCTTAAATGGCTCATGTACTGCTAACTCTGTTTCCTGTTTTGTATCCAAGAAAATGCCTTTGTTTTGGCTGCAATACATTGTGTTCATTCCCAACTTATCCCTGGGAGAAAATCAGCTCCATTTCTGAAAAGCATGGGGTGGATTTGTGGCACATGATGGTGAACGCTTGGTTTTCTCCATCCAGGTGGTGTGATTTCTCCTCTAGTCAGTGGAGAGGATCAGACATTTCTGGGGACTGTCCTAAGGGGAACATCCAACACAGGGCAGATGAGCTGCAGGCGTGTTTTTCTACCAGCTCTGAAGGGACTGCAGGGGATTTGCTGAGGACTTCTCCATCTGATTTGATCCCACCCTACACATCAAGCTGAAGTGAGCATGTCCTACCAATTGTCTCTTGAGAGCAGTAAATACTGATGAGACAGCCTGTGGCTCTTTGCGCCCTGGAGAAGGTTAGGGGTCTCAGGAACGCATGTGTTTTCCGCCACCCCGTGAGAGACAGCAAGTGGCATCAATGACCAGAACAAGGTAAGACAGATCCTCTGGTGAGGATTCCATCTGTGATTCTGTGACTCTTGTGGCTTCAGCCCCAGTTACTGCACTCCATCAAAGTGAAGTGGGTTTGGGGAACCCTACTGGTATGAAAGTGATCCATGCTGAGCCCACGAGGGCTCAGGGCACAGCCATGGGGGCAGTGTGGAGGGTCACATGAACAACAATGTAATGAGGATCCTGGGGCAAGCAAGGGTGATGGTGTGCTCATGTCTGAGAGGGCACAGTGGGGAGCAGGACTTCCAGCTTGGAAGACGTTTCAGAAGGAAATATGCAGGAATCCAAGGGGCCCATTGCAACAGGTGAGACATCTCAGTCTCCGGCATCTCAAGGTCAGTGGCATTTGACTGGGACATTTCCCAGGCATAGTACAGGCAGGATCTGGTCCACTCTATCACAGGATAATGCATGCGTCTCCTATGTTAACCCATGAAGCGGTCCCCCTACACACACTATCGCAATACGAACGCTGTTCCAGGACCTTGCTAAAAATCTCAGCCTAATTTATAGCCTAAATATATTCATCAGCCCATTTGTTTTTGCTCTGAAACATTTTTCCCATTTGGTATTTGAAGGATCCTGTGTATGAGACACCTGCTTAACTTCAGGCAGTGTAAGAAGCACCAATGCATTTGATAATTAAATGTTTGCTGCCACCTAATTGTCCCTTATTACACATATTCTCTGAGCCGAAAGCCTGTCTACTGGCACTCTCCCCAGAGTGCTGAGCTTCAAAGAGAGCTGGAGAAGAGTTTCTTTTCTTAAAGCACAGCATATATTTAAAAGGGAGCCATCTCCAAAATCTGTCAGGAAACAGATAAAGAAACTGAGAGAATAGCAAACCCAGTGGGCTAATTATAAGCAGTCAAATATAGAAAAAAGCAGATTGCAGCAAGCTGATAAAATGACAACAGCAATAACACTGAAAGAGCTAGCACTTACCTACGAACACCAGAGCACTCAGCTGAGCATGGTCTCAGCTCTAATCATAATTTTCCATCTGCAGTTCTGGAAACCTAGCCTCTTTCTGCTGGCAGGGCGATATGGATCTGTATCCAGAGATCAGCTGCAGTCATCAGCTTGACTTGAACCTAAAACCAGAGGAGATTTGGCCTCAAGAATGAACTTCCAATCTCCTCTGTTCTTCAGACTGGCTTTTTTCCTGGATTTGAAAGTCCTGCTCTGGGCTCTTCTCTGTTTTAAGTGCTATCCCCTGTAGGTTTGGATACAACCTCCCTGCCTTTGCTGCAGCTCAGCTCTGCATATCACCTGCTTGCAGAAATCACAGGAAGAATGTGGAGGATTGAATGAACTCCATGTGCTGACAACAGAGCCGCTCTACAGCCACCTGGTGGGTTTGAGCTTTTCCATAAGACTTACTTACTGAACAAACCGTTGCATTTACACAGGCTATCAGCAAGGGAAGCAATGTTTTCTCAGCTATAAATACAAATATATTCAAGGCAGTCAAGATTTTTTAAGCAAGATCAGCTTATGTATGCAAGCAGTTCTATTTTCAGCTGCTCCAGCTACTAAGAATGTTGTAGCACTTTTAGCTGAACTTTTTAGTTGTCGTATTTTCTCCTTACTCTGTAGTACATCTTGAGCAAATGAAGCTTATGCCCAAACATGGGGTGAGCTCATCTGAGCTGGTCATGGGGGGAAATAAGCCCTGACTGTGTGATCGACAGGATGTTTCTAGGACTATTCCCAAGACTTTGCAGGGCAGTGGTCATAGGGGAAAGGATCTGAGCAATCTGCAAACCTGGGATGTAGAGCTCTGGGGAATGGGGTATATCCACTGGAAATTCAGCATCTAACCTTTAGAGGTCAGCGTCTGAACAGTGGCAGGTGGTGAAGAGCAAGCAGCACCTCCTGAAGGTGAGTCAGCTCATGCTGGGACAGGTGTCTAAGGCTGTGTGAGTCATTCTTGTTTCTCGACATTGGCTATAAAGAGACCACAAACTGATGAGCTCATTGGAGACACCTACTTTGTGTTTGGCTAAATTTGGATAGATGACACTCACCAGTAGGCTTGACAGCCCTAGTGATGTGGGCTCAGCAGAGCTTCTGCAGCCCTGCAGGAAGGGTGGCAAGAAAATTTCAGGCTCTGAAATCAGCTCTATGCAGACTGGGAATCACAAGGGCCCTGAGGATGGGCCCAGGAATAGAGTGGGATTAGCATTTTAATTAGCAAATTAAATGTGCCAGGGACCAGTCTCTGGTACGGAGGCCAAGCTGTAATGATTAAACTCTGTTCAGAGTAGGACAGACACAGCCAGAACCTGTTGGGAACAGTCCCTCCCTGTGCTTGCAAATCAGTTGGGAGAGAGCTGGCCAGCAGGCCATAGCATGGCTGAAAACTTGCTGGGAACTTTTCAAACAGTGTAACAGTGAGGGTGAAACAGTTTGCGTGCCCAAGAACATTGCTGACACTGCTTAATTTAGTAGTGGAGACTGAACCACAACACTGAGCATTTTAGAGTAAACAATAAAGTAGGGGATGGGTATTTGTTAGGCTGGGAGGTCTGGAAGACGGGCAGTGCTGGGATGTGAGGCTACTCAGACTGAGTTTCTGGTATGGGCAAATGCAGGGGCAAAGATTTTGTGGAATTGAAGTTTATGGGATCTGTGGCCTTCTGGAGTCAGAAGTCATGATACTTGTGATTGTGTGGACTGGCAGATGTAAAGCAGGATGCAGTGGAGTACACAGTCGTGAGATTTGGGAGTCCTGGGCCCTGTAGCAGTGGTGGTTATGAGCAAGGGGATCAGTGAAGCTGGTATTAATCTATTCGGTTTATGGGATGAGCAGCCACAGTTTTGCGATTCTCTAAGATCCGGAGGTGCAGGATGTGGAGCTAGGTAGGATGGTAGTTAGGAGTCAATGGTGCTGAGGGAGCAGCATTTGTATGATTCAGTACACCGTGGGGTTTGCAGTTACATACCTGTGAGACCGGCTATCTTGGCGTCCACAACTGGGGGATCATGGGTCTCGGGGAGGGTGGAAGACCTGTTCTTCTTGGATAAAGTCTGAAAGGCAGAGACCCAAGGCAGCTGCAGGGTGCGGGATCCTGTAGGACTGGTCATCATGAGTTTTTGGCTTTGAGGGCTTAGATTTCGTAGGCTTGGGGTTGTGAGGGTAGCATGGGACTGGGAGGTCTTTTGGGAACCCTTCTGGAGCCATGATATGACGCTGTACATGTGATATAAGATAATGTGATGACAACACCTGTCACCTACAGACATCTGGGCAATGTTCATAGCTGAAATGATATATTGCACATAGCACAGATAAAAATATAGATGTCCCTAAAGGATGATGTTTACAAGGGAACTATGGCAGAATTTAGCTCCAGACTGAGAACACCTACATTTTAGGATGTAATGAATTACCTTACCAGAGATGTCAGGTGCCATTTGAGATGTTCTGCAACCCTGCATAGGTTACAGCTGCATCTCCAGAAGAACATGTATCTCCCACATCTGCCAGTCCTGAGTGAATGTGTGGGACATCCCATGGCACCTCCAGGTGCAGGATGCTTAGGATATCCATGGACATAGACAGGATGTCCATGTTTAGGCAGATTAATCATGCTCATAGTCATTAGTCAGTGGAGGTTGGAGGGTGATTCAGGTGTCAAATGCAGGGTGACATCCAGGTCACACACACTCCTCTGGTGCTGACATGTTTGCACACACCTAGTGCTGCTGGAGACACCTTGGCGTACCTAGCACATTTCCACAGGACTGGCAGGTGTTACACAAAATCCATGGGAGACTTTTTTTACCTTTTGGATGCCTTTTTGGAGTGGCATTTTCTGAACCTTTCTCTTCTGGGCTCTCCAAGTCCTCTCACCAATGCCCAGATGGAGGACAAGCAGGATACCCCAGGCATCTCAAGCAAACATCAGATACCTGTGTTTAGGCAACTGCGTCAAGAGCCTACATGAAGACTCTGAATTTAGGTGTCTTTACCTGGAGCTGAATCTGGCTCAGGTGATTCACAAATCACTGTGGAAAGGCTGTAAACATTGTCATTGCAAGCAGCTCTGAGTGTTTGAGCTGAACAAGTGCAGAGGAAAGTAAGTTTCTGTCTTGGTCTCTGCTATAGCTGCATCCTCACCAAGTTTGTTAACCTTTCATCACTGGGTACACTGCGTACATAACTGTGAGGCACTGGGAGAAGAGATTTGAGAGGATCCCATTGCTTGTTGCGGCAGGGCAGGTAGCAGGATGTGCATTGTGTTCTGTGAAGTCCTTCCCAATTTCTAAGTCTTCTTTGCACATGGCAGAGAGCATGGGGTTTATTCTCAGGCACACGTCCTTGAGAAATCCCATATGCTGTTTCACCAGACCGGGGGCATCTGTGTGACAGGAAATATTGGAAATAGGAAATCCTGGAAATAGGAAATTTAACTGCCTTCCAACACACCCTGCCTCCTGCTTTTTGGGCAAAGACAAAGGATACACATTCTAGCTAAGGTTACAGCAGCTTCTTCAGTGCATGAGCTCAGGGGGCAGGACACTTGCATATCTGACAGCACCGAGGGTCCCAGCAGAGCTGAGCTTCAGTAATGCCAGTGACTCCATCCTAAATGGAGGACGATTGTGTCCCTGCTAGCTACTTCAGAGCCAAGGCCTGGCACAGGCAAGACAAGCACGACAGAGCAAGGAGTTGGGAGGGGATGCGGGCATCTCCTGGCACACGCCAAGATACCAGCACGTGCAGGCGATGTCTAATCCGGTTACCCTCCTTGGTGAGCTACAGGCTCCCTCTGGCACCCAAAATATGAGCATTCTTTCAAATGGCCCAACCTTTTTGATTATCTAGTGGAAGCAGATTCAGGCTCTGGTTCTCTGCTCCAAATGCCTTCCATTTTGGTTGCAATAAGCCCTGTATATTCCTTTCCTGTCAGAGCAATAGAAGTTGATTCTGGCTTAGATTTATCAGAGCGAACAGCAAAACATTCCCAAATGGAGACCTCATGCTTTTCTTCCTACTTGTTTGCTTTCCTTCAAAAGGAGCATTTTGCTGCCCTCTCCTGTCCAAAAGGCAGGAAAGAAAGGAACCAGGTAGCTTGTAAATACCGTTTCAAGTCTCTGGATGGAGAGGGAAAAATTGCAGTGTAATGTCTCTGGCCTGCACTGGGCTGCACAGCAGCCATGAGTGTGCACAGGGCATTTTTACCTTGACCTTATTGCATCCCTATTTCATGCAATCCCAAGTTGGCTGGATGGGCTGAGATCATCTACCCAGAGCTGTTGAACATCATGAGGATAAAAATATAGCAATAACAATGTGCAGGCTGAACACAGCAGCACCCACCGTACTTGCCTTTTGGTAGAAAATCCAGCTTTCCTGTGGCTATAGTGAACGCCACAACATAGCTTTTCCTTAGATGCCCACCCCTGCTCTGCTCTAAGAATGTATCATATTGATTTGAGAAAAGGCCAGATAAGGGCTTTATCAAGAATGTCTCAGTCTGAGAAGAGAAACTGAAGCACGTTTCTATCTGGGCATTCTGCTCTGGTCTTTAGGGGTTGCTTGCCTGGATCCTTAACCAGCTCTCACTGTTATCAGGCTTGACTTGCTATCGTGTTCCTTAGGTGACAATCTCTTCCAGTCACAAGTGAACAAGGAAGCAATTGCTTATCAGCTCAAACCTGTCACATCACGCATCTGTTCAAGGGACTTTCCACTGCTTTGGAGATTCCAGTAGTAAGGGACATTGCAATTCCACACCCTGATAATATTCAATCTGTATTAAATGCTATGTGGTGAATGCTTGGGAGATTGATGCTGTCCAAAAGATCTTTGGGAAAGACAGCTAGCTTTTTGCAGGGACTGATGGACCCTGTTGCAGCTGTGACACATGGACTCTGGCAGAAGAATGAGAAACTCCAGGGGAAGTTGAATGAATGCAAGAAAATGATCTCATTGTAAGAGCCCATCTACTGCCCTCCAGCACTAGAGATGAGCTGGTTGATTACAGAGACATCAGGCGTTAAACACTGGATCACAGTCTGGCCACATATATAAAACAAGCCAGAAGATCTTACAGAGTTATTAATAAGCCCAATAACTGGCTTTTGCTAATGCCCTCTCCGGAAGGGTGCCCTGTGTCTCTATCAGGAGATAAAGACTGCCTAGCTTTCCTGGTAATTTATCCTAATAGATAATAATCTTCGCCGTAGGTTGTCTGAGCTACATTTCTAACTCCTCTCTCAGTCTTTATCTTCCAGCCATTTGTTCCTGCTATGTTTTTCCATATTAGAATAAAAAGCCTGTTAGTACCTCTTATTTTCTTCCCATGAAGATACTTATACGCTGTAATCAAAGTCATTGCACAATCTTCATGCTATGTCACTCTGTCAGACATTTTCCTAGTCCTCAAAGATAGTATACCTCTATCCTGCACCTTCCAATTTTTCAGCCTCTGTTTGCAAACATATACTCTGTGATTCAGCAGCCACTAGCTGTGACCCTGAAATGTTGATCTGGGCTCTACAGCTGTCACTTAAGGCCCTGGAGGCAGGACATGGCTCCTACTTGTGATGTGTCCTTCATTCCTATCATGTGGTGTATGGCTGCACCCAACAGCTCTGTTTCAGTTCACCCATAGTCACAAGAAATATAGACTGATCCATTTGACCTACTAGTTCTCAGCACCATTTACTGCTCTACCCAAAGGAAATAATATATTAATTTATAGGACTAATATAATTAGTCCTATACTAAATTTCTAAGCTTCACATTATCTTTATTTTCTTAATAAAAATAAGAAAAGGCTCCTTTCCCACAGGAACTTTTGGTACCCAGCATTAGGTGATGACCAACTTTGATAACCCATTTTAGAGGTTAGATTTGTTTTTCTACCACAATGGTTGCTTTATTGACATGGGGCAATGTCTCATTAACTATATACTACAGTGTCAGGGGATGCAGATTACCAGAATACAACTACACACATCTGACTTGAAATAAAGCTTGTTTGACAAACGATTTGTCTTAAGCCACTGTCAGGTTCACTGTTTGATTGTTTTGTAGGTCCTTCATTGCTAACTGTCTAGCATACAGCTGTGTATGTGTGAAAGGTTTCTTCCTTTGCAGCAGTCCAACGAAGCTTATTGACAGCATATGCTGGTGAATATCTTGCAGTATTAGAAAAGGAACGGAAAATTTCTGATATTAGTCCTAGAGGGGACCATAATTGTTACATACATGCTGATAGACGATCACTGAAGGTTTCTACTGGTGGATGAAGCTAAGCAGTGAGTGAGAAAGTGGCATAAGCTTTTCACTACGTGAACTGATTGTGCAGGTCTTTTTAGACAGAATCACAGAATCACAGAATCGTTTAGGTTGGAAGGGACCTCTGGAGATCATCTCGTCCAACCTCCCTGCTCAAGCAGGGTCACCTAGAGCATATTGCCCAGGATCCCATCCAGACGGCTTTTGAATATCTCCAGCGAAGGAGACTCCACCACCTCTCCGGGCAACCTGTTCCAATGCTCTGTCACCCTCACAGTGAAGAAGTTTTTTCTCAGGTTCAGATGGAACTTCCTGTGGTTCAGTTTCTGCCCGTTGCCTCTTGTCCTGTTGCTGGGCACCACGGAGAAGAGGCTGGCCTCATCCTCTTGACACTCCCCCTTCAGATACTTGTACACGTTGATGAGATCCCCTCTCAATCTTCTCTTCTCCAGGCTGAACAGGCCCAGCTCTTGCAGTCTTTCTTCCTAGGAGAGATGCTCCAGCCCTCTAATCATCTTGGTAGCCCTCCGCTGGACTCTCTCCAGGAGTGCCATGTCTCTCTTGCACTGGGGAGCCCAGAACTGGACACAGTACTCCAGGTGAGGCCTCACCAGGGCTGAGTAGAGGGGCAGGATCACCTCCCTCCACCTGCTGGCAACACTCTGCCTAATGCACCCCAGGATCCCATTGGCCTTCTTGGCCACAAGGGCACACAGTGCTGGCTCATGTTTAACTTGTTGTCCACCAGCACTGCCAGGTCCTTCTCGGCAGAGCTACTTTCCAACAGGTCAGTCCCCAGCCAGTAGTGGTGCATGGGATTATTCCTGCCTAGGTGCAGGACCTTGCACTTGCCCCTGTTGAACTTCATGAGGTTCCTCTCCGCCCAGCTCTCCAGCCTGTCCAGGTCCCTCTGAATGGCAGCACAGTCTTCTGGTGTGTTAGCCTCTCCCCCCAGTTTAGTATCATCAGCAAACTTGCTGAGGGGGAGACGTTAAACTTTCATCTGATACCTTTCAAAGAATCCTGAAAAGATGATTCTTCATATGTCAAGTTGCCAGGAGACTCTATCATATTGCTAATGGGCTGAGATCTAGCTTGTTTGCATCTGCTGTCAGGACAAAATTAAGTTTCATTCCACCTCCAAAATAGAAATAAATTACTGAATGCTCCTGTCTATTTTATGGCATTATTTAGAAATACAGAATAATTTAGTTTGAAGGGACTGATGCAGGATTCTGGTCCAGCTGCCTGCTCAGAGAAGGGCTGACCCCCAAGCTAGGTTTCTTAGGGCCATTTTGAATTGGGTTTTCAGTATCTCTAAGGATGAAGATCCCATAACCTCTCTGGGTCCTTTCCAGGGCTGCACCATGGTTGGGGGAGAATTTTTTCCTAATGACCAGCTGGAATTTCCCTTTTATATGTTTCAACTTGTGTTGAGGCATTTGTTGCCTCTCGTCTTTGCACTGTGCACTTCAGAGAAAAGTCAGAGAGGAAAATTTTCCTTTCCTTTTCTAATACTGCAAGATATTCACCAGCATATGCTGTCAATAAAAGTGTCTTCTCTGCACCCTCTAAAAAGGTAGATGTAGACAGCAATAAGGGCTCCCTTCACCTTCTCTTCCCCAAGCTGAACAAACCCAGCTGTCTCAGCCTCTCCTCATGTGCTGTGTCCTCCAGACTCTGACCATGTTGCTCCACTAGGTTCACTCCTGCCTTGTCTTGCGGAGCCCCAGAGTAGATACATAATTCCAGAAGTACAAAACAGAAGAGCAGAATCACTTCCCTCACCCTGCTGGATATGCTCTTTACAGTTTCAGGATCTTTTTGTTGCTAAAGGTCCTATAGTAAACAGATTTCCTTCAATGTATATATTTTCAGGTTAATTGCCCTATATCTTCAAACCAAAGTTTTTCTCTTTCCAGCATATCCCTTATCAGTTTTCGGCTTTTCATAGCATCATTATGTTTTTAATTTGTTCCTAATTTTCCCCTTTTTCTACTCTGATTTATTTTTCTGATTACTGACACTAAAGCAGAGTGGTACTTGAGCTGTGGAACAATGTTTTTTTTTTTTTGGCTATATAAGAAATTTTTCTTAAATAACTCCTCAAATGATGGGCATCTTTAGTCATTTAACCCCTATAGCCCAGAGAAGGTTCCTGTAACTGTGGCTGTCAATCAGACTGGCCTTTACGGGACCCCAGGGCCAATATCTCCAACCTGATTGGCCAAAGGGCAACCCCTGGAGCTCTGCTATTATGGAGGACCTTATATCCAAGCCCTCAAATGAAGGATCAGAAGCGGACCAACCAACACATGCCATATGCCAGTAAGTTTGCCTACAGTCACCATTTGGCTGCCTATAAAAAGGGCTGCAGCTTCGCGCGGTGTGTGTGTGGTTACGACGGCGGAGTGTGATGGAGCTAAGAAGAGAGCTGATCACTGCAGCTTAGCGGCCTTGTTAAAGGCTTGAAGATGCTAAGTGGCCTTTTTCAAGGCCTTCACCGGATGCCACGGGACAGTGGACGGAGAGGCTGGAGCTTCTGCTCTCCATCCTGATCCAGGACGCCGGACCGGGAGCCGCCAAAAGAGCTACTGGAGGAGCCGCAACACCAGGGCCCAGCAGACGAGTAAGAGTTGAGGCGGGTCAAATACCAGGGGATGGCACAGGTGAGAGCGGGGCCTGCTTGGGACAGCATGCCCGTAGGCATGGCCTGAGTGGGAAGGCACATCTGTCGGTGTGGCTGGATTCACAGCACAGTCATAGTACCAGAGAGAGGTGCATTTGCCTGACGCCTCTCGGTGTCCTTATTATTATTATTATTATTATTATTATTATTATTATTATTATTATTATTATTATTATTTCTTATCCTTGGAGATATATATAGATATGTATATGTATATATATGTGTGTGTATATATATATTTTACCTCAATTTTTCCTTTGAATGGATTTGTTGTTCCCTCTATACGTGCGTCCTTGTATTGTTTTATGTATCCACCCATGCTGTAAATATTGTACATATATTCACATATCAATGTTTCAAGGTTTCTAGTTATAATTGTTCCTGTTATTGTTAACTGTTAACTGTCATTAAAGGGTTATTTTGTTACTGGCACTGTAAATCCATTCATTGCCACACAAACACCTATACTGCCACCTCAAATCTGTTTAGTTCACGGTCCGTTATCTGCCATTCCCATCATGCTTTTTTGTTGGGGTGCCTGCCCCTCTGGGTCAGACCGGAACAACATCAAGTAACTATAAGCATGTTCAGAAGCGAAAGGAAATACTCCCAACTGTCAGAGCAAGAAAGTTATCATCCACACTTCCTCATGAGTATTTATGCCCAAAAAATGGGCATGAGTCTTCCATGACAAGTTTTCAGTGATGGAGTTGCCTGTGATAACAAGGATGTGAAACTAGATGTTGTCTTTGCGAGTCCTGCATGCCCATCTTTGAGGCCTCATTTGCTCCTGGGAGAACTGTGTTCCTGCTGAAGGTTACTGGCCACAGAATAAGGGAAACTGTTATGGGACTAAGAGGAGTGCAGAGCGGTAAGGACCTGGGAATCCACACATCACCAGGAACCCACTGAGGTAAAGACATGGTCTGGCAGAAGCTGTGTCAGCATCACTCCTTGGTTTACTGAGCTCGGACTAAATGGCCGGAGGAGCAGAGTGCAAGAGCTGCCCAATAGGTCAGAGGAAGTTGCAGTGCCTCTGCCAAGCTCCCCATCACAGAGCAGACTGGATTACATAAAATCTTTAAATATCTGTGCAGTTTCCCAGCACAGAAACAGCACTGGCTGTAGCCAAAGTCAAATCTAACTGAGGAGCATCAATGTACAGCAAAGCAAAGGCTGGAGCCAGGGACAAGCACATGAAATCCTATACCAGGAACATTTAAAGGAGACAGCTGCCCTCATGCTCTTCAAGGCAGCATAACACTCAAAAAAATTGCACCACTGACTCTATAGTAGGTCCTGCACAACATTTCGGGACAGTTGAAAGCTACCTATGAATTTGACTGCCTGCAAATTGGCAGTTAGTGAGTTCTGACCAGTGATTGCTGCAGAATCATCAGTTTGCCCCATGGTTTTTATTGTTATGCTTTTGTCCACGCCGAAGCTCCTCCAGTATCTTCTATCTTCATTGTACCTGCCTGACACCTATGCACTATTAGTTCCAGTTAAGTCTAAAAGGAAGTGTCTGCATGGAGGGATTTTTAACTTAAGTTTAGCAGATTAATATTTTCTGCTCGCAACAATAGAACCAGCTTATGTGCTTTCCTGGAAAGAGACTCTAGTTTGGAGGAACAAGATCACATTTCTGAACAAATGTCTGTAAATTACTATAATTTCAATGTGTTGCAATTTTGGCCAAAACTGGGAGTAGTTTAGGCCAGAAAGGATTTTTTTCTTATACAAGAAATTCTTCAGAAAAACCCCTTGAGTCTTTTTTAAGCAGAGAGATGGTGGAGGAAAAGGGGAACCTTTCTGTTTAAAATAATCTTTGATCTTCTGTTTTATCTCAGATCTCTTAAAAATGACTATATTTGGGGACATCCCCTGGTAAGGTATCTTTTCTTTGACACTTTGAAATCTGTCCTCACTTCTATTAGTTTTTAACTTTTAAAGTTCACAGATAAAGGACGAAATAGTCTTGTCCCTCCAGTTGTTTCAAGAGTACTGGCTGCTCTTTGCATCTTTGGGGAGCCCTGCTACTCCCTGGCACCAAAAGGGATGAGGGATGCAAGTGCTTCTCACTTCATTTTCTCTGGATTAGAAGCATTTTTATACTAAGAGAGGAGTGACAGGGGAGATGGCCATGCCTTCTGCCAGGCTTTTCTTGTGCTCCATCTCTTTCAAATGCCTCATACAGAAGGTGGTTACAAGCAAACTGAGAAGCAACCTTTGGTGAAGTTATATTTAATTTCCAGCTTCCCTCGTTGGGGATTCCATGGTATAGGTGGACACCTGAGATACCATTTCCTAATGGTAATACACTCATTTTAGAAACTCCAGCCTCCATGCAGTATTTTGCAGCCTTTGCAACCTTTGAAGTGAGCTCTGCTTCAGGTGTCAATCATTATGCACATACATGTAGAAGGCTGTCATCTCATATTCTCTGTGAAGTCAGAATCAGATTTCTCTCCTGCCAGAAGTGGTTTTTGATGGGTGTTGGCTGCAATGGAGACACCTTGCCATTTGAGCAGCAGGAACCTGAAGCAAGATGAGCTTCAGCTGGCAAAGAGGTGCACAGATTTACCGGGGAAGTTAATGAGCTATCGGAAAAATGTCCCTGTGGACTGAGTGAGTTCTCAGTCATTTGAAGACAAGACTTGGACATCTTTCAAGCAATGCTCTTATTTTATTTGCGATGACTGAGTATGGCACAGGAGTCTCCAAAGGAAGGACTCTCCCACAGTCTGTGTTACAGTCAGACTTTATCGTTTTAATCCATCCTGACTGAAGACATCTGACTCCAAGAGATGGAAAGGTCAAAGCTGGGTTGGGGATTTAAAACAATCATCTAGTTTTCCTCTGACGCTTTTGTGCATATTTTCATCCTATCTCAGACCTGCATTTGGTTGCTCCCTTCTTCTTCTTTTAGCAGACAGTGTAAGCCAGGAAAGAGTGTCAAAAGCCTTCTCAAAGGGAGGAAGATATTGGGCTATGGCCATGGGCCATAGCTGTCAATCACAGAGTAGAAAATATTCATTAACATCAGAAGAAGCCTTTGGAGAAAGGTAAGGAAGAAGAAGGCTTATGCAGAATAATGCTTAATGAAACTTTGTTTCTCTCAATGGAAATATCATCCTCCGTTTTCTTGGGGAGAGTCTTTTTCTCTCTCTCCCAAACTTGTCTCAGTGAAAGTCCTCTCTTTTTCTCTCTGCATTTCCTTCTTTCTAGGAATCTCTTACTCTCAAATCTCTTGGCTTTATTCTGCTTGGTTTATGTTGGCAGTAAAATGTCATAATCTGACTTCAAATCAGTATCTGACTACGCTATACCAGAAAGATCATATTTGCTCCAGGAAGATATTGATTCAAGATTCCTGCAGATTTGAACATTATTGTTTTAGCTACACCTGAGCCACTCTGGGGAGGCTTCCCTTGAAAATACAATAACCAAAAATACACTCGAAAAAACCATGAACAAACTGTTACATGTCACATGAGCCACAATCTCTGTTTTGGGTCTATGCTATTGTTTTGTGTGTAGCTAAGTTAAAGGGCAGGATTTTAGAGGTCTGGGACCTTGATAAATCCCAAGGTCCTGACTGGCATTGCTGTATTCCCCTCTTGGTTGTCTTTCTACTTAGATCATGAGTTCTTTGAGATAGAGATAGGTTTCTCACTCTATGCATGCTGGAGCATTCAGAGAGTACATCACAGACTCTAATAAGGTGAAATGCACAAAATTGTGGGGGTTTTTTGCCCTCGAGGCTTTGACAACATGGCTAAAGAAAGTCATCTGCCTTGATTCTCACTGAGTTTTATGTTCCAGGAGTTGGAGAAGCCTCATTTGGAGGAGAGGATGGGGTTCATTTTTAGGAAGGTATCTGCAAAGCATGGTTGGGCTGTTCCTGTACTTTAATGTACTGGCCACTTTTCTAGAGACTTGTCACTGTGGGCTACTTGATGTCTGAAAAAATTCCTACTTTGCACTGATCTGCACAGACATGGCATTACTCTACGTCATGTACCAAAGTGTTGGACCCTTCATGTGTGTGAAGCCACTTGCACAATTCGTTTGTTATGAGTCACCTTATATTTCTGCATTTAAAATATGCTTTTCCATGGCTACAGCTTGTACTGCAGAAGGTGCTTGTTCCCATACTTTGCCATGAAGCTGAGTATTAATAGATTAATTTCTCTCTGGGTCATCAGATAGCCTTGGTAGGGTTCATTTGCTTGAATGCAGATGTCGATAGCAGACAACCTGTAATCACTGAGACCAGCTGATCTCTCTCGCTCCCTCTCCCTCAGGCATCTAAAATATGTAGGTTGTCTGTGTACATCAATCAACAGTAAAGAGCGCAGGACAATAGCTCAGGAACAGACATCCACACTGCAGATATCTGGCGCAAATTTTTTTTTCCTGTAATTTTAGGAAAGCTGTTCAAGTCACTAAGCCTAGGTATCTCTGCTTTGACTATTTATATTGTCCAAAATATCTCAGTTTACAAAGGACTGAGTTTTCCACACAAGGTGTCCTATCCCTATTTGCATCACACCTAATATTGTAGACGACTGTGCAGTTCAGCTCAAAAGCATTGCCATGAAGGTGCTCATCACACAGTCACCCTGGATACGCTCCCCTGTGTACCCCAGGGGAGGCCAAGGGAAGGGTTTGGACAGAAGTCACCCCCTAGAGACTTGGAACTGCTCACTCTTCTCCCATTCACTTGCTCATAGTGCTGTGCTCTGGACAAGCTTGGAGCCAGCCTGGTTCAGTATCCTCATACTCCTCTAGAGCCTCTGTGGGGGGCTCAGTGCTACCTCACCAGCCTGTGGGGATCTGGGACAGCAAACAGCTTCACACAGGGGACTGCAATGGGAATCTCTTGTGCAGTAGAGCTCAGACACTGTCAACACCCAGACTGCCTCCCCACCAGCTTCTAGAGTAAGTCCTGCTCACTCCACCTGGAGTGCAGGGGAGCAGAGCATGTCTTGCACATGCTGCTCTTGCTCTATTTATAATTGAAAATAGCAAATCAAAAAGAAAAAAAAAGGAGAAGAAAAAGACATTAGCCATGAACTGAACACAGCAGCTCCCTGGAATGACAGGTTTATTTCAGCAACACCTTAAAGTCATCTTCCCCTCTATGCCTGGTTCATATGGTGTGGGGCTAATTTATTTGGAAAAGATCAGGTAGCTCTGCTTGCAGAGGGTGCAGAGGCTCTTGCTTACAGGCACAAAAAGGCAGCTGGGACTGCAGAGGAGCTCTTGGTTTAGTAAAAACTTCTGCTAGAAACTGACTGTCAATCTGGGAGGATGAGTAAGGCAGTGGGGTGGGATAGGAGGAATAGTGAAAGAGGGGTAGTTAGCAAACCAAAAGGGCGGGATGGAGAAGAGAGTACATGCTGCTTGATAGCTCACTGAGGGTTGCACAGCAGACTTGGTGCAGAAACCAACAGCGCAAACTTGTGCTGAGACTGCAGGATCAGGCAGGCAAGAGTTCGGACTTTTATGTAATAAACTAGGGGCAAAAGGGGATTTCATAAGAGAAAACAGTTCAGGAGCACCTACAATCTGGCCCTGGCATGGCCAGCAACATTCCCTTGCACCGAGACTGAGTCAGAAGCCTCTGTTGACCAGCTTTGAGGTTAACACCTAGCACTCCTTAAACACAGGCTGGTAGAATTATGGACATATTTTGTAGAAATCATGTCCAGCCTTGGATATGCAGAGCTTTTCCAAGAGATTGTGAGGTTAGTGGGAAAAGCCCTATTGGAGGACTCCTACACATGACAGAACAAACCTTGAACAGCCTTTGTTTGCGCCCTTTGTGTCTGGGAGAAGAGCTAACTTGTACCTTCCTCTGGCTCTGGTGTTTGCCACAGTCTGTCACCTGAGTGGTTCTCTCTGGATGTCATCAGAGCCTTGTATCAGTAAGAAAAAATGATATATGAGTTTCTAGCAAGCTTTACCAAGCATGAACCGGTGCTAGGAGAGTTTTTACATAATTTTTGGCTTGGCCAAATTTGATGGCTCACTGTAAATGGCTGTGGGAATCACCCTTTTGAACGTTATTTCTCTGTTCTAGGGCATGTAAGGTTAACTCTTCTGAATCAGTGAAGCAGCACAGAGTTCTCTGCACTGCTGATGTACGTTTTGATATATTGTCCAAAGCATTTAATTGAATTCAGTCTAATCCCCATTTTCGATTGTCCTGTAGAAGCTGAGATCTCTCTGGATATGTCAATAATTGAGATGACAAATTATTTTCATATTTGATGGCAAATGTATTTTAAAGGGGTTAAAACTTGCTGTTGGCAGTTCAAGTCAAATTCATGCCACAGTCAAACTTATCAGAGATGCAAATGATTTGCCAACATTACCATGTATCATCACATAATCTCAGGGTAGAGTTAATTACATCTCACTGTGAGGCTGAACATCTCTGAGCCAGTCACCCTGTACATCACTGGAGGCTTAGGCACCCTTCTTAGAATGAAATGAATCCCCTTCATAAGGTGGTCTGGCTCCCAAATCCCAGTGTGCTGATTTGCACTTGGATTCAGCTGTGGAGCAAATCAGCTGTTTTAGTGCCAAAGCCTATTTCTATAGGCAGTGTTAATAGTTGCTGCTGCCACTTTCACTTCCATAATTGCAGCATTCTTTCACTTCCAGCTCAGAACAGGTAATACTCAGCAGAAAGTGAGGTTTGCATAGTGTAGGAATGTTATGCAGGATTTGATGACAGGGGATAGATTTTTTAGTCTTGCTAAGGTAGGATGAATTTTAGCTAATTCCCCTGTTTACATCCCAGGTTCCCAGTAAAACACAACTTTGACAGGAACCATTGCCATTTTTGCAGCAATTCCCATCATTGACCTGGTTGTCGTTCATCCTCTTTAATTTCTTGTGAGGTTAGGAGGCTGCCTAATCCATGTAATCTGAAGTTCAGTGGCACCTGTTTGCTCTTTCTGTGCTCCCACATCATTGAAAAATGGGTATGTTCTGCTGCAGAAATAACCCAAAGACATTCTGCAGAGGATAAGACAGCTTGCAGTGATGGACATGGTGAGGAGCATGTGGGATTTAATCTTGTCCACATCTTCCATGGATCACACATTTCTAGCTGAAGGTTTTCTGTACATCTCAAAGTCCTTTCCTGCTTTCCCCTTCTAAGCCTGATTCCTCGCAAACAAATAAACGTTTAGGAAAATCCTTGCTCACTGTGTTTAATCCTATCACTGCAGGCACAATATCTCTCTAACAAGCCTTCAGGATCAACCCTAAAAGCAAGTCATTCATCTGCCCCATTTTGGTAGTCCTGCACCATAATGTTGGGGGTAGATGGAGACTGGATGGAGAAACCCTCTTATTTCCAATCTGAATATATCCATGTAGCCCTTAGGGCCATTTTACCTATGTCAGCTTGGTCTTCCAGATTAAATACTTTCTTCTTCCCTGATGCCTACCTTCTGCTGTCTTCTCAAGAGAGAAGACAAGTCTTGTGCTTTCCTTCATCTAATTAAGTAGTGAATGGTGAAGTATGATAAAAGTCATCTGGGAGGAGAAAAACAGCACTGGAGACAAGGTTTCATGTCACTGTGGCTTCAGTTTTTGTGTGTTTGTACCAGAATCCAGATATGATTGTCTCAGTGTCTTTTGCTACAGCGTTAATGATTCCCTGACCCTGTGCCTATAAGATACACCTTGAACAATACATCCTAAATTTTCATGGCTGAGTCACAAAGATGGTTCAGACTCATGGTATCATTGATTAATAAATCTTTTTTTCCTCTCTTCAATTATTTTTAACTAGTCGGCTCCCAAATTATAGCAGAAAGTTTTGTTATTGGTCCACAAAAGCATAACCTTTTGCTTTGTGCTACTGTACTATTTCATAGCAAATCTCTTCAGTTGAAAAAAAGCTGCAGGGAAAATAATTTAGAAAAATTCTTCATACCAAACCTGTCACCCTTTCCGTGCTTGTCACATGCCGTGTTCCTAGAGATCATGATGGACACTGGAAATCTGGGACAAAGCCTCCACATTTAACATTTCTCATTATTTCACCTGCTTTATAAAGTTATATCAGAGTATCTGTAGGAAATAGAAAAGAAAATCTGAAGGAGCAACCATGTGAAACAAAAGGATAAAGAGTGCTGATTTTGAGATTTGACAACGCTCCAGGTTAAATAGGAAGCCTCATGTATTACCCAAAACCCAGAAATGGATAAGGAAAGACCAGGTTGTGAAGTATCACCTATTGCCACATTTGGCTTTCTGACCTGCTATACAAATATTTGTATCCAGTGTTTCGCTCTTAACATTGATTGAATAAAAGAAGGTATATTTTTGTCTATGAAAGCAGAGGCTCAAAGACCCATGGCTCCAATCTCACAGACCTGTGGCATCAACCCCCATCCTTATGGCCACTCAAGATCCTGCAGATCCTCTGTCACGTAAACATAGCCTTAGAGGTTTTTGCTAGCAGCACATTTTGTGAGCAGCTCCCACTTTTTGTGGGTTATTCCAGCACATTGACCCATGGCTGGTCCTAGAGAAGTCATGCTAAAGATGATCCTTGTGCTTGGCATGTTCCCTTTTGATCCTTTCCGCTCCCGTCTCCTCTTCACCTCACTTCACCTACCTTTCTGTTTGCTTTCCTTTCTCCCAGTTTTTCTAGGCAAAGTTCTCTAATATGACACTATATTAAGTCCTTTACTGGATGAGACCCACTGCATGTCTTTGTTCCCAAAAATCATAGGTCTTATCTAAAAGGACATTAGGCTTGCCTTCTATGTTCCATCTTTGAATAATTCTCTCTGCACTTTATCCCAATTTCTACTTATAACTGAGTGTCTTTCTTTCCTCAGAACTTATTCCAAAGCCTCCTACTGCTGATACCATGCTAGTGATCATCCTGTGGTTATCAGAATTCCCCTCTTTAATACATGTGCTGCATTAGTGTTTTCTTGACAGACAAACTAGGCTACTCATGGTCTCTGATATGAGGTAAGTGAACTAATTCCCTTCATGAAGACACAGGGCTTGGGACAGTAGATAGTTCATCCCAGGGCCAGCTCTCAGCAGTATGTAGGAGACAGTGCCGTGTCTTGCTCCATCTGAATCCCCCTCCCGCATCCTAAGCTGTTCTCTACACACTTCACCTGTGAGCACACAGCTCAAAGACTCTGAGAAACCCTTGCATTATCTGGACGTCTGGCTTGCATTTATTGGCTGGTTTTAGAAAAAAAAGCTGATGCAAGACCTGCAATGGGGTTAGAGGAACCAAATGCATCTGCTGGGCCTGCCTTGCTGACTGGTTGCTGCAGGACCTTACATACATGCTGTGGGGATGGGGCTAGGCAGTTGACGGTGCCAGGTTCGAACCCGGTACTGGTTTGTGCTGCTCCCAATTCAAGATACTGCAAGTGGCCCACACAGTGTCAGTGCACATTCCTCACAATGCTGAGCTGGAGTAGCTGTTTGACTGTGATCCAGCTGCTGATCCTGCCAAAACAGACCTTCTGAGGACTGCATAGAGGGCTGTGGGATGGTAGGGTTAGTGGCAGAAAGCCAGATACCCCTTCCTTGGCAGCATCACATTTTGGGGGAGATGAAGATAGGGTAGGGGCTCTTCTTTCAGGATGGCACTCTGCTCTTCTCCCATGTAGCCATACCTGAAATCATGCAGGAGGTCTCTCCATGAGGCTTAAGACAACTGGGACAACAGCTTGCTTTGATGATGTTCCTGAGTGGGGTGGGGGGGTGTCTTTGGAAGACAAACAGTGCAGTGACAGCCAGCCAGCACGGAGACACTGAGCCCATGGTTAGGAGACGTTTCCAAAGTTGTCCTCTTCCTCTAGTTTGCCCAGAATGACCTTATCCTTTGGCTACGGATAGAATGGCCTTTCTAATACTCATTTATAGCACATATTTAGTGGGATTTGAAGCTAATCTGTGCCTCTCCTCTAGTTTGCTGTTAGGCATGAGCTGTCTGTCATAAGAAGAGTGCCCTGGGAGAGGCAGGAGCACATGGGCTAGTCCAGAGATGTCAGTCTGGAGAGAAGGAGGACGTGGAGAGCAGCAACAGCGACAACAAAAGTACTGCAATGAGGGATTTGGTAGTCTTGCATGGTTAGAGAAAAGTAAGGGCTGCTGTTACCTTCCCACACGGAATTATTTTCCTGACTGCTGGCAAGGATAACACACCTTGTGCTGGGATGCCTGATATCCAGGCCTAGAAGATCTTCCAGCATGCAATTAGCTTAACATAGAGTCGTCCTTACCCTCACGGGAGTTCAGAGCATGGCTGGAGTGTGCCTGGGGTCCTGGTGCCCAGTGACCAAGACCCATTGCAGTGGATAAGAGTGGCATAAGACATTCTGGAGACTGGCACTGACACCTCTGAGGCTGATGTCTCCATGAAGACCTGAGGAGCATGAATCCTCCTGAGAGATCCCAAATATTATGAGAAGAGGTGTGGGGGAGGGGGGTGGCAGGGTGCATTTTGTTAGTGCCCTGGAAGTGATGAGTGTGTTCAGTGCATCCTCTTACTCCTGGAGGACAAAACAATCAGGAACAGTTTGCAGGCTCCACTATAACCCAGAGCTGTTGGTGGGCCTAGAATTGCTCATGCTAAAAAGTGGTCTGAAGTGATATAAGGGCTTTCCCCCAACAAGGTCAAGGAAGAATCAAGGAGGACAGAGTCAGGGAGCAGTCAGCTGCCACATGTACCTTGCCATGAGGTAAAGGAGTAATTGGGTATTGTTGTTATCCCTCTTGGATCCCTCAAGCCTCATCTTGATCAGAGACACCCCCACTCCTCTTGGGAAATGATACTTGCTCTGGTGGAATATCCTTCTGGATCTATCACGCATAGCTGGGCGCATGCCTAGTCTCCACATCAACCCAGGAAATAAGCTCCACAGCCCAATCAAACCCTTTGTCTGTAATAACCCTACTGCTGATAACGTTGTTAGAACTGTGAGTTATGACATTCTCCTCCGAAGCAACTTGGCTCTCCCATTTTATGTCACAACTATTCAAAATGCTGTCTAATTTACCCATTATTATAGGTTTTATCAATTTCCCTGTTGTTGATTTGACATGCTGCACTTAGCTTTGGCTGTTCTCACCCTCCATTCTCTGGCAGTTCTCCACAGCTGACAGAATCGGTGCGAGGCACAACATGGGTTTTCAGCTGGGCTTGCCCAAGTCTTCCCTTGATATGTTTTTCCACCTGACTGATGCTGTCCATGGATCTTTATTATTGCCAAATGCCTTCTTTAAATATGTTCCTGGTCCTCTCTAGAGGGGTGCACTCAGCAATGGATTTGTTTGGATTTTTTGTTTGTGCTGCTAACAGCAAATTCCAACCAGAAAGCCCCATGTCCATCACTTATAATAAAGCTCTGCAGTCTGCTGCCAGGTAGCCTGGTTCTGCATCATCCAGTGACAGCCAGTTCCTTTCCTGGGTAAAAGATTTATTCCCTGGTAGATAGAGCAGTAATCAACCACCTCAAGACTTGAATCTCTGGCATGTGGAGCAGGTGCAGGTGGCTGGCTCCTTTTGTGGTTTCATAGGCGTTCACCCATTCTGCATTGATATATGACAGGTCACAACTCCCAGCTCACACCTGTCCCTACAGTACAGTGCATACTTTGCATAGACCTGCCTTTGTACTAGTGTGGGTTAAGTGGAAGGGATGTGGCAGAAAGGGCTATTTTTAGGTTGGCTCAGCTCACTGACCTGTTGACAGGCTGGCATCAAGCTGTTACATGTTGTTTTATCTGATGATTGTGGGTGTACAGGGAACAGGCACTAGAAGAGTTAATTGATATGGGTTACTATTTTTTATAAGGCAAGAATCTGTCATACACGTGTGCTCCTGGCAAGTGTTATGCACTGCAAGGCACAGCTTTGTGTGAACTCTTGTTAGAGCTGGTTGCTGCTAGCAATGTGTGACATATGCATCCCTCTTCCTTCCTCACCCCCTGCTTCTCCTTATATCGTATGGGTTACCATTGGTGTATTAAAGATTTACCATAGCTACAGGCACTGTGAGCAACACAGGCACCTGCAGACCAGTCTTTCCAGGTGCTGGACTAAGCAGCTGTGGGCCAAATTCACACGTCTCCTACTGCCAAGGTGAAAACAGACACATCTGACCCCCGCATACTGCCAAATCTCACGAGGACTCAAGCTTTCAGGGCACAGCAGGTAAGTCAAAACCTCTTAAAGCTTTGCCACTGTGGGAAAAAAGGTGAAAGACACCTCTGCTTCATCACACTGCTCTCAGAGACCCACCCAGCCTGAAGGTGCAGCGTCTCAGCAGCATTAACACAAGCCCTGATGTACAGCATCAGTCATATCCCCAGAAGGGGCTGAGGATTCTTCTTAACTCTTAAGGTTGTCAGGCTTGGAGATGGTTCCTCCTCTTGTCCTCATCTCCTAGGCCAAGGCAGGCTTTCACCATGCAGATTACAGATGATACCTGGTCCCTTATTCTGCCTGCATGCCTTCCCTCTCACCTGCTCCTTCATCTCCTGAGCAAAGTCCCTCTAGGAGGTGGCAGGGCATTATTTTGATCTAATACCATCAGTAAGGGCTTGGAAAAGGTGATCAGTCATGCACTACCATGGAAAGATGGGTCTGTGATGCAGGGCCTTCTGGGAGGAAAGAGGAGACTGGGAACCTGCTTCCTAGAAAGTGCCTTGATATTCCCACTGAAGAGGAAGAGCTGACTGCGGTATTTCAACAGCTAGTCTGCAATGCTTGTGAGCGCTATACCCAGTGTCAAGAAGATGGAGCACTGCCTGCTCTCTGAAAGAGAGGAAGGTGATGGTCAGTAGCTGAAACTGCCAAGTCCCCCTGTGTCAGGACAGAAAATCCCAGCTCTGGATGCAACAGAAATGATGGCAACTGTGGCACTGAAAGGATAGAACTGGGTCAGTAAAACCAGAATATGCCAAAGGGAGCAACAAAGACACTGGAAGAGCTGTATGCATCACACTCTGCTGGGGCAGCTGGCTTCTGCTTCTACACTGTTTATGATATCCAACCTCAAGAAACCACAAAAACAGCCAGCTCTTCTAATCAGCTAAAGCAGCATCAGAAAATATGTGGCCAAGAATGGCAAAATGTGGTGTGCTTGTGATCAGTCGGAAGTAGCAGATGTTGAGCTGTGATAGAAATGTGGCATCCTCTTTGCAGTCTTGAACCAGAGCTGTGGTTTCTTTCCTGCTGAAGTTTTGAAGGAGTGTTTTCCTCCGGAGTCTGTTCAAGAATAGCCCATCTGGTGGCACTACTTCCCATCAACAGACTATCAATCTCCAGCAAAATTTCAAACTTTCCAAAATTTCCAACTTTCCATTAAAATTCCCTATCAGGTCTTTCTGATAATTTTCAATAAGGAAAAAAAAACACTTGGAGAAGAACCTGAGGTACAGAACTATGAAGTTGCTGCCTTTCAAAGACTAGACAATTCATTGAATCTTAGAGACAGAAAGGCTGGGAAAATGTAAGACACTCTGGTAAAGGGCCAACGGGTGTGAATCTGTAATATGAAGTTTTGTTCCTTTTTTTTTTTAAGGATCAGTCAAATGTAGACATATTTTGAAAATGGTTTTCCCCAGCCATGAACAAAATAAAAACCTTTGGCTGCTAGTAACTGCAAATTCCAGATTCCTGCCCTAAGCACCTGCAAGACCCTAGATTTGCACTAAAAGATGCAGGAGCCTGATAGCAATCTTATGTATCTGGCTTCAAAGAGTGTACACAAGGTTGCAAAGTTTTGATTTGCAAAATAAACTCACCTGAGTGAGTCAGGGCACTGCTATTTAAACAATAAATAGCTTACAACAGGGATTACAAAGGTTGTCTCTTCTTTTCTGTGATGACAATGCTGAACAGTATTGGCGTTGAAACATCATCGCTGGAGAGCCAAAACTGTAGAAGAATACAACAATGAACTTGCAACATCCTTGCTGGATGCAAAAACGTGGCAAGAAACCAGCCAGAAGATCACACATAAAGGAAAACAGCCAAGGTGGCCTGGATGGCAAATATGGAAGTTGAGACCAGGGTCAGTGAAGGATTTGGATGCTGCTGGAGAGCTGCACCTTTGTAGTGGGCTCATGTACTCATCTGGAGATGTGAATGAATTTGCTGAACATGCTATGGAGCTTTCTGGGGAGCAGGTTTCAGACAGACTCATTAATCTAAAGGCTGAGGGAGAAGTTATATGTCTGTCCTGTGGGGTAGGACTCTGCTTGTACATGGGGATGTCAGAATGTTAGTCTTTGGAAGCACAAAAAAAATCATTATTTTCTGTTCTATACAGTGTCTTTCAGGCAGCATAGGTGAACTATGATCCTGCTCTGCGGGACAATCAAAGGCACTGCCCTGAAAGCGTGCACTTTTCTTTGAGTGATGTGCTCTCTTCTCACTGCTGCATTAGCAATCTCAGGTGACCACTTATTCCTGAATTTAGCTTGCCATAAAGAAAGTTAGGTAGTTAGATGGTCCGAGCAAGCTCTATGGGCAGTCTGTACTCTCTGAGGCTCCAATTCTGGGAGCAATCCTGAAGAGCCTTTGAGCATGGACACCTGGATCATGGGTGCTCAAATCTATTTAGGCACCTCAGATAGAGGTGACTGTAAAGCTGATCCTGGTCCCTTATGCTCATCTTCAATAGCTCCCAGGTGGGCATGCTTTTTTTGAGAACATTGTCTTTAATCAAGGTTTCAGCTCACCTGAACCACATGGTTTCACCTCAGACATCTGTAGATAGTTAACAGCTTGATCCTCTACTTTCTAATTGACCAAACAGTTGGTTTATTTCATAAGGTTCTTTTAAACACTAGTTTTTGAAGGGAGGAAGAAAAGAATATATAAGAAGGAAGGGAAGGAGAGGAGAGGAGGAACTGACTGAGAGAAAATTTTGATGAGGAAGGAGATGAAGAAAGGAAGGGAGCTGACTACATGATCCAAGAGAGTCTAAGTGTAAAGTGACCATAGTGATTAGCACAGACAGGAAGGAGGTGCAGGGCCTAGTGCACAGGGAGAGTGACAGCAAGTCCTACGAAAAAAGCAAAAGTATTTGGTGTGCTTCACCTTGCAAACTGCAGGTCGTAATAGGGTCTGATTGCTAAGAGCTTGGGGTGGTAAGCACCAGAGGAAGGAAAGAGCTACTTAAGTTGAAGGACTGTGCTCACAAATACAGACATGGTACAAAGCATTCAGGATTCATTCACACCAAAAATTGAAATCACTTTCCTACTCCAGAAGTAGGATGTTGCGAAGCGATGGCCAATGGGGAGAGTAGGCACAGTGAATGCAACTGATGCGAAGACAAAGACTGACTGGTTTATGAAATTAATTATTTGACGGGAGTCAGTGACAGCCAAGGACTCATTGCAGTGGGTGGGAGGGAGGTATCCAAAATGTAGCATCCTCATCTGAGCTCATGACTCTAGAAGAGGCACTAAGCTTACACAACATAGCAAGGGATCAGTTTGCACGTCTGAACATAGACACACCATTGTAGGCACACTAGAGTATCCAGATGCTGCTCCAAAGGGGTTTAGGTTTCCTGTAGGTCCCATGTCATGTCCTACAGTCCCTTGGGTACGTCTTAATGCACTGCTGGACATCTGATCTGTAATTAGGACTAACTCTCTCGTGACAGCAGGTTCTAGCTGTGCTCCATGCACCAAACACACTCTGTGTGGTGAGACACTGAAGCTCCTGAAGACCCGGCGTTGCACCCACACCCCAAGAGCAAAGCAATAACGCTGCTCATGGTTGCAGCTAGTCCTTATTACTCACATGCTGTTCTGTGGTTTTCCTGATTTCCTTCCTGTTTCCTCGTTTTCGTTTTTATCTGAGCTTTCATATGTGAATGTTTTAGCTTGTTTATTTGTTTCAGCTGAAAAACTCCAAAAGCTGCTGCAAAACGCTAATAAGCAGCATTAGCTGCATCTAATTGAAATGCTTCTATGATGCTTCATAATTATCTCCTGGTATAGCACCCTAAGAAAGGCAGGATAGATGCCAGAGATAATCAGACATAAGATCCAGGAAAAGCATTTCATTTTCTTATCCAAATTAAGATTTTTTGGATTGATTATCTCACTAAATGTTTGCTGTTGAGAACAAACCGAGCTGGTACTGGTGGGGACTGTGAAGGAAACGATGGGTGCTCAATTATTCACAGACTTGCTTGGCTAGCTGAGCGTGCGCCAGGAATGCAAAGAGAGCCGTCACCAGGAATCTCGTTGGAGATTTTTCACTGGGAGTAAAAAGTGAGCAACGACAAGGGGGAATGTTCTCTTGAGTCAAAATGCTGAAACTTTCCCAGTGATAAATTGAGCTGTCACCAGAGCTTGATTATCACATCCAGAGCAGTCCTTCCCCCAATCTCTCCCCAAACTCCTTGAGCTGGCAGACAGGGAGCATATATTGGGCTGGCACAGACCTTTGAGGTCGGCAAGTGCAATTGGTTGCAACCACCAGCAGTGCTTTTAGAAATCACCATTAATAAATGCACTAGCTTTGTCCTAACCTGGCTTGTAGGTCTCTTATTGGCTCATACCTTAGTTGAGCTGGATGTAGTGTGCACTCATGTGTGTTGCTAATTTGTTGCGCTGCTTGTCCTCATCTTTCATGGATCTCTACAATTCATAGAGATAGAGACAGATCATAGCAATTAAAAATGGATTTATAAATTGTGCATAGATGATGCAAATTTTCACAACATGTTATGAATTTTGTCCAGGAGAACTGCAGTCACAAAACATACAATTGGCTTGCAAGTGGAAGCAAAATTCACATATTTTTCAAAATGGGAGAAGGAGAAGTTGGCAGTACTGGCTATTAAAAAGGTATGAATTATGCGTTGCTCTTTAGGGAAGCTAAAATATCAATGAAAAGCCAAGCAGAGCTAGCAGTACAAATGGTTTTATACAGAGATATATATCAAAAACAAAAGAATCCTTGCACTGCATATCTTTCTGGTTGCAGATGCTAAAACTGTCATTAAAGATCTAGAAAATCTTAGATGGGTTAAAATTGTCTATTTAGGGTGAAACAGGATAACATCATCTTACATTAATAGCAAAATGGGAATTGTGTGAATCCCAGGTTGCAGTCTGGGAAGGCTGTGGGGAGATCGCTCCCCTTTCCACAGTCCTGAATTGGGTCTGGCAAGTGCTGATCCAGCCTGTTAAAAGCTGCTGCTCAGGACAATGGTCTGCAATAGTTTCAGACTTCTTGTCTCTGCTTTTAGGCATCTGATTGCCTTTCTCCATCTCCTTCTGACTGGCCCACGCAGACATGAGCTGTGGTGTTAAACCTGGATCTCGGACGGCAGCTAAGGCCTTATCAGCACAGGGGAGAACTGCTTCATCTCTGTTACTTCATGCTCTTTCAGGCTTTGCTCATGTTTATTCATCCCATTATGGTGTTTCTATTTGTTCTATTGTAACATTAACTAGGCAAGATGCTAAAAAGCAGCTGCTAAAATTAAGCATATAATTATAACAATGATATGATTGTAAGCTTAACTTCATGTGCTGTTTTGAGAAGATTGTGCTGGTGTGTCTGATAAAGGCTAACTGTGTTTATATAATATATATGTGAATTTCATTAAGGCCTTATTTACCTCATAAGTAAAAACTCAATTTCTAAATATTTTCTGGGATGAGGGGGTTCTTTATTCTGTGAGTATGTGTGCATATGGAGTCAGACAACGGGTCCCAGGGCCCGTTGTCTGGGATGCCAACGACTGGAGAGATCAGAGCGCATGCATGTTGTCGGGGTGCATATATGAGTGTGTGATTGCTATTAAAGATCAAGCTGGACTAGCTAGTGAGTAGGATAAAACTCTTGGGACCAGGAATCAAAGTGGCCGTAAGCCTGGGCTGGGTATGTGTGTGTTTCCGTGCCTCAGGCAACTGGAGGAGTAAGGTACTGGAGGGACCAGCCAATTACTGGAGAGATAGTGGGGTCTGGTGGTTAACTGAGAGACCAGTTTGCATGTTTGTGTGTTTCTGTGCATGGGGTGACCGGAGATGAGAGGATCTAGGGCCAGCTACTGCTTTGACTGAGTATCTAAGGACAATTACTGGAGGGATCCATGTTGTGTATAAGTGTAAGTATTTTCCACTAACAAGCTTTCATTCTGATCATCCATGGAGAGGAGAGGGTTAAGGCTGTTGCTGCTGTTTCTGTTTGTGTGTGAGTGTTGTGTTTTCCGTCTGTGTTGATCTGTGCGATGGGCTACGTGAGTATGTACATGTTATTGCACATACGTGTTTCTGTGTGTGTGTGTGTCCACTGGGAATATATGCTCAGCCTCACTGCTGGCTGGACCTGGGGGGCATGGAGCTATGTCAGCCTCACCTCTCTCAGGCTATTGAATTAGGTATCTCCTAAATAAGTCACGTTCCTCTCAGAGGGTCATGCCCTCAGGGCATGGCCAAGAGCAAAGGACTGGACAGGGGCATGTCCTCCAAGACCTTGAGAAATGAAAACTTATTGTGAATAAATTTTGTTTGCTCCTGTAGGACCAGCTTTAGGTCATTTTGCCCCTACCCCCTGCACACTTGAAGAGCTTAATGAGCCACCATGAAGGGGGTTTCTGAGATGTTCTCTGGCTGCAGAGCACCTAACACACTGCAGCATTGGACCACACAAGTATGAAGCACCTTCCCAGAGTAGCCACCACCAAGGGCACAGAGCACTGGGTGAGTGACAAGGAACTGGAGCACCATAGAGCAACATCTCCTCCTGCTGCTATGCCTGGCAAAGAAGGGTGACCCATCTGCCACCCTTTATAGATGGCCCAGCTGAACAGAGGGTCTTCCACCACTGCAGAGTATGCACAGGGATATGCATCAGCAGAGACTCTCTCTAGCTGAGTTATTAAACCAGCTTTTGGTTACAAAAAAAGAAAGAGGTAGTAACGGGAAATGTAGCGCAGCTCTTGCTATAGTCTACAGAGTGCTAGTCTCCAGCTCAGCCACAGCCATGCCTGTGCCTGCCCGTTGAGCCAGAGCCAACCTGTGGAGTGACTTTCTGCCCTGATCTCAGAGCTGTCTCGTCACAATGAACCTGCCTGGCAATCACTGGGCTGTGTCTGTCCCTGGTTATTCTCATCAGACCTGATCCTGACCTGTGGATTGACTTCTTGACTTCTGAACTGCCTCATCACCACAGACTTGCTGGGTGATCTGGACTCTTGTTTGAACCTGGCCATGATCTCTGGTCCTGCCCTCCTCCCCTTGCCCTGGTATATTGTAGGATGGGTCGTGGCTGGTGAGGCCCCTGTCCTGCCAGCTGCGTTATCATGCTTGGCTTCCAGCTCCCGGTCCCTTAGGGCCCTTGCTGCTCCCTGACAGTCAGTGGTTGTCACTCCAAACTATCCCCAGCTGTAACCTGGTCGGGGACAAGATGTTGCTAGTGTGTCTTCGTCTCTGCTGCCCACCTTCTGCTCTGTGGTAGGGGTCAAGACCCAGAGCAGCAACCCTGCCTATAGGTATTCCCATGCTCCTCTGCAAGGTGAAAAACAAGGTTTTTCCATCAGGAGGTCCTGGGAAGGGTGGATGGAGAAGGCTGTGGTCAGCACTGGCCAGTCCAGAACAGGACATGTACTGGGATGGCTGGACAGGATAGCTAAAAGAGGCTGAGGGACACATAGGGGCCACAGATGTGTGTCCCCAGGGTTGCCAGGCAGTCTGAGGCCTGAGGCTACCCTATGGAACTGATGGAGTGGCTAAATCTGACATTGTCTTAGCGCTTACGTTCCTGAGACCATGTAGATGTGGTCTTATCATCAAGACTAGCACCTCTCCACCTTTCTGTTGCATGAAGAAAAGGTCTTACTGTAGGAAGTCTCTGCAGTAACTGTCCCCATAGCTCTTCTGATAACCCTATTTCCTTTTCCCAAACTTTCTGCTGTGTGCTGAGTGGATAAGCCAGCAATTGTGTCCTCTGGCTGCCCCTGCCCTGGACATCTCCTGCTCCACAACAGGCTCTCACACCTGCTGCTTTTCTACTGAGGAGAAACGTGGAGCAACAGTGGCACCGAGTGGGCATGTATGGAAAGAGAACAGCTAAAACACAGCATAAAGGAATGTTACATTGGGAACAAATAGGACTAAGACTCCCTGTAAAACTGTTTATGGCCAGAACAGCCCACAGTATGATCTGCTGCTGGCAGTAGTCCAGCCCTAAATAAGAGGTTAGTCTAGGACCCTGAAGGACCCTTCCTCCAAAACAGGTCAGATGCACCAGGGAAGAAAAAGGGAACACAAAGGGGAAGTTCAGCTTCTCCTGACACAGCACTGTCTACTGAGATCCCTCCCACCAGCAGCTATGGAGACAGAGCCCCAGCAAAACAGGGAACTAGCAGAAGAAACTACAAAATGGGAGGCAGAGGAGGCTCCCAGCCCCAACATGGACTACTTGTTGTCCCTTGTCTGCTCATGAGTCCTGGCAGGGTATCACTAGGCAGCACCTTGTGGCTCCAGCGACCTCTCCAGGGAGCCATGAGAGCTGTTAGGGACCTGTGGGCACTTCCTGCCCAGTCTCCTTGGCTTCAATATTTTAAATACATCACCCCACATCCCTTTGTCCTCCAGACTCATTTCATTCACCAGTTCTGTGACCCTGACCTGCAGGTAGGGGTTTTTCTCCCCTCTGGATGCGCCTGGGCCTGTCCAGGACATGAGCAGGATTGTGCCTACTTGTGTTAGCCAGGTAAATACCCAGTACTTATTTCAGCCTCCTGAAGGTCTTGGGCCTGGTATTACCCTGCTGCAACAAGATTCACAGTTAGATACAGATAAAACCTATGTGAGGAGTTTGCAGTGTGCTGCCATCAGCGCTGGTATGGTCTTCCTCTTGCTCTTTCCCTTCTCAGGGACCTGCTGGACGCCTTCTTAATCCCTTTTTAGCAGAGGGGTACCTGTAGGCAGCTGTACAATTTGCATGCGTGTTGCTCCCCTGTCAGTTTGCTTTCTTGGCACTTGGGGCACATGGAGTTCTCCTGAGACTGTGCCGCAGTGCACAGTCCACAGAGATTAAGCAGACACATTCAGTTCATGTGGAGGGAGGAGAAACTTCTTCTGGTGTTCCTTTTACTGTAATGGCCACACTCAAAGCTGGCTGTCAGGCCTGGGGAGATGCTGAGCTGTGGGTGCTCCCCAAGGAAACAGCAGCTAGGCACCTCTCCCAGTTTCCCAGTAACAGGATGGGATGAGCCATATGGCTTTGCCCCAGCCTGCCCCTCTGGTCCTCCCCTCCTCACTGAGGAGCACCTCTCAGTCTGAGGTCTAACTCTCATAGCAGCATCAAATAGCTTGTGTTGGTCTGGAGATCATCTGGTCCAACTCCATCCAAAGCAGGCCCAATTTGTCTTCCTCACCTGCTTTTAACTACACTACTGACCCAGCTAGATACAGAGGATGCTGACTCTGATGTGAGGAAGCACTGCTGCTACTGGAGGTAGGTTGACTCAGCTGATAACTGGTTCTTCCATCCCACAAGTGCTTTCTCTCTATCATCTTGTGAAAGCCCTGGTAGAAGCCACCCTGTGAGCCCTTTCAGCAGGATGGAGCTACCCTGCCTTATCATTGATCTCCAGAGGTCCCTTCCAACCTTGGCCATTCTGTGATTCTGTGATTCTGTGATCAGATGACATGAGCTGTTGGAGGACTGAGGACTGGACCCAAAGGAAGGGAGCATGGGAGAAAGGTGGGAATAGGAAGGGGGAAACAGGGCATTAGAATAACTGAATAGGAAGGAACTACAAGGAAGAGACAAGGCTCAGGATGAAGACACGGCCAGAGAAGTTTGAAAGGAAATATGGGGATTTGCCTGAGTCCCCATGAACTGTGGCTGCACAGTGGTGTTCATCCATGGTGGGATCCCTGTGCATCAGCCCTCTTTGGGTGTGATGCAGGGTCAAAAAGTTGCCCCAACAGGATAACAGGAGCACTCTGTAGGGACAGGAGCTCCATTCAGTACAAAGCTTTCAATAAACATAGTCGGTCTTTAGCAGCGCTAGGTGCAATTCACCTGAAGCAGAGTCACACCAGCAATTCAGGTGTGATCTTTTGGGTGCCTCCTGATTTCCTCTTCTCTCTTCCTGAGGCTGTCCATGGATTTTCCTTGGAGCCAGGAAAGAGCTGAGCAGCTGATGTAAACTGTAAATGTGGCCCTGTACTGTCTACTTCTTCATACAGTGTATAGTTCAACTGTGAAACTCCTTGCTGCAGTAGCTATCAAAAGCTTACCCAAGTAATTGGAAAACCTAATGGTAGAAAAACCCATCCCAGAGTGAAAAACACTAAAATGCAACTTCTAACTTGGGAGGTCCCTAAAAAGCAGTATGTGGGTGTGTTTGACAGAGAAATAGCACTCTATACTTGCTGAGATTTATACCCTTCTTTCAGCAGCTACTGACAGAAGTAGGCCTGGGCTGGATGGGCCTTGCTCTGACTCAGTGCAGCCAGCCTTATATTTGGCCATACTGAAGAAAACTGGTTTAGTTTTTCGGTCTATAGAGTGACCTACCTAGTGATCCTTCCTCTCCGTTATCTCCCACCCTCTAGCCTTCATGCCCTCTGTAAGCCTCAACTACATTTTTACATTTGAATAATTGATAGAATTGTTAAAATCTAAAATTAACTATTGTGAAATGTTGATAGAATTAATTATTGAACTGAGGATATTCTTTTTATAATTACAATTTATTTTATTTTTACCCAGTTTTAATGCATTCTAGCTTCATGATGAACTTTTCTGTATTTTCAGATTAAAAGCCTTACTTGCTACAGATATGTAACCTTGCACAGTGTAATTCAGATGCACTTCCCACATGAGTGCCTCCTTGTGAGGAACGCATGCATGTGAGTGGAGAGCTAAAGGACCGTGGCAGAGAACAAGGCTGTTATGGGCAAGGATGAAATGTAGCTGGGATGAGCAGACTATATGAGAGAAAGAGGAGAAAAAGCTGAAGTTAATTACCTTTAGAACCAAACTCACAATCCAATAAAAATTATCCCAAGTTAGTTAGAGATAATATAGTTAATTTGCATGAGGTAGGTGCGATACAGACTGGCTTGTGACTGGGTATCCTATTCAACCTCCTAAAATACTGGCATCATAAGCTTTCCTCTTAGCTGCTTAGTGTCCCAGGAACTAGTGAAACTTGAATGCTCCTGACATCTTGTTGGCTAGCTTTTTTATAACTCCTGGACGTGGTTGATCTATGTGCTGATGAAAAGCTGTTTGGCTTTCAAAGCATCTTCAACACCCTGGGAATGTTTGCTTGCTCTTTGCTTGCTCTAGGAGAAAAAGAAATATATTACTCCATCTTCACCATCCTGGTTTAAGTGCACTGTGCAGAGCAAGAATACTTACACTTTTCTGGTTACTTTTAACAATTTTCCGTTTGTAATTTCTACTGGACCAAGCCTTCTATTGCAATTATCTCATTCTATCTGGATAGAGATGCATAGATATACCTACTTCATTTCCCTATAGGCATCTTAAAGACATGCCCCTGCTCCTTAACCAGAGCAGATCCCACTAAGCCAGTTCTGGGAAAGGATAAAGGGATTCTTCTGAGAGGAGGAAGTGTGAGACCCCCAGAATCCTAGTTGTAGAGGTGGAGGGACTGTTTGCAGACAGTTTGGTGAGCTGTAATGCTAAGAGGGACAAGTGCTGCAAAGGTCGGACAGGTCAGGCTTGATCCTTTCTGCTCAGATGGAGCTCGGTTAGGCCAGGTAATAGCCCAGATCTGCAGAGTCAGCTTGGTCCTGCTATCTGAATAAACCATGTTAGAGATTCCCCCTTTTATCTGCCCTTTGTGTTATATGTTTCTTAATTTGTATTCTTTCCTCAAGTAAAATGGAAATAATTCAGGAAATCAGTCAGGAAATATAAATTAAAGCAAAAACCCAGCTCATGGCAACAGCAGAAGGTGTCACTTCTGATGTATTTTGCTTCTTGTTTGTTGTGCATCTGCACTGCAAACCACTTCAGGCAGAGATAATCATTTGTTTTACTGAAAGCCATAAAATAACTCTGCTACTTCAATAGCAACGACTGACTCCTGCCTGCAGTGTAAGAGCTGCTCCTCTCTTTCACAGCGCTCTGGGAGCAGGGACAGCCCCCTCGCAGCAGTGATTCCAGAACTGAGGACTTTCCACGTCGTTTTTTGCCTGTTTTTGCTGTGTTGCTTTTCCCTTCCAGTGGAGAAAAAAAACAGGCACAAGTGAGTAAATCCCCCTCTGCAGGGTATTTGCTAGCTGAGATCCCTCTGTGGGAGCCACAGGAGCTGATGCACGCTCTCCCCTAAGCCTGGAGGGGTGAGACGGCTGCTCCCTACCCCCTCTTCCTCCCACTTTGCTGTCCTGTCCTCGCCTTCTCTTTATGCTTTTCCCTGCTACTGGAGAGCCCCAGCCACCGCCTCCATCCCCATGGAAACCCCGTCCCCGCTGGGCCTCCCAGGGACATCCGCCTCTGCGGAAAGGGCAGGCCGAGAGGGGACAAAGGCAGAGCGGGGAAACCGGGGAAAGTGGGCAGGAGGGGGCGAGCCGGAGAAAACGGACAAATCCAGGGAGAAAATGCGAAGGCAAACCAGGTGAGGAGTGCGGGGTGGGGAGCAGATCGGTTACCAAGGAGTGAAAGTTGAAGCAAGAAGGAAGTGGATGCGGGCCACAGATTTGGGGAGGGCCGGGGACGTCTCTGTAAGGCAGGCACCACAGCTGAGGAGCACCAGGGCTTTGTGGGTGCCCTGAACTGCAAGAAAGCAGCCAGGAGAGACTTCTCGCTGAGTTACAGCCTTCACAGCAAGCAGAGGAGCCCTCTACTTTCTGGAGCAGAGCAAGGCCTGCACCGATATGCTAGGGAAATTGCAGCTGGGACTGGCACAGGAGACTTCTGAACTGGCTGAAAGATTGTCCCAAGCCTGTGTGGTGGTGGTGGTGGGGGGTGCCCTGATGCAGCAAGAAAATACCACGTTGCTGGAAAGAAAGCAGAGACAAAGGCAAGACCTGGGAGCAGCAGAGATGATGGCAATTCCTGGAGCACTGGCACAGAGGTGAATACTTTACAAGGCTGAGAGATAAGTGTAAGTGATAGAATGTGGCTTACTGGGCAAATCCTGTGATTAGTTTTTAAACAGAAAAGACAAAATCTGAAACACTGAGCTTAAAAAGAGCCTGGGATGCAGCAGGAACTTGGCAGAGCTTGAGCAAGCGGCTGGCATAGAGCTGCCTGCTCTGGCACTCAGACATGCTCAGTCACCACCACGCGCTGCTCTCAAAGAGGCCAGGAGTAACTAGCGGCCCGTTGAGAAATCAGGCAGTTTGCTATCTGCAGCTGTACTGTCCCAATACAGCCAGGTATCCATGGTAAACTAAGGCGCGATATTCTTACCACAATACCAGGAGCATAGCACAGAGGGAGGATGAGAGTTTTGCTGCTAAGTCATTTAGGGGTAAAATACTGCTTTTTAGTGAAAATAACATGATAGAATTAAGCGGATCTACTTTCCTTGGAAGAAAGGAGAGGTCCCAGCTTCCAGGACCAGCCATCTCCCTGCTATAATCTGCCCTGAATATATGCATCATAAATGTCTCTGTCCCACCAGAGACATAATCTCCACTAAAAGCCTTTTGGGTATCACAGTATTAGTAGCATGCAGAGCTTGCTAATACCAGTTCCCTGCAAAGAATAAAGAACAGGGATTGTTTTTTCCTGCTTCAAATCAAAGTATTGTTGCTATAGACTGGGGGCAGAGGTCATTTCAGAAATATCATCTTGCTGATGAAGTTTGCATAAGAAATTTGGGTATGTGTCTATATTCATACATGTGTGCATGAAAGATGGCATTTCTTGATGGGTAACAGTGAGATTGCATCTAATCTAGTTTCTAGCAGACTCTCAATTTGAGTGTTTCTAAAGGACACTCTGCCATGGTGTCTGCTATTTTGGAAGCCCCGTAATATATCTGTTGTGAAGGTCAAGGAGACACTTGTTAAACAGTGCTAGGATCACAGCATATTCCCTGCGTAAGCATTTGCCCAGGTAGTATGCTGTTACTGTCGCTAATGACATAATATTAAGTTTTGCAGGGTCCTTGAAGAGAGGTGAAAGGGATGGTCATATCCTTGGATTTGGTAGAGATTTTCAGGCCTGAGATCTGGAAGGTCCCATCTCCTCTGCTCACAGAGGTGTGGTACCACCAACTGAGCAGTATCAAGCCACTGGAAGAAACTCCTTCTGCCTAATATCTGTCTTGATCTTTGTCTGCTGATATGGCTTAAGCAAGTTCAACGGCTAATGAGCTCTGCACAGGCTGTTTTGCTGCTTTCCAGGTGGCTTCATTTCCAAGTACAGTATTGGCTCCATTTCCAGTGATGAGAGCTGAAATTAAATTCTTTGCATGGGTTGAGTCAGTTATGTCAAGCCAGTAAGGAAGGGGTTTGAATCAGAGTAGATACCACTGTCATTAGCTGTCCTTGGAGAGCTAGGTGGTGTGGCCCATTGTAATGTGGAGCAGAGCTGATCCTTGGCCATCCCAGGTGCTACTGCAGTCACAGCTGAAGCTACACCATTTCAGCTGTGCAAAATAAACAGCAGAGTCTTTCCTCTGCCTTGCCCTTGGCTTGTTTCATGTCTTGGACACCCAGCCTGGGATGTCTCTCTTTCCTGCAAGCATTTTAGGCGATCCCAGTCTATGAGGGACTGGAGGTCATCCCCTCAGCCTCTCCTTGTATATACCCAAGCTGAGTGCTCCTTTGGTTTAAAGCTTTCCCTGGCTTCTCTTTGCTGACCTCATGTTTAACATTCCCCATCTAGGACAAACTGCTGTGGGCTGGTGACATGACAAGGCAGATATGCACTGTCCATGGCTGATACAATTGATCCTGAGACATAAATACCCAAGTAATACACCTAATTATCTGCAGCTATTTTGATCTGCTCCATCAGAAAGGCAGACAGAAGGGTGACCAGAAAGCCACAACTTTATAATCAGTGCTCCATAGGCAAAGGGTACTGGATATGTGTTTTTTGCTAGGATCTCCCTTTTCTGTCCCTGTCTTGACAGCTTTCATTCTGTGTTTATGTTCTCCTTCCCCTATGTGGCATTAGTCTCTCAGTCCTGAAATGATACTCACAACAGCAGCAGCAAAAATAACAATACTGCGTAGGTATCTTTGCTTGTGCCCACCTCACATGGGCCAGTGTCACTCCTAATTTTCCCCTTTGAGGAGGATCCAACCTGCTCCCCAGACATATCTACTTCTTTGGGTCCTGCTGCTCAGATGCTTACTTTTAACCACCTCTACTGGTTATTGTTTCAGCTTCCTGACAGGAGCTGGTCATGCCCTCTCATTTCATCTGTCTTATGTGGGATATGAAAATAACTCCTGTTGGAATTAACTCTTACAAAATGAAAATCAAACAGCTGTATATAGAACAGTCATACAAGGCTACAGCAGAGCTACTTTAAAAGCATATACACTTTAATTTAACCAAGGCTGGTGGAAAATCTATCATTTGTGTTACTGAGTTGTGCCCACGCCCAACAAGCTTCAGTACAGCCATGAATGGCAGCCTATGGCACTAAAGTCCAAGAGCTCCCCAAATTCTTCTCATTCTGAAGTTCACAGGTGAGATGTGTATTCTGTTTCCTGATAGTTAACATGTAATTTATGAATATCTGTTAGATGAGCCCAGTCATAATCTTGCACACAAAGCAAGGCTCAGAAAGGGATTGAGGAATTTGAAGCCCCATGTGATGTAGTGGTCAAATCAAGTGCAAGGTACCTGGCTGCATTTTGGGTGCATTGGGGCACTTCTGGCACTTCAGGCACAGGAAGACCAGAGTAATAAAGAGAGGATTAAAGGTTTAGGGAGAAAACAGGAAATTACCAATTGTAAGGACCTGGGGAAAATCCCTCCCTACCACAGCTTGAAAGCCCACAGCTTCTACAGCTTTACTCTTACCTTAAGAAACTGGCCTGTCCCAAAAGCAGATCATGGGGGTGGAAGGATGATGTCCCTTGTCCAGCCTGCATTTGGGCCTTGCATAGCTAGAGTGTTATTTTACATAATATCTCCGAAAACCCTTTTAAATTTTGTGTGAACTGAGTTTAAACTGGTTATGTGGTGACTCTTGGATAGTTTTGGACACCATAATACATTAGCACAATTCTAACTCTGATATTAGCCTCTGGATTTTTTTGGCTGTTTCTTTAATTATGCAAAGAGATTTTGAATCACTCAGCACTGACATGGCTGTCCTGGAGCAAATTGACGTGAGGCTGTACAGCCATCCTGCTGCTTAAGTCTTTAACTTCCAAAAGGCCTTTCCCAGCTGTTTATAATGTAGTATATTATCTTGGGAGAAAATGGGACCAGAGCAAGGAAAACCAAACTGAAACAAGAGGGAGGCATGTGCCAACCACATAGATTTGGAATTTGGGTTCACCTTCAGCTCCTGCTTGTCCATACTGCATCCTTGCCCATGGCTCATGCTCTTTCCATCTGGAACAAATTGTATCCTGGAAGATAACTGAGGATGAACTAGGGGCTGATTCACACTTTCCTTGTGCAGGGCATGTGAGGTGTTAATCTGTCTGTCCACAAGCATGGTAGATGGCCTGCACCTCTTTCACTCCTGTAACACTTTTATGTGCCAGTGATGCTCACATTATAAACGCCTCCCTCTCTTTGTCTACACAGGGTCATTGCTCTGGTCTCAAAACAAACTGCCCCAGTTATTAAATTGCACTGTCATGTCCTCCCACAGGAAGAGGTCTATTGGCATCCCCTAGCGCCCAAAAATAATCTACCTGCATCTACACAGGTCACTCCAGTCTCTGCCCTTGGCAACTGGTTGGAGGGCTTCTTTTCCAGTTACCAGCCTTATTTTTTCTGATTTCAGCATTTCAGCATCACTATTATGACACACTCCTTCCCCTCTGCTTTCCATATTTGTCACATATGAGAATAACAAAGGGATGTGCAGCACCTCAGGGAAGTCTGGCCAAATGAGAGAAGGTATGAAGATGAACAGTAAATGGCTATGAGGATTTGCAAATTGCATGTTGCTTCCTACCAGTCTGCAGAGAGCGTTTAGTCCCCACATCCTGACATGCCCCAAACACTTGGAGGACAGATAGTATGGACATGTCGACAGGGGTTATCCTGCAGGGCCTCCTAAGCTAATGCCTGGCTGGAGTGGGTTTGGCTCAGAGACTCACGACTGAGGTCTCCTCTCTGGGCAGTTAAGCAGCTGCACCCATTTGCAGGAGATAGCCTTTGATGCTGAGCTTGTAGGTACACAAGATGCAGCGCAGAGCTGTGTGTTGTCAGTTTAAACTGCTGTGCTTCATTGCACAGCAAAGATATATCTCCTTGGGGAAGGATGTGTCCCATTGCTCTCTGTAAAGTCCCAATTTGTTTCCTCAGGAATACAGAGGGCTCCGGAGGAGGTGTATTTCTCTAGCCATGTCCTACTGTCAGCAGAGTGGTGTGCTGGGACAAGGATGGGAAGGAAGGAGCTGGTAGAACTGCCAGCAGTACTGCTCCCCAGGGTGGGCTCTCTGGGGGGAGCAGCCTGTTGCACATCTGTTTTACAGCAACAGGTGCTTCTCCCAGTACTTTCTCCATGGGAAATGTATAGCTTTCATCAGAACCTACTCAAACTCCCCATTAGTCATTCCTGCTAATGAGGGAAATAGGGCTGATTGGAGCATGCTATGATCAGGGGCAGATGTTGCATGCCGATAGATTATTAAGCTTTAGGCATGCGTACTATTGGGCTGTATATTACCCAACATGTGAAAGCTTGCATGGTTGGAAGAGAAAGGCAGATGGCAGAGTTACAACAAGGCCCAGACCAGCTTGACTCGGGACAGATGTGAGTGTTTTTGAACCTCAAGCCCTGTCTGATTCCTGGGATGTGGATGCACATAAAGCTATATTCATTCTTATGAGGGTTGTACAATTTAATATTTTATGTCCAAATTTTCTCCACTCTACCAAAACTGATAATTAATTTGAAATAGGCACTGCTTTTGAGCTGCAGCTTCCCCAAACCATATTAAAAGGGTTGGCATCTTCATTTCCCATGAGGAATGCAACTGCTGCAGCCAGGGCTGTGTCAGATTTGTTTCTCCCTTCTTGTTATATCAGTGCTTTGTAGTTTTGTCTAAGATTGGTTATGTTACATTTTTTAAGGTCAGTCTTCATTCACTCTGTAGACAGGTGTTTTCTAGACTTCCAGTTTTCTCAAGGTACTGGTCGTGATACAGCACCATACTAGCACTATAGCTCATTCACAGGATAATTTATTTCAAGGATTATCAATTTATTAGGTATCTCTTGTAGCAGGAGAGGACTTCTGGTAGAAACAGAGCCCCTGCCTTCGTTCCTACCACTTGTAGCAGGATTTTAGACTCCTCCAAGGAAAATCAGAATAAAGAAGAAAAACTACTGATTCTACCTTCACATCAGCCCCACCGACGTTCTGCATTTTCCCAGTTGCCCTTTTGTCCACTGAATAATGGCCCCAAAGCATCAGTAAAGGGGAAACCAAGTGGTTTGTTTTTGCCTTGGATGAGCTGAGGTTGTCAGCACTGTGCATGCCTCTTTTCTGTAGCACCTTGTGACTTCTCAACCCAATTTCTCCCTAATTAAGAGCATGTTTGGGAGTAAATGATACTCTAGAGACCTTGCAGATTAGAAATGCAAAATGTGGTTTGTCACAGCAAAGAATCATGTGCAGAATTTGATTAATTGCTTAATAACTCAGAGGATATAATAGGATATTTCCCGTTATTTTGATGATTTATAGATTTCTAGTATTTTTTCCAGTATTTTTGCTTAGAGTTAAAATTAAAGCCTTGATAGACAGTTCTCTTAAAACAAAACATTATGACTGCTTTTTCTTTTATGTCTCTGCTAAAAACATAGGGTGCTGCATCTTTTCTCATGACAAACTGAGCCTTCCTCATCATTGACAGAGTTCATCATTGTACGCTAAATCCTCTTTCACCTTTCTCTCTCTTGGCTTTTGCACCGAGGATGCTGTGATGATGCTGTGGGAAATGCAGTAATTAACTCTACTCCAGGATTTAGCTCTGTCCTCGATTGAGCTAGCGATGCTGTAGAAAGCTTGCCAGAGATACAGATGATAATCCTACATCCAGGTTTTTGCTGCATCCCTGCTGCTGAGGGAGATATGGATCATACCCAGAATTATTGCCTATCCCTGTGAAAGAAAGGGATGCTGAGAGAAGTCGATTTGCAGGGAGATGGATCTTGGCACCAGGTTTTCACACTGCCTCAGTGCTATGCAGCAAGAGCAAGATACCAAGACCCCCCTGCAGTGATGCAGGGGGGCATAGGATTTTTCAGTTCTGGTGCTGATGCTGTACTCATGGTGAGGTCTCTGTGGCGCAATGGACGAGCGCGCTGGACTTCTAATCCAGAGGTTCCGGGTTCGAGTCCCGGCAGAGATGATCTCCAGGCAGGTGTCTCTTTTCTTTTATGTGCATTCCTTATATAGATCCCAATCTATTACATTTATAACACCCTAGAGGGTTTGAGAAGAAAGATAATGACGTTTCATGACACCTTCTTTGCTGCTGACTCTCAAAACAGTTGTGTACTCCCCTTTTGAGGTATATTTCTTTCATCATATTCCCCTTCCCCCATTCCTTTGGTATCTCCTGAAAGCTTTGCTATTTTAACCCCATTTGTTCTCCAAACACTGCTCATGATTCCCTCCTCTGATACCTTCTTGAGAATAATATTGTGCTTTTCAATAGAATCAGGTGGGCAGCCTTTTGTTGGTATTTCTTTTGATAAATATGGTCATTTCTTTTATGTGCATGACTAACAACTATAGATCTACATTCTGAATTCCCACCTTATACAAATTCTTTGCAAATACTCTGATTTTTCTTGTGTGGAAGATGCATATTTGCTGGAAACTCCCTGCACCATCCCCATGGCGGTTCATCTTTCTTAGTAGCAAAGCAACCTTTTTATTTCTTTCACGGATGACTTAAGTTAATGGTATGTAACTTCCTATGTGATCTCACTGCTAGCAGTAGCAAGAATGGAAAGAAGGAAGCTGAACGCTAGTGCAGCTGGAGTTGATAGAACAGGTTTTAATGGGGGCTGCTATGGGATTTTACAGTTTACTACAGTAGTTGGTTGTGGTGGACAAGTGCTGAAGGTTGAAGGAGGGATGCTGGACCTGGATGCTTCATATCCTCTTCAGAGAGTAGATCCGAAATGGCTGTTGGAGATGTATGATCTACACTCAGCTCTGGAGGTTCAGATACGCTGCTAGGACCAATGAAGCTCAGGAGTAAATATAGAAGGTTTCCTTAAAGCTCCTTGGATCAGCCAGGCACATTTAGAGCTGGGTCACTGTAGGAACCGCTGGTTTCTTTCTCTGAGCCTCTAGTGTCACTCTGCTGGCTCTCAGCATCCTGGAGACATTCTGCCTTCTTTGTTCATGGACTCACTTCACCTTACTTTAGATGCCCAAGTGTAAGTGAGCTGAGCTGATTGTTCCCAGATCCTGCTCTATTCGCTGTGGAGAAATGGGGGGTAACTTTAGCAGCTGCAGGCAGAATCTTTAGGAGAAGATGAGTATCCATGCTTTGCTGACTGCGTCAGTTTGATCTCCACTAATCACTACAAAGCCAGGGACCAGCTCTGAGATACATAGTGCAAATTAATCCTACCCATTCTCCCTGCCTCTTTGATGTATCTCAGTCCACTCCCACCTGCAGTCTCCCCATATCTGCATTCTCTACATGTCCATTCTGGTACAAACCTACATGACCTTGATTTTTACACAAATTCATGAAGCCCAGAAGAGTATCTTCCTTGGTACATTACAAAGGAAATCTGTGGGGGGAATGCTCTCCTGAAACAAGTGAAGAAGAGGGAAGGTCTTCATTTAGAGAATGCAGATAGAAGACATTCCCTTCTGAGTAGTGGATGGTACCACTGAATGTCATAATAAAGATGAAGGAGATCCTATGAAGCCCCTGGGCCTAGCTCTGTGCAGTGAAAGGCAGAGATGGAGGGAGGCATTTGTGGGCCGCTCATTGAAGGAAAATAAACCTAAACAGGTTTCTGCACAAAAGGAAACGATAACTGGTTACATGTTCCACCACAGCAAGGAGACAAAGCATATACAGGAAACCTGTTTGTCTCATGCCCTTGCCTTTCTGCTGAGCCTGTGAGTGGTGGAATATAGTTCAGATCCCTGTGCAAAGGAGGGCATTCAAAGTGCTACTGGCATATCATGTGGTTTTATCCTCTCTCATTCAGCCTAGTCTGACATAAACTAGTCTTTGGGCCATTGGCTTATCACTGCATCAGCAGTTTTGTTTGAGTTTTTATCATGTTTTGGATTGACTCCACTATTTATAGGCCAGAGTTTGGCAGGGTGGGAAAGGATTATCTAATACACCTGGTATTCATCGAGAAGGAAACAGAAATACAGCACAGAGAGCAGTGAGCTCTGGAAACATCTCTGTAACTCAGGATGATACTATCAGAAGAGGTCTATTCCTGCATGTCAAGAGAATGAAGTAGCTGCTGTTCTTTAAGCAGTGCATGGAAATTAGGATGATGCAAAACCTTTCCTCCTCAGGTGCAAGTCAAAGTTGCTTCTTTATCCTTTTCTTCTGAAATCTTGACTATTTCTCTTCTTAACATACGGATATGTATGGTTAATATAACATGCAGTTAATATATGGTTATATATATGATGAAGTCAGAAGGAACAATTCCACAACTGTCCTTTCTTCTGACTGCTTCCCAAAACTTATTTTGATCCCCAATGACAGCAGCTGTCATTACAAACACTCCCCAGACTATCCTTTCTCATGGCTCACGTTCTCTCCCAGGCTGGGGTAGTGCTGTTTCTTCATGTGGTTCAAGTGCCACAACTTTTACCATTCTCGTACGGGAATGGCTTTAATCCATTGCCAGTGGACTGAGGATGGGTGCAGAGATTTGTGTTGTAGCCTAGACCAGGCCACCATGAGTATGCGCCAATGTGATCTAGCTCTTTCACTCAGTCCCAGTCATATCCATTGGCAGCATGAAGACTTCCAAGCTGTACTAACTTGGTCTTGCATAGGGCAGCAAATACCTTGGGAATTGAAGTGTTTGTGCAGCCTCCTTTAAGGACCAATGGCTTTCAGAGCGCTTCATGAAACCATTCTCTAAGCTACATCTACTTCCTCACCTCACTACATTCAAAACTCTTCTCTTTTACAGTTACTTCCCAACTTGTAACAGTCCCAGACAGATTAACTGGGAAGGGCAAAGAGCACTGTCCTTTCCCATGAGTCCTTTGTATCTTGGCATGTACCTCTATCAAGCTTGTGCTGTACTGATGAATCCAGATTTCTTGAACCTGAAGAAAACCACATCTAATATATGATGTTCCTCTTCCTTTCCTCTCCCAGAACTCCTTTTATCTATATTATAGCCCAGTCAATACAGTATTGCCCTTGCAAGTAATAGGTGGCATGTTCTGTGTAGAGTGAAGTATTGATGACTGTGGCATAGTGATGTCAGGTGGAGGAATGCAGGCCTGACATGATAGCAGAGGGCTTGAAAGTGAGGACATGGGATGTGATATGGAGGAGTACATAGAATGATAAGAGAGGGGACACTGGAGACCCAGGGCTATAAACAGCTCATGCATGGCCTTTTAAAAAAAGCAGCCATGGGAGCAGAGCAAAATCAGCTTTACAGGAACAAAGAGAACAAATAGCAAGTATTCAACACGTGAAATGCACCATCTATAGTACATTCAAATGTAATATGGAGTTGCAGAACACTGAAAAAAGCATGTCAGCTACAATGTAAAAATGACCCCGAGTGGATTCTAGAATGAGGAGAAAGAAACCACTGGCATCAGCATTACCTTCACCATCACTTTCACTGTCTCCATTTTACCTCATCTGGCAAAGAACTCAGGTGCTGAAATGTCTTGCTGTACCCAAGACTGAAGCCATCATCTGTAGGACCCAGAGGGCCAATGGAAGGGTGAGTGCTCCACTGGAGAA